>NC_136982.1:24971295-25143795 GCF_032717465.1 Coenobita brevimanus
ATACATTAATGGTGCTGGAACATGTATCAGAGTCGTAACGATGGTGGAGTACCGGTACATGTCAGTTATATCTGAGTGGTGGTGATGGGAAACATTATCCATTTCCATCATGTGTCACCGTCCTCTATACTCTTCAGTGTATTTTATTTTTTCTAGTCTGGCAGTTCTTGGGTGTGTATGCTGATTATTATTATTATTATTATTTTTTTTTTTTTTCAGTACAAATAATATGATGGAGAGTACCGGGGTTGGTGACAAGGGATAACAAAGGCCATCTACTTCCATTACGTCTATTCAGATCTTAATGCCCTGCGCTTCATATCCGTTGTGCTTCTGATGTTTGTTCATGGAGCATTTGTGGCTTCGAAACACCTCAGGAGTAGCCGTCTGAAGTTAGTGCATCAAATCCTGGGATATCCTGTAATTATATATTCATCATCATCATCATCATCATTATCATCATCATCATCTCACCCACACCTACCACCTCTACCCACAACTTTGTCCTCACCCTCACCCAACCCCACCCTCACCCCGCCCACGGCCACGCCCACAGAAGCCTGAAGAAGTATGGAATTTTAAGCTGTGGCGGGGAAAACCTAGAGGGACACAACTTTGCCGCAAATTTTATGGGTCGGGGAAAATTTTGTTGGTTGGTAGCGGAGGAGGAAGGTAGATGGTGGAGGAAAAGGAGGAAGTAAAAGAGGAAGAGGAGAAGAGAGAAAGAAAGAATGGTTAAGGAAAGAAAGAGGTAGAAAGAAGGGAGTGAGGAGGTGAAGGAGGAAGGAGTTATAAAGGAAAAAATGAATGAAAGAAAAAAGATGAAAAGGAGGAAGTAAGACGAGAGGGGGGAGGAAAGATAATAGGTGAAAGGAGGAAAAAGGGAGGTGAAAGAGAGGCAGACGGAGAGGATGAGGGGGGGATACAAGGGAAAGCTGGGAGGAGTGTGTTAGGAAGGAGGGGAAGGCAAGAGAGATAGGAGAAGGAAGAAAGGAAGGAGAAGGAAGGAGGGATACTGAAAAGAGGAAAGGGAAACGTAGGTAGGAAGGCGGAAGGAAAGAGAACGATCCTGGGAGGTAAGGAAGAGGGAGGGGAGGACGAGGAAGAGGAAAGGAAGGAGAAAGAAGAGGGAGGAAGGAATGATAGAGGGAACATGAGGAAAGAGGAAGTAGAAGGAATAGAAAGAAGGGAAGAAAGAAGGATAGTGAAATAGAAGGAAAGGAAGGGAAATAAATTGAGAAATAAATGAGAGGGTGGAATGAAGAGGGCAAAAGGGAAGCGAGAGAGGAGGAGGAGGAGGGATAGAAGAGAGAGAGAAAGGAGAGATACTGCAGTTAAGAACTTTCAAGAAAAGGAGGGAAGTAGAGAGGAGAAGAGAGAGAATGAAGGAGAGTAGGAAGAAGATATAGATGAAAGAGAAAGCAAGAAGAATAAAGCTGGAAATAACAAGAAAATATGAAGATTAAGAACTAAATGTTAAAAAAGGAATGTAATGAAAAAGAAAGGAACTGACGAAGACATGAAAAAGAGATGATACATATTTAGAAAGAGTTGAAAGGAAGCAACACGAACGAAGGAAAATGCAAGAACAGAATGGTACTCTGTGAGAACGAAAGAAATGGAAGAATTAAGGGTGAAGGAAAGAAAAAAAGCAGAATGAAAGAATGAGAGAAAGATGGATAGAGTGAGACTAAGAAGAAAGGAAATAGGAGAATAAAGAAAGAAGAATCCGAAAAGTAACAGAGAAGGTTGGAAAAGTAGTACAGTAAAGAAGACTGGAAGGTAATAGGAATGCAGAAGGAAATGCCCGAGAAGGAAAGAAGAAAAGAGCTGAGGAGGAATCATGGAAGGAAATGGGAGGGAAAAGAGGGAGTAAGAAAAGAAGGGAGGGAGGGAGAGCACTGAGGAAGGAAGGATGAAAAGATATTGAGAGGGAGGAGAGGACTGAAGAAACAAAACAAAATAAAGTGAGCTGGTGAAAAAAAAAAAAGGGGGGGGGGAGAAGAGGCAGCAAGAAAAGGAAGGAAAGAGAAGGAGAGACGAGAAGAGACGGATAGAAGGAAGGAAGGAAGCTGAAGAAGATGGGGTAAGGAGAAAGAAAGGAGAAGAGGAGGAAAAGGAAGAAAGGAGGGTGAACTAGAAGAAAGAGAAGAAATGAAGTAAGGAATGGGAGAGAGAAAAGAGAAAGGAAGAGAAGAGAAGAGAAAAGGGGGAGGGAAGCGGAGCTGAAGGAAAGGTGGAATATATGGAAGGAGCAAAGACGAAGGAGGAGAAAGAAGAAAAAAGGGAAATGGAAAGAAAAAAGGGGGAGCTGCAAAGGGAAGCAAACAGCAATATTAAGGTCCCTTCGAGGCCGTTTCATATATGATAGACTTTGAGATTTACTGCTTGAGCCAAAGATAAGGAGAGCAAAGCAAGAAATGAAGGAGGCGACGGAGGGAGAGGAGGTAGGAAGACAGGAGATAAGGAGGAAGGGTGCAGAGGAAGGAAGGAAGGAGTGGGAGAGTCGAGGGATAGAGGGAAGAGGAGGAATTTGATAACGGAAAAGACAGAAGAGAAAGTAAGGAGGAGAAGACAGGAAGGAAGGAAGGCTAAAGGGAATTGGTGTAGACAGAAAGGAAGGGTTTAGGTAAGGAAATAAGGAAGGGATGACCGAGGGAGAGGAGGAAGGAAAGAAAATCGGGGAATTATGGACGAAGTTGATGAAAGACGAAAGGAAGGAGAGAGAGAGAGAGAGAGAGAGAGATAAAGGAAATTGAGGAAAGTATGAAGGTGAGATGGGAACTGAAGGAAGGAAGGAAGGATGGAAACCGGGATGAGGAAGGAAGAAAGGTAGCTGAGGATAGAAAAGGGAGGACAAGCACAAGTCTCCTTCGAATCGTGGGAGTTGGAGGCAATAGAAGGAATTATTGAGGACCCCCTCTCTCTCTCTCTCTCTCTCTCTCTCTCTCTCTCTCCCACAAGACATCATTAATCATCAAGCTTCTCATTCTTCTCAACAGCCCTGCCTTCCTTCCCCCTCCCCTCACCTCCCGTCCTCTCTCCTTCTCCTCTAACTAACCCTCTTCCCTCTCCCCCTCCTTTCCCCTGCCCTCCCCCTCCCTTTCCTGCCCTCCCCCGCTCCCCTTGCTTATCTTTACCCATCTCCACTTTCTCTTAACTTTTCTCCTCATTGATCTCCTTCCCTTCCTCTCTCTCCAACCGTCCCTACCTTTCCGTATTTTTATTCCCTCTCTCTTATCTTCCGTTCCTCCCTTCTTGATCCTCCCTTCCTCCCTTCTTTTCCTGTCCCTTCCTTTCCATCTCACCATACTTCTCCCTCCCGTATCCTTCTCTTCTTTTTTCCTCCCTCTCTCGTATCGTGTCTCCCTTTCTCTTTCCCTTCTTTCCTTCCCTTTCTTTTACCTTCTCTTCCACACTGTCTTACCGTTTATCCCATTCCCTTCCGTGCTCTTCCCTCTCTCGGTTTCATCTCTCCATCTTTTCTTTCTCCCCTCCTTTCCTCCTCTTCCTCCTCTTCGTATACCTTCCCTCTGTCTCTCCTGTCCTTTCTCCTTCCTTCTTAACCCTCCCACCTTCCCTTCACCACCTCTTCTTTTACTTTCCCTTTCTTCTCTCTCCTCCCACTTTCCTCCCCTTCCTCTCACCTCCCGTCCCCTCTCCTCTTCTTCTTCCTACCTTTCTGTACCTCCCCTCTTCTCCTCTCTCCCTTCTCCCCTCCACTTCCCTCCCCTCCCCCCTTCCCCGCAGTGCAGTAAAGTTGAATCAGTGCCCATGAGGGAGGGAGGGAGAGAGGAGATAGGGAAGAGAGGGAAATATGGAGGATGGAAGGAGAGAAAACAGGGAGGAAGTGAAGGGAAGGGAAGAGTTGAAATGAAAGGAAGGGAAAACATGGAAAAGAGGAGATGATAGACAGGGAGAGAATGAGATAGGAGAAGAGAAAGAAAATATGGAGAATGGAAAGGGAATTGATGAAAGGAAGGGAAGGGAGAAATTTGATAGGGAAGAAAGAGGGGAGAAAAGGGATAGATGGAGGAAAGGGAGGAAGGAGACAAGATAGAGATGGAGGAAGGAAACGATGCGGTGATATGGAGGAAAGGAACGGAGATGGAAGAGGAAGGATGGGTAAGGAGGAGAGGGAGGTGTGAAGGTAAAAGACTAGTGGGGGTGGGGAGGAAGAGAGTGAGGATCGAAAAGGAGGAGACAGAAGGAAGGGTGAGAGAAAGATGAGGGCTAAAGAAAGAGGAGGTAGTGGGGTTTGAGAGAGAGAGTGAAAGAGAGAGAGCAATTATTCATCATCTTTTCTCCCTTCCCCCTCATACGTTATCCATCCTTTCACGTCATATTTATCTGTAATCTTCGCTTCGATTTTTCACTCTATTCTGTTTTCCACTATTAATCTCATTCGTTCTAGTGTCCGTATTTTCGTTTCTTTTTCCTCGGGCTTCTTCCTTTCTTTCTTTTGTCTTCGCTTCCTCTGCTTTCCTGTTTTTCCGTTTTTACTGCATTTAATTGTTTCCGTCTTGTATTTCATCCTGAGTTTATTTTCTTGTCTTTTTCCTCTCTCTCTCTCTCTCTCTCTCTCTCTCTCTCTCTCTCTCTCTCTCTCTCTCTCTCTCTCTCTCTCGTAGTGTCCCCCATCTTCTCTCTCGTTTTTTTTTTTTTCTTCGTGGTCCCTTTCTCTGCCATTCATTTTCTTCCCCCCCTCTCCTCCCTTTTTCATATTTTCTTTTTTTTTCTGCGCTTTCCCTTTACCCCCTCTCCTTATCTTTTCCGTCTTTCTTCAGCTTTTACTTCATTTTATCTCTTACCATATGCTCGTTCTTTTGTCTCTGTTCCTCCTTTCCTTTCTCTCTTTCTTTTTCCCCTTTTCTTGCTATTTTATTTCTTCCTATTTTAAAATCTTCTATTACGTGCACTATTTCCTATCCCTCTTCTTCATTCCCATTTTACACACACACACACACACACACACACACACACACACACACACACACACACACACACACACACACACACTCATCTATTTGTCCATCTATCTGTCTGTCTGTCTATCTATCTATCTCTCTGTCTATCTATCTATCTATCTATCTTTCGACCGATCTATCTGTCCGTCTATCTGTCTATCTATATATCTATCTATATTCCTCTTTACATGTGTTCTTTGTCGCTATCCGTTTGCCCTCCTTATATTTTCTTTTCTGCAATCCCTCTTTTTTCCTTCCTCTCCCCCCCCCCCTCGTCCTCTGTTCCTCTCCGCATTTTTCCTTTCCCCCATTCCATATTTACTGAAGCTTCATTCTCTCTCTCTCTCTCTCTCTCTCTCTCTCTCTCTCTCTCTCTCTCTCTCTCTCTCTCTCTCTCCCATGTCTCTCTTCCTTTCTTCAGTGTCTTCACATCTTTTTTCTTCCTTATTCCTTTTTGTCTTCCTTAACTTTCCATCTTCCACCTCCCTTCCTCCCTTCATTGTCTTTCCTGCCTCTTCGTTCATTGTTTCTCCCTCTCCCTCATCTTTGTTCCCCAATTGTGCCTCCGTTTTCCTCTTTATGTTACTTAAGTGGATCGATATTTGGTTTGTGGGACGCAAGCAGAGATTATACCTACTGAATAAGATTTGAAATGGAGAAATATCACAGATGAAGTGCCACAAGGTTCAGTGTTGGGTCATATTCAGTTTTCTATATAGGTTTTTATAATGACCAGGCTTGAAATATATCCATATTTGATGATGTTACAAAAACCGTAACGGAGAGGTTCCCTTTCAAACACAGATGATGTGGGGAGATGTGGGTCATTTTTTTGGTTGCACAACTTCTTTACAATCACGGTAATTAACTAAAATTTTTGAAAGTGGAAGTGTTCATTACTGGCACCAGTTATGAAACGATCAGCTCGAGCTATACTGTGGATAATGGTGTGTTTGAAAGTGATAACCAAGAAACGATAATTATGTAGTAATGTTCATAACAAATTTTATTAAACCAAAACACCAGTGCAAAAAGGCAGTAAACGATTTAGTAAGATTTATAGGCTGAGCATTCCAATTATGATAGAAAGTGTCCTCCTCACCAAGCACTGTCCTCCTCACCAAGCACTGTACAGCTCCTTAGTATGTCCCCACCCGGAGTGTTGTGTTCAGTTTGATGACCATATTACTGTACACAATAAAATGTAGGGAAGTTAGAGAGAACACACTGAAGGATTAATGAAAATAGGTTCAGGAGCAAGCCATACCAGGCGTTTGAAATGAACTGGCTTGCTTTAAAGCGAAATTTACATGAGGAATGAACACAAGTATACACTTTTCAAAGACATGATCATATGGCAGTTGATAAATATTTTACAGTGGTTTGGCTGAATTGGAGTAGAGGTAATAGCTGTAAGATTATTGGCATGCAGAAAGAAATAGAGTTGTAAACATAGAATTCATATTCAGTTCGGGAGATAGATTGTGATACATGACTGCCATTCAAAAGTCGCTCGAATAAGTATCAGGCTTCTAATCTCCAGCTGAACAGGTTCATTGTAGAACAGTAAAGCATTTTTTTTGTTTAGTTTATTTACAACAGTGAAGCAGTGTTGTGCACGTAATGTTGACCGAATATTACTTTCTCGTAGATAGTGAGGTAATACTGTATATATTTTCCTTTCATTCATTCTTATGAAACCTTCATAACAGTTTTTCTGCACAGTATAACGGTCCTGCTGACTTCCACTGGAGCGGTGGGTTGGTTGGGGAAGCCTGGTTTACTTGCTGTTCCTATCGTCAGCTCATAAAACAGATATCACATGGCAATCTCACAAAAACGGCCTCTTAAGGACTAAAAGGTCTGTTGGTCTTTGCCTTTGTTCCGACTTTTCACTCTCTCTTCCTCTTTTCGTACGGTAACCATATTTCCGTGTCTTCCTTTCTATCTCTACTTTTCCTTCCAGTCCTCCACTCCCCCACACCCAAACCCTCGTCTTCATCTTACCTCCTACTTCCCCCCCTTCCCCTCCTGTACCCCCACTTGCTGGAAGTAGGACAGTAAAAAAGATCATTGAAAACGAGCCGGCATTTCGGAATATACAGCATACACGTACACAAAACGCACACACTTACATGAATTTACACAACGGGCGCTCCGAGAATACTCTAACAGTTACTCACACACACACACACACACACACACACACACACACACACACACACACACACACACACACACACACACACACACACACATGCTGTTGCTTTCATGTATAACAGTACCTTATCTATACACACACACATACACACACACACACACACACACACACACACACACACACACACACACACACACACACACCCATGCTGTTGCTTTCATGTATAACAGTACCTTATCTACACACACACACACACACACACACACACACACACACACACACACACACACACACACACACACACACACACACACACACACACGTGTTCAAATGGCCTACTCACATGAAATTATGCAAGGGAAGGCCAGAGATTACAGTTACCCGTATATACATGCATTCGAGGAGTAGACTGTAGCACCAGTCGAGCAGGGCAGTACTCCCAACGTGGATGGAAGGCTGATGACAGGGAGAGGTTGAGTTCCCGTTTCATCAGCCCTCGGGACTAGTTCCTGACCATCCCCCTTTGCTGAACTTTTTCACTGTCTCAATAACACTGAGAGTAGGCCAGCATGCTCTCCAATACAAGTTTCTCTATCAACACCAAACTACATGCACAGTACACACTGCACTTCTATCTATCTATCTATCTATTGCTAGACGCCACAATCCCGCAAGGGGTGGCCATTTGACTATGAGTTATATGTTTTACGGGGAGGGGCACTAGCCCTCCACCAACCCACTTGTTGACACGTAGGGAGCACGTATGGTTTGGGTATATGGTTACCACCCAGCGTTGTAAATGGTTTCTTGGCTTACAGGAAACCATTTGGCTTGTTACTCAATGTAAAGCCACCTGTAAAGGAGAGAAAAGCAATAAGAAGTGACAGGAAAGATGGGAGAAATAGGAAGAGAGCGGAGGGACAGACACAGAAAAAGAATGATATAGGCTAAGGAAAAAGTAGGCAGCACTACATCAAGTAAGTCCTATTCAAAATTAAAAAAGGAAAAATGGCACAATTAAATATGGCCTCGGATTCCCCAGGGGGGGGGGACCATAATTTCCCCCACTATCCTCCCATCTCCCGGTGACGACTCTGAGAGATGCCTGGAACCACTGTCTGACTCACTCCTCCTTCATTTCTGCAACATTCGCGGCCTTCCCTCTAAGTTTCTGTCTGTCGAACATCACCGCTCCTCCTTTAAACCTCACCTTCTCTTCCTGTCTGAGACTCAGCTGTCTGAGGCAACTGACACCAAACCCTTTTCTGTTTCCTCCTACTTTCCCTATACTCATTTCAAAACCAAAGGTGGAATTGTGTGTATGTACGCAACGATTTAGCTTGCTCTCGTGTTCCTGAACTTGATTCTTCTTAATTCTCAACTCTCTGGCTTCAGCTTTCTTGTCATTCTCCAACTAAAAATATCTGCGCCATTTACTTATCTCTTAATTCTACTGACTATCAAAAATTCTTCGACTATCTTACTTCTACAATGCAACACATTCTATCCATTTCTCCTTTCTCTGAAATCTCCATTTTAGGAGATTTCAATGTTCACCACCACCTTTGGCTCTTCTCTCCTTTTACTGATCCACCTAGTGAACAAGCCTACATCTTTTCTCCAACATACTTGACCCCTTTCTTACAACTAATCCTTCTGCATACACTGTTAATCTTTCCTCACCATTAGGCTCCTCCAATCACAACCTAATTATCTTGACCTGTCCTATTGCTCCAGTACGGCTTTTGGACCCTCCAAAGAAACGTCGTCTGTGGCACTTTGGAGCTGCGGATTGGGAGGCCCTCAGACAGTGCTTCTTTGATTTTCTCTGGAATGATTATTGCTTCCATGGCCTGGAGCCATCTGAGTGTGCATTGCACATTACAGAGGTTATTCTCTCGGGCATGGAAGCATACATTTCTTTCTCATATCCTTTGACTAATGCAAGAAAGCCTTGGTTTAATCACGCTTGTTCTAATGCTCTCTGCAACAAGGAGAGGGTCTACAAAAGGTACCAGAACCAACCCACCCCTGAATCACATCTTTTATACATATCTGCCCAGAATCGTGCTAAGTCTGTTCTTCACTTTGCTAGAAATAATTCAAACATGCAATATGCTCTCAACTCTCCAACTCAAATTCTTCCCGCTCCTTCTGGCACCTAGCCAAAAACCATTCTAACAACTTTACCTCATCATCCTTCCCTCCTCTTTTCTACTCTGATGGCTCTAGCTATTTCTTCTACTGATAAGGCAGATCTCTTTGCTCAGACTTTCTCCTCCAATTCTGTCACGAATCAATTCGCGACATTTCCTTTTTGTGAGAAGCCACGAACTATTAGTGGAAAACTCACTGTGTATCGCTCAGTTAACCGTTTCTCTCTCCATTTCGGGGTATACTTTTCAAATCATTCGTCACCGTTTTCAGGGGTGACCGATTTGATGCACGTCACTAAGTGCGCTACTGAGCGATACTATTGTTTCTTTATCGTTCACCTCTGCTTGCCTAAACCGTTAGCCACGCCTTCTGGTAGCTTGTGCGTCCTGCCTGTTCATTATTTGAATGCAGTCTTGTGTTTGCTGTGGCGGAGAAAGGTTCTGTGCTCAGAAGTGGAGAGGTCAGCTAGCACCCCAAGCTCCACTAGTTCAGTAATCCCAGTACTCCCACCTTAGTGGTGATACATAGCATTCATCGACTGGTATTTCTTTTGTGTATTTCCTAGTTTTAAGAGTTTAGTTAAGGTTTTTTTTTTCCTAGGCGTAAGTATTTAGCTTCTGTGTGAGTGAGCGAGTGCGTCTCATTTAATTGATTTGAATTGTAATGTTAAATTTATTTTTTGTGATTAATAAATTTAACAGTTCCTTTCTTGAGCTTAATGTAAGTAAACTCTTGTTTCATTTCTCCATAATTAAGCTTATTTCCCATATAGCTCTTAGCTTGCATAAACGTTTGCTTTCATAACTGGTACTTAGACCAGTCTTGTTGTATTAACTTAAAATCCGTTGTGCCAGGAGTTAATGCATCAGCAAGAACCTGATGTTATTATTATTAGTATTAGTTATTTATTGTCAGGGGTGATGTAACTTTCTCCAGAGGCTAACAGTACAGTAATTCAGCAATTGTGAGTAATTAGTCTCTGCTGTGTACTGTTGAGAAAGTTTATAAATTCTCGTTCTTGAGAATCTTAGCAAGTCAGCGTAAAGTAATCGTTGCTTGATGTAGCAAGACAATCATTGTCTCTGCTCTTCAATATTCTTGAATATTATTATCAATTTAAATAATATTTAACCATTTATTCCAAAATTATCGTGATAAAAAAAAAACCGTGACAATTGGCGACCTCATTCCAGGATATTAACTCCTAGCTCTAAAGCTATTCACGAGATAGTGCTCACTCATTCATATTTAGGTATTTATCATTAAAGTTTATAGGCACAAGCTTACTGGTGTTTACCCTTAATTTAGCAAGTGAATTTTGCTTTATTAGTCAATAGAATACTTAACTCTAGTTTATTTTTGGTAACGCCAGACAATTTTATTCGCTTCTGGGAAGTCGCCGTACCATTGTGTTTATTATTGAGTCTTCCCAGTCATTTACATTTTTGATTTATTCTTTGCCAGTTAACTGGATAAGACTGGTCACCACTAGCTTGTGTCTGTACTCTTTACTTTTGTTTATTAGTATTCGTCGCTAAGCAGTCAGTACTCAATTTCGGTTTGCTTAATAAATTAGCGAAATGGCTACTACTGTATTTTTACAGGAAGCCAAAGAAATGGGTCTTTCGGACCCAACCGAAATTAAAGAGTATATACTCTCACGGCATAATCAGGAGCAGCAGCGCGAGAATGATGCCCGTGAAGAGCGTAAGATTCAGCGCGAATACGAGCGAGAACAGCGCGAACAACGTGAAAGAGAGCGTGCATATGAACAAGAGCAGCGTGAGAAAGAGCGCGAATACGAGCGAGAACAGCGCGAACACGAGCAGAAACAACGCGAGCTCGAGTTAGAAAAAGAGCGACAACAGCGCGAACACGAGCGAGAACAGCGCGAATACGAGCGTGAACAACGCGAGCGAGAACGAGAGCACGAACGTGCCGAACGTGAGGCACGTGAAAAACACGAATATGAAATGATGAAGCTCAAGCGAGATTCCTTGGCTTCAGATACATCTGGTGCAGTTGGTCCAAGCTCCACGAGCGTTCTTCCTGCACATGTCCTGGCGACCCCACGCATCAAGCTTCCTTCATACAAGGAAAGCGAGCGAATCGAGCCGTACATAGCTCGTTTTGAGGACATGGCAGACTTATATCAACTGGATGAGGCAGCTAAGCGGCTTCAGTTTCTTAGCCTATTTGAGGGCCCTGCCCTCGATATTCTCCACAGAATTCGTGGAGACAATCTCACATATGAGATGATGAAAGCTGCACTCATTAAGGCGTATGGTCTCACAGTAGACGATGCCAAAGTTCAGTTCATGCGAGCTCGTCTCCAAGACAAGGAGACAGCTGTTCAGTTCCTTGATCGTCTCACAGCTTACTTAAATGAGTGGATGGAGAAAGATGAAACTCCTTCCACGCATGAGGGGATAATTGACCTTATGCTGCGTACACAGCTAGAGAGGTCGTGGCCTGCTGAGCTCATAGCACAGCTTAAGATCTGCCAGGTGAAAGATGCCAGCCAAATGGCAGAGAAGGCTGACGCATTCTTTACTGCATACGGGTATCAAGCTCGTAAGCAAAACACCTGGAGCAGAAAAGATACTGCCAAGTCTGGGAAGCCGTCTCAGACTGAATCCCAGCAACAAGGCCATTCTCAGAGTAATGGCCATGGTCCAAAACCGCAGTGGAAGGACCAGGGGCAAAACACTCAGAAACCTGAGTGGAAGAGGTACAACAAGCACCCCAACCAGCAGCAGTATCAGCCACGCAACCGACCGTCAGGACAAACTTTTTCACCACCAGCTCAAAAGAGGCAGGAAGCGAATGCAGCCTTCATTCCTCAGCAGCAGCCTGGTGGTCACATCCCTACCAGTGTGGGTACTTCCCCACAGTTCACTAGTCCCACAGTGACAGTGAACCCCCCTCCACAGATGGCCAATGTTCCATCTTCCCATGCAGTGAGTGCAAACCCTCAAGTATATAACTCTCAAGGCACAATGTTTGCCACATCAATTCAGCAGCCTCATGAGTGGCTAGCTGCTTCCTCCACAGGCCCTCCCACAGGTGACAGTACCTTCCTTGTTCAGCCAGGGTTTGTGGGAGGCATTCCTGTGAAGGTCCTGAGAGATAATGGTTCCTCAGGTTGCTCTGTCAAGCAGAGTCTAGTTCGGCCTGAGCAGTATACAGGTCGACAGATCCATGCAAATCTTATTGATGGATCAGTGAGATTGTTCCCTGAGGCATGTATCCAGGTGGCATCTCCATTTTATACTGGTATGACACTTGCAGTTGTCATGCCAGAGCCTCTATTTGACTTGATAGTAGGCAATATTCAAGGAGCCAAGGATAGTTGCTCCGATGATGGCGCCACTCAGACTTCGGCTGCTGCGGTAACACGAGCCATGACTGAGGCTCCAAACTGTGTCACCCCAGTGATCATTGAATCGCCGCAAGATCTGATGTGTAGTCAATTTGTTGTACAAGAACAACATTCTGACCCGACACTTGCTGCCGTGCGGAACAAACAAAAGGGTCGAGTGATTAAGTATTCACGGGGAGGTCGAGCCAAGTTCCTTCGCAAACAAGGACGGCTCTACCGTGAGTCACGAACACCCAAGGGCGAGGTTCGACTGCAGTTTGTCGTTCCCGCCAAGTACCGCCTAGCAGTGTTACAATGGGGTCATTGTTCAGTCTCAGGAGGTCACATGGGCAAAAGGAAGACCCAGGGCCGTATCCGAGCTGACTTTTTCTGGCCAGGGATGGGACGGGACATAGATAGTTTTGTCCGTTCTTGCAGTGTGTGCCAAAGTATCACCACTAATCAGGGACATGCCCTTCCTGTGCCATTTGTAACTACACCTGTAATCTCTGAGTCAGTTGAGAGACAGGGTAGTGGTGATGTGGGTGCAGACCTGACGTCTCGCCCATTGGCCCCACAGGACACATTATGTCCAGGGCCTGTACATACATATTATGTACCATAAGTTAAGGGGGAAGTTGAGAGGCGACTTGAGGCTATGGAAGACCCAAGTTTGCTTAAGGATTCTCAGCTCCCCGATACTAATATAAGTACAGTAGGTTAAGGGGGAAGTTCGAGAGAGAACTCCGCAGAGGCGACTTGAGGCTATGGAAGACCCAAGTTTGCACAAGGATTCTCAGCTTCCCGGTACTAATAGAAGTACTGTAGGTTAAGGGGGAAGTTCGAGAGAGAACTCCGCAGTGGCGACTTGAGGCTATGGAAGACCCAAGTTTGCACAAGGATTCTCAGCTTCCCGGTACTAATATAAGTATTGTACTGTAGGTTAAGGGGGAGGTGAGAACTCCGCAGAGGCGACTTGAGGCTATGGAAGACCCAAGTTTGCACAAGGATTCTCAGCTCCCCGACATTAATATAAGAACTGTAAGTTAAGGCACAGGTTGAGGACCCGTGTGCAGTTCGAGGCTATGGAAGACCCGAGTTTGCACAGGGATTCTCAACTTGCTGACATAATCGTGTGCTATAATTAATGGCGACCTCGAATGTACGTCGTAGCATGTACTGATTGCTAGGCAGAGAGAGTAATTGTAACTTAATAAGAATTTTGTCTCATTGACACTTTTGATGCTCCACCTCAATTGGTTTTGCAGGTTCAGCAATGGGTGTAGCAGTTTTGCTGTGCGGGCCAGCTGATCGTCTGCCGCACGCTGCCGCCTCTTCTCCTCTGCCTTCGTCGTCGCCATATTATTATTTACTGTGTCATTTTACACGTAGGTACAGTTACACTACAACTGTCACACCTACACCGTGTATTACATACATCACGCTACACAACAATTAGTTGTCAGTGTAAATGTAGCGAATTTTCGCTCAGTTTGACCTGAGTACAGGATTTTCACCGTCGTCACGGAGTTTTTCCCTCAAGCTTGCTTCTATTAACGTAAATACGAGGTTTTTCGCTCACTGACGACTGCGACTTTCTCCTGTAGCAGGATAGCACACACACCACAGTGTGAATCTTGTGTGACTGAGTTAGGATTTATATGTATGTATATTGAAATCATTCTTCTGAAGGAAGAAAGATTTAATTTTCATGGGGCGTAATGTCACGAATCAATTCGCGACATTTCCTTTTTGTGAGAAGCCACGAACTATTAGTGGAAAACTCACTGTGTATCACTCAGTTAACCGTTTCTCTCTCCATTTCGGGGTATACTTTTCAAATCATTCGTCACCGTTTTCAGGGGTGACCGATTTGATGCACGTCACTAAGTGCGCTACTGAGCGATACTATTGTTTCTTTATCGTTCACCTCTGCTTGCCTAAACCGTTAGCCACGCCTTCTGGTAGCTTGTGCGTCCTGCCTGTACATTATTTGAATGCAGTCTTGTGTTTGCTGTGGCGGAGAAAGGTTCTGTGCTCAGAAGTGGAGGGGTCAGCTAGCACCCCAAGCTCCACTAGTTCAGTAATCCCAGTACTCCCACCTTAGTGGTGATACATAGCATTCATCGACTGGTATTTCTTTTGTGTATTTCCTAGTTTTAAGAGTTTAGTTAAGGTGTTTTTTTTCCTAGGCGTAAGTATTTAGCTTCTGTGTGAGTGAGCGAGTGCGTCTCATTTAATTGATTTGAATTGTAACGTTAAATTTATTTTTTGTGATTAATAAATTTAACAGTTCCTTTCTTGAGCTTAATGTAAGTAAACTCTTGTTTCATTTCTCCATAATTAAGCTTATTTCCCATATAGCTCCTAGCTTGCATAAACGTTTGCTTTCATAACTGGTACTTAGACCAGTCTTGTTGTATTAACTTAAAATCCATTGTGCCAGGAGTTAATGCATCAGCAAGAACCTGATGTTATTATTATTAGTATTAGTTTTTTATTGTCAGGGGTGATGTAACTTTCTCCAGAGGCTAACAGTACAGTAATTCAGCAATTGTGAGTAATTAGTCTCTGCTGTGTACTGTTGAGAAAGTTTATAAATTCTCGTTCTTGAGAATCTTAGCAAGTCAGCGTAAAGTAATCGTTGCTTGATGTAGCAAGACAATCATTGTCTCTGCTCTTCAATATTCTTGAATATTATTATCAATTTAAATAATATTTAACCATTTATTTCAAAATTACTCTGATATTATAAAAACCCCGTGACAAATTCCACCTTAGACGATTCTGGTGCTGTTCCTCCATCACTTCCCCCCTCTGACTTCCTCATGGCTGACATTAAAATTTCTTCAGCTGATGTATTTTCTGCTATCACTGGCCTTATTACTAACAAGGCATATGGGCCTGATGGAGTCCCTCCTGTTGTCCTCAAGAACTGTGCTTCTGTGCTTACCTCCCTGCCTAGGCAAACTCTTTCACCTTTGTCAACTTGTACCCTTCCTTCTTGCTGGAAGTTTACTCTTATTCAGCCAGTCCCAAAGAAGGGTGACCATTTTCAACCCTCTAACTATCGTCCAATTGCTTTAATATCCTGTGTCTCGAAAGTTTTCGAGTCAATTCTTAACAGAAAAATTATAAAGCATCTTTCCTATCACAACCTTCTTTCTGATCGTCAGTATGGGTTCCGTCAGGGACGCTCCACTGGCGATCTTCTCACCTACTTTTCAGACTCCTGGTCATTCTCCATGCGGGACTTTGGCGAAAGCTTTGTCATTGCACTTGACATCTCAAAGGCTTTCGATCGAGTCTGGCATAAATCTTTAATTTCCAAACTGCCCTCTTACGGTTTCTATTCTTCTATCTGTGCTTTCATCTCTAGCTTCCTTTCTGGTCGTTCAGTAGCCCCTGTTGTAGACGGCCATCGTTCTTCTCCTAGATCTATCAACAGTGGTGTTCCTCAGGGCTCTGTCCTATCACCGACTCTCTTCCTTTTATTTATCAGTGACCTTCTAAGCTGTACATCTAACCGTATCCACTCGTATGCTGATGATTCCACCCTTTGCCTTTCCTTTCGGTTCCTGCAACGTCCATCTCAGCAGTTACTTCAACAAACACGGGATGAGGCTATGACAAACCTAATGTCTGACTTGGTTTGTATCTCTGACTGGAGTGAAAATAATCTTGTTGTTTTTAATGCACCAAAAACTCAGTTTTTACACCTATCAACCCGAAACAATCTTCCACAGGATTACCCACTAATTTTTAATAATATCCAGCTCAATTCTGCATCATCCTTGAACATGCTTCGGGTTTCATTCATTCAGGACTTATCTTTGAAAGATCATATTGCATCTCTTGTAAAATCTGCTTTCAGGAGATTAGGTGTGCTAAGCCGAGTCCGTACCTTCTTTACTCTGGCACAGTTGTTGACTTTATACATGGGTTTTATTCGCCCCTGTTTAGAGTACAAGTCTCATGTGTGGGGAGGCTCCCCACATACAACTCTTCTCAATAGGGTGGAGTCAAAGCTATTTCATTTCATCAACTCTCCTTCTCTTACTGGCTCCCTTTGGCCTCTGTCTTTTTGCCGCACTGTTGCATCTTTATCTCTGTTCTATCGCAACTTCAATGGTCGCTGCTTCTCTGAACTGTCTGCTTGCAGCCCTCCACCTCTACAACGGGCGCGTAGCACCCGTCTAGCAACAAACTGTCATCCCTTTTCTGTCCAACTCTCTAATGGAAGAGTTAACCGCTACTCCCAGTCCTTCATTTATGCAAGAGGTCAACTTTGGAACTGTCTCTCTCTATCTGTATTTCCTTCTTCCTATGATCTCTAGTCTTTCAAACGCAGTGTGTCCAGGCATCTCGAAATGAACGGATCTTGAATTTGGCTCTCTTTTGTAATGTTATTGTTTTTTTTTTTTCTTGTGAGGAACTTTTTGCGGGCCCCTGGCCTTTGTCTCCTTCTTTCTTGCAAAAAAAATAAAAAATAAAAAGATGCATACGCCCCCCTCACAACCACGCTGTTGCTTTCATGTATAACAGTACCTTATCTACACACACACACACACACACACACACACACACACACACACACACACACACACACACACACACACACACACACACACACACACACACACACACACACACACACACCGTTGCTTTCATGTATAACAGTACCTTATCTACACACAGACACACACACACACACACACACTGTTGGTTTCAGGTATAATGGTACCTTATATACACACAAACACACACACACACACACACACACACACACACACACACACACCGTTGCTTTCATGTATAACAGTACCTTATCTACACACAGACACACAGACACACACACACACACACACACACACACACACACACACACACACACACACACACACACACACACACACACTGTTGGTTTCAGGTATAATGGTACCTTATTTACACACACACACACACACACACACACACACACACACACACACACACACACACACACACACACACACCGTTGCTTTCACGTATAACAGTACCTTATCTACACACACACACACACACACACACACACACACACACACACACACACTCTGTCTGTCAGGTATAATAGTACCTTATTTACACACACACACACACACACACACACACACACACACACTCTCTCTGTTGCTTTCAGGTATAATAGTACCTTATTCACACACACACACACACACACTCACACACACACACACACACACACACACACACACACACACACACACACACACACACACACACACACACACACACACACACACACACACACACACACACACACACACACACACACACACACACACACACACACACACACACACACACACACACGGATAAAAAGATGCCTAACACAAGAGGAACTGGAATTACTGAAAGAGACGAGGGAAGAAGCAAAAACAAAAAATGAGGGAAGATCAGAGGAGGAGAAGAACACTTTTTTTTTTTTTTTTTACAAAGTAATAGGATTGTAGGTACGAAAGTGGTACATAACCAGGAGGGAATAAAAAGGAGGAAGGTAGTAGAACCATGTCATGACAAGTATATAAACAAGATGATTAAGTTGATGTACTCAAATGTGGATGGAATGTTATCTAAATTATTAGAGATGAATGATTATGTCAGAGAAAATGAACCACATATAATATGCCTAACTGAAACAAAATTAACACCAAGGATATCAAATGACATACTAAACTTAGAGGAATATAATATATGGAGAAGAGACAGAAATTTAAAAAAAGGAGGAGGAATTATAATATTAACTAAGAAAAATCTAAAAGTCAATGAAATAAAACTAGATATACCATCACAAGTAGAACTGATTGCAGTAGAGATCAACACATCTGAAGGGAAAGTAATTGTAGCCAATATGTACAGTTGCGAGCAGATGACTCGAGGCCACCTAGTCCACCAACATGTTGGTGTCTTGTCTGGCAACAGTGGTAGCTGTGAACTTGACCGAGATTCAGTCAGCTGTTCGGGCGAAACAAACCCAGTGATAATTTGTCAATGTGCAGTCCTAACTGGTCTCCAATCAATACCATGCAAGTAAACGTATAATACTGATAATGATTAACGTGTTATATACATGGTAGATATATTTATAACAATAGTATTACAACACGGGCATCCAAATAGTGGTGCGTTCATTCATGTGAGACACACGGGTATCGGTAATGATTTATTTTGTTGGACTATCGTCGTGAACCAAACAACCTTTACCAGCTTTCAAGAGATATGCCGTAGGGTTATCAGCTTCTCCGCAACCTAGCATTATTATCACAAAAAACACCGTCATGCCAGTCATCCTTCACCGTTAACCTCACTTTCATCGACCTCTGACTCCAAAGCAGGTGGGATAGTTCCAGGTTCACACCACAGTAGGCGAAACAAAGGGAGGGGGGTGTGGGAGTTATATGGAGGGTGGTGGGTGAGGAAGGGCGGGACCATGATCTAAGTAGGGGAGGTCAGCCAGACAGCGCGCCGCGTGAGCCTTCATGATGTCACATCAGCCCTTTGGCGAGCGGGTTCAGCTTGTCCCATTCCATGCATGAATGAATGAATAGGGACACCATGATCTAGACACCACAGCATCAAGCCCGGGGAGAGAGAGAGAGAGAGAGAGAGAGAGAGAGACAGACAGACAGACAGACAGACAGAGAATGAATGAACGAATATAATATACACCAGGAATGATGGCTGTATTTTATCATACTAATAAATGCTGAAAATTACATTGATTTATTCATTTATCCGTCTAAGAGCCATCATAAACGTTGCTCGCGTTATTATATTTTGGGAAGAGAGAGAGAGAGAGAGAGAGAGAGAGAGAGAGAGATTGATAGATAGTTAGATAGATAGACTGATAGATAGATAAATAGGTAGGGAGTGAGTGTGAATGTGATCTAATGTGTATTTGTGTGTGAAGATTTTTGTTATTTTGTTATTTTCTTTTCCTTTGTCGTACCGCTACCCCACCTTGGTGGGAAGGTGCGATTAAGTATAAAACAAAAAATATAGATAGATAGATAGGAGAAACATATATTAAGTCCTGCTGTGGAATGTTACAGGCGGATGATAATGTGATTTATTGATATACTGACTATGGTTATGGTAAATGGTTATAAAGACATAAAATACTGTATACTGTAGGAGAGATGAAGCTATGAATGAAGCAGTGTGGTTGAACATCAGATAGCGTGTCCAGGCTGACGCCAGCCAGCCAGTCTTGAGAGCAAGGATTGGGAAGGCAGTGGGGCGTGTGTGAAGTCATGCAGGCTGGGATTCCCCACTGTCTGGCTGACCTCCCCTACTTAGATCATTTGCGGGACGAGGTGGGACGTGTGATGGGAAGAGGGTGAGGAGGCACGTGGTTGGCTGCGGTATTTAACGTATATGAGATTAGAGGTTGTAATAGGTTTGTTTTGAGAGAGAAAACCAACGTTTCCTTAATATTTGAATGATAAAGTCGAACGATTACTCTCTATAAATGTTTATCATCATGAACAGGTCAACTAGTTCCACCCCCCCATACGTGACGTCACGTGGTGCCTACGTCACAAACCAAGGTGGTGATGGAGCTGCACACTCGGGATACCCGTGTGTCTCACGTGAATGAACGCACCACTATTTGGATGCCTGTGTTGTAATACTTTTGTTATAAATATATCTACCATGTATTTGACACGTTAATCATTATCAGTATTATACGTTTCCTTGCATGGTATTAATTGGAGACCAGTTAGAACTGCACATTGACAAATTATCACTGGGTTTGTTTCGCCCGAACAGCTGACTGAATCTCGGTCAAGTTCACAGCTACCACTGTTGCCAGACAAAACACCAAAATGTTGGTGGACTAGGTGGCCTCGAGTCATCTGCTCGCAACTGTACATGCCACCCAGATCAAACACATGGGAAAGAGACGAATATGAGGACTTGGCAGAGAGTCCAATTCAAAGTTTAAGAGCATTACTACATAAAATGGAAGAGAAATCGGAAAGAATTATACTAACTGGAGATTTTAATACAAATTTAAATTGGAATACTCTAGATATAATTAGCCAAGGAAGCTGTTGGGACCAAAATCTCCTGGATCTCGTGCAAGAGTTTTTCCTAACGCAACATGTGAGGGAAACCACCAGAAAAAGTGGACTCGATGTACCTTCAATGCTAGATCTCATATTTACTAGGCAAGAAAATGATATTGACAATTTAATATATCACCCACCATTCGGCAAAAACGATCATGCGGTACTAAATTGCAACTTCAGGATAGCTTATGACATAGTTAACAGCAATGAAAGTTACAAAAAGAGCCTAAACTATAAAAAGGGAAATTATCATGACCTAAAGAATTATTTCTTAGAAGTTGATCGGGAAAATGAACTTAGAGGACAAGATTTAAATGCTGTATATAAAAAATTCTGTGAATTTTATGAAATAGGAGTCCAGAAATACATCCCAAAGCACAAAGAATCAGATAAGAAAATACAGAAATGGTTCAATACAGAATGTAAAAAATCAGAAGAAAGAAGAGATTTGTTGTGGAATAGATACAGAAGACACAATAGTGAAAGGGTGTATAATAATTACAAACAGGCAAGAAACGATTATACAAGAATAATGAGGGAAGTCCAAAAACAGTTTGAGGAGGATATCATAAATAAAAGTAGTGATCAACCGAACCTATTGTACAGCTACATCAGAAGCAAAACCAAAGTAAAAGATAAAATACAATCCATTACGGACGAGGGAATCACCTATACACAAGAGAAAGATATTTGTGAAGCAGTTTTTACTGAAGAAAAAAATTTTGAATGGGACTATGTCGAACATGCATACCCACACATACTACCAGATATACAAATAGCAGAAAAAGTAATACAGGAAGAGTTAAGTAAATTAGACCGAGGAAAAGCAAGTGCTCCTGATGAAATTTCATGTTGGGTACTAGGAGAATGTGCAAAGGAGTTAAGTAAACCATTATTTTTAATTTTCAAGAAATCCTTAAGTCAAGGTAAACTACCTGATATTTGGAAGAAAGCAAATATTGTCCCCTTATTCAAGAAAGGGAATAGACAAAATCCACTTAACTACCGACCAGTATCACTGACCAGTGTTGTAAGCAAGGTATTAGAAAAGCTTATAAGAAAAGCTTGGGTAAATAATCTAGAAGAACACAATATGATAACAGAAAGACAGTTTGGTTTCAGAAAAGGAAAATCATGTGTTACTAATCTGTTGAGCTACTACGACAGAGTAACAAACACAATACAGGAAAGAGAAGGATGGGTGGACAGTATCTATTTAGATTTCAAGAAAGCATTTGACACAGTACCACACCAAAGACATTTATGGAAACTGTACCATCAACGAGGAATTCGAGGCAAATTGTTTTGTTGGATGCAAGATTTTCTCATAAAAAGAGAAATGAGAACAGTACTAAGGGGAAACTACTCATCATGGAAAGAAGTGACTAGTGGAGTACCACAGGGTTCAGTGCTGGCACCAATCATGTTTTTAGTGTATATAAATGATATAAACAGTAACACTGGAAATGAAAGCTATCTAAATATGTTTGCAGATGATGAAAAATTACAAAGGAGAATTACTAACACAGACTCTTGTAAAGAGCTACAAGAAGAATTAAATAAACTTCATGAATGGAGTAATACATGGCAAGTGGAATTCAATGTGGGCAAGTGTCATGTAATCAAGTTTGGTAAAAGTGGAAAAAGACCTGATTGGGATTATACGTTGGGAAATAAAACCCTACACATATCAGAAAGAGAGAAGGACCTAGGTGTGATTATCAATAACAGACTATCTCCGGCTGACCACATCAGTGAGAAGGTACGGAACATGTATACAATCAATCATTTCCTGTGGCACCCTCGGGGATGCATAGGGCCTCGATGAACTCACACCACCACATCCTATCTTGTGCTAACTCCTCAAGATCTCCCCAACACTCATCTCCAGCTTCCCGTCTCATTGTCCTCACCCACGTCTCTTTTGGCCTTCCTCTACCTCTCCTACCAAGTGCCACCCACCCTGGTGTACCTCGTACTATTCCCTGTCTCCTATACACATGTCCTAGCCACTTCCATCATGAGAACCTAACATATTCATCGACCGGCTGCACTCCCGTTATTTCTCTAATTCTTCTATTTGGTATCCTTTCCCACCACTTAACTCCTAATATTCTTCTAAGTGCTTTGTTTTCAAACACCAAGAATTTATTTTCCATAGTCACTGTGCTGTACCAAGACTCGTGTCCATAAATTAAGATACTCCTAACCATTACCTTATAAAGTTTGATTTTTGTATGCACAGAAAAATTGTTATTATTCCAAATATTTTTAAGCATTCCCATTGCCTGACTAGCCTTCTTTAACCTTTCCTCGAATTCAAAGTTCAAAGAACCATCCTTGGCTAAATAAGTACCTAAATATTTAAACCTATCAACTTGCTTTACAACCATGCCTCCAATTACACATTCCTGCGCATTTTCCATATTCATATTGATTATTTCAGTTTTTCTACAATTAATAACCAAACCCACCTTGCGACCTTCACTCACCAAACAGTCCAGCACTCTCTGCATCTCTTCTGGCCCATCACAAATCAAAACTATATCATCTGCATAATCTAAATCCAAAAGTTTCTTGTTCTCTCCCCAAAGTATACCTGTGTAGGACTACATAATAGATAGATAGATAAATAGATAGATAGAAGCAGGGAGTCAGATGATGAGAAGGTGTTGTGTCTGCGAGAATCGAGCAGTGCTAAACATGCTTACACACTCTTAACACTGAGGAAAGCTGACGACAGCGGCCAGTAAGGAGATGATGCAGTTAGCTGTCAGCAGTCCTCTCGTGAACAAAGATCCACGAGGAACACACGTGACACACCCCTGCTACACCAGATTTTAGGAAAGAGAGAGTAGAAGGAGACAAGCGACCCTAGAGAGAGGTCGAGACGGAGATTAGCCACAGAAGAGGCAGCAGAGGAGTAGACAGGCCTCAGAGGAGACAGGTGACGGGAGAAGGGCTTAGCAATTTGAGAGAGAGAAACATAGCGAGACAGGGAGGTAGCTACCCGGGACTTATATTCGTTCCGTGTGAGGGACTTGTTAATATTTACAAGACAAATAAAAATAGTCCCATATTATTCGTTACCTCTCCTGCCTCTACAAGCAAATACAAAGTCGCTGCTTTATGATACAAAGTCTTTATGACATTTGGTAGCAGCGAACGTATACGAACCTCGTCTACGAATCAACATTAAATTCCTACAAAATATCAAGATTGAAAACAACCAACAACATCAGCTCCTGACAGTATTCTCTCCATCCAGCCCCCTCCGTCTCCCAGATCATTACGCTGATGCAGAGGTCAAGAGATCACTCAACGCCTTGCAAGTAGCTTAACGACAAACCAGCAAATCTGCGGACATCGTCTCCGAATTAAAAGCAAATTTCTACAAAAGCAACCGAGACTACAAGATTAGCTTCAGTTCTACATTGAATCCTACAAAATACAGCCTACAGTGCAAATAGTCTACAAGTCCACGACGAATCAGCGAACTACAGCCATCTACAATCAACTACAATTAACAACTCTACGTCGTCTGTATAATCTTCTACATGCACCTACAAGTAGCGGCAGTCTTCATCCCACAACGAGTAAATCACTAGAGAAAAGGACCGAGAAAACATCGACATAGAAAAACGGAACAAACAAACGAAGAGTGAGACACGACTCATAACTCATCTTACTCACTCATCTTCACTCAAGTTACTCATCGCTACTCATTCACTCACCACAGCTACCAGTGTGGGAAGCCGACGTCACCATGTGCTGAGACGACAACACGCCAATCAACCCGCGAAGGACAACGCTATCACCACGTGCAACACCACTCACACCATTTCCCACCACGGTAAAAATTAGTGAGTTACATAGTTACTTCATTTATACAATACACAGTGATAGACAATAAGCTTCTGCACAAACATATAAAACGTGTTGTATAGTTACAGCTTAAATACACATACTTACTTCAGTTATCTGCATAACTCAAACACTAAATAATCACCAACGATAAATATTCTACACTGTATATATTCATTCATTTATTATAACATTTATTTACTACCAACGAGTGTTACCAATTATACCTACATAAAATACGTGTTTCATACATACAACTATACATTATTATATCTACAAAGTGATAAAGAAAATATACAATCACAGTTACTCGGTGAGCAATTAAAAGAACTGTATTAAACATTTATTAATTAAAGCTTCCTAGTGGAAACACATAAATTAAGTTACAAGGTAAACTAGAAAAAAAAAAAAAATGGCCAACACAAATGCCGTTAGCAAGAGTGAACATCTTCAACACAATCGTGAAGACAATGATTTCCACACAGTGCTGACACACATATTACTCACGATAGGTACAGGTGAACAACAAATCAGTGTATATAGTTAATACTGTATATATGTATATATTTTTTATATAAAATAACAAAATATGGGACTATATAATATCGTTTTCAATAATATCTGTGCAATATAAACTAAACTTTAAAAAAAAGTATCCCAAGGAAATTAACCAGTAATTATGCAACCATGAACAAAATGGAAAAAGTGTACACAAGCAAAGAGAAACAAACAATAGAAAATCAATACATCCAAAAAAAAAAAGAAAGAAAGAAAGAAAAGTAAAACAGAAAAAAGAGAAATAGAGTAAGATCACATAACAAACAAATGAAAATAAGTGTAAGTGTTACTACATATGCCAAAATACCACATAAACTACAAACAAAAAAGCAAATTGTGTCTCCACAAACAAGTGGCATGACACATCATCACTATCATCGACCGCAGCATATGTTAGGACTGCAGTTATTACAATTATGTTACACTTATTACAATTTTGTAACTACAAACAATACTACAAACAATATGTACCATTTCTGTGACAGTTGCATTAACAAGATGTAACTTTTATGTAACTTTAACTACAATAATGTACTTACAAACGATATGTAACAATTATGTAACGACAAACGATTGCATTATGTTACACTAACTACAATTATGTACCTACAAACGATATGTAACAATTATGTAACGACAAACGATTGCATTATGTTACACTTTGCCAATTATGTAACAGTTGCATTAACAAGATGTAACTTTTATGTAACTTTAACTACAATTATAAGGCCAAGACACTTATGTAAGAGTTGCATTAACAAAATGTAACTACAGTTATAAGGCCAACACAATTATGCATTAACACAATATAAGTCATACAGTTATAGCACAATTCTATATTACCAGTATCATCATACAAGTTAGGTGAAATATTAGACATTACTAAAGTGATAACTCAAATATGTAATGTATAACTTTGCAGTATTACCATTGCACAATTATATGCGTACGTCTGTTGTACATGCACGTCTTACAAAGTGTTATACAACAACCATTGCATTTATTCAAATATGTATACAACTTGTTTAAAATGTAATATTACTGAATAATCACTATTTACTATGAATAATATATGTATACAATATTCATACAATTATGTTACTTTACAATATTATGTATTTCACTTATTTAGCTTCTAAGTTCATTATAATGTGTATGTAGTATGTATTAATATGTTATAACTATTAAATGTCGATGGTACGCCATTTTCGCGCGGCCGAGCAAATGTAGGACTACATAATAGATAGATAGATAAATAGATAGATAGAAGCAGGGAGTCAGATGATGAGAAGGTGTTGTGTCTGCGAGAATCGAGCAGTGCTAAACATGCTTACACACTCTTAACACTGAGGAAAGCTGACGACAGCGGCCAGTAAGGAGATGATGCAGTTAGCTGTCAGCAGTCCTCTCGTGAACAAAGATCCACGAGGAACACACGTGACACACCCCTGCTACACCAGATTTTAGGAAAGAGAGAGTAGAAGGAGACAAGCGACCCTAGAGAGAGGTCGAGACGGAGATTAGCCACAGAAGAGGCAACAGAGGAGTAGACAGGCCTCAGAGGAGACAGGTGACGGGAGAAGGGCTTAGCAATTTGAGAGAGAGAAACAGATAGCGAGACAGGGAGGTAGCTACCCGGGACTTTTGTTAATATTTCCAAGACAAATAAAAATAGTCCCATACTATTCTTTACCTCTCCTGTCACTACATGACATTTGGTGGGGAAGCTACTACAAGATATAAAAGCCGCTCGACCACAAGTCTAAAATATACTTCTCTACAAGTAACTACAAAGTCTTATGACACCTGCACCGGTTTCTGTTCCAACGCATTTCATAATGTAATCAATGACCAATATAAATAGTAAAGGCGATAGAACACCACCTTGAATTACTCCGGACTTGACTTCAAACGAATCACTCAGACAACCATCAACCATCACTTTACAAAATGTGTCCTCATGCATGTTCATAATGACCCTCACAAACTCCTCTGGTATTCCATAATGTCTCATGATCTTCCCCATAGTCTCTCTCGAAACACTATCAAAAGCCTTTTCAAAATCAACAAAACAAAGACTTAACGGTACTCTCATTTCATTAACTTGCTGCATCAAATGCCTAACTATAAAGATCTGATCATTGCAACCACGTCCCTTTCTAAAACCAGCCTGTTCATCCCTCAGAATACCCTCAACCACCGGCTCCAACCTATTTAACAACACTCTACTGAAAACTTTCAAAGCTATCGGTGACAGAGATTCCCCTCCAGTTACCACATTCACTCAGGCCTCCCTTCTTCGGAACTTTAACAATTACACCATTCTTCCAAACTGATGGTAGTAACCCCGTCACCCATATCTTATTGAATAGCTTGGTCAAGATCATTATTAATCTATCCCCCTCCACTTTAAACATTTCCGGAAATAAACCATCCTCCCCTGGTGCCTTATTATTCTTTAACTGTTTTACTGCTTTCTCCACTTCTGCAAGCCTCAACTCTCCTGTTTCTATATTTCAATCTTCCTGAGCAGACGGTATATCCTCTTCTGGTGGTATTGGTCTATTAAGAACTGTCTCAAAATGCTCTTTCCATCTATTTTTAATATCTCCATCTTTGGTCAATAAATTTCCTTCCCTGTCTCTAACTGGTATTTCCTTGCGTTTACCTGCATTACCACTCAGTTCTCTAATCGATTCATATGCTATTCTTTGACTCTGTCCATCATTTTTGTTTATTAAGATTTCAGTCTCTGCAACCTTTTCATCCACACATCTTCTTTTATCTCTCCTAGCTAACCTTCTTACTTCTGAATTCAAACTCCAGTACGCAGCTCTTGCTAATTCAATCTCTCGTTCATCAACGCATTGCATCTCACTCCTCAATTTAGCCTCACCTCTCTTTTTTATCATATCCCACGTTTCCTCTGATATCCATTTCTTTCTCCTGAATCTATGTCTCCTTCCAATCGTACATTCAGCAGTCTCATGCAAAATTTTGTTCACATCCTTTCACATCTCATCTACACTTCTCTCCCCCTCTTCCAACGTTTCCAACACCAAAAACCTATTTCTGCATTCTAATCTGAATTCCTCCTTTTCTTCTCCTTCCCTTCTAAGCTTAACAATATCGTATCTACCAACACCAGATTTTTCCTTCTTCTGATTTTTAAGTTTAAACCTTATTTTTGCAATGCTGAGTTGATGGTCACTACCAATATCCGCTCCCCGTTTAACATGAACATCTAGCAGAGAACTTCTATGCCTCCTACTGATAGCGATGTGATCAATCTGATTTTTATATTTTCCACACGGCGACACCCAAGTTGTCTTGTGTATATTGCAATGCTGAAAGAGTGTGCCCCCGATGACTAAGTCATTTGCTAGACAGAAGCTTCCAAACCTCACTCCGTTTTCACTCATCCTACTACCAACTCCCATCTTACCCATACATGCCTCAAATCCCTCATTTGAACAGCCCATTACTGCATTAAAGTCTCCAACGCAGATCAAAACATCATGTCTAGGTACCCTTCCTACTCCTTCTTGCAACTTTTCATAAAATGTATCTTTCCTTTCATCGAGTGCATCATTAGGAGCACCAGTCGAGCAGGGCAGTACTCCCGAGGTGGATGGAAAGCTGATGACAGGGAGTGTTGGAGCTCCCGTTTCATCAGCCCTCAGGACTAGTTCCTGACCATCCCCCTTTGCTGAACTTTTTCAGTGTCTCAGTTACACAGAGAGTAGGCCAGCATGCTCTCCAGTACAAATTTCTCTATCTATCTTCACCAAATTACATGCACAGTACACACTACACTTCCTATTCAAAGTTCACCAAAATGGCATCAATTCACCCAGCCTCGGAGTCCCCAGGGGGGGGGACCATAAATGCCCCCGCCATCTGCCCCTCTCCCGGTGACGACTCGAGGTGCCTGGAACCACTGTCTGACTCTCTTCTTCATTTCTGCAACATTCGCTGCCTTTCATCTAACTTTCGCTCTGTTGAGCGCCACCTCTCCTCCTCTAAACCTCACCTTCTTTTTCTAACGGAGACTCAGCTGTCTGAGGCAACTGACAGCAAACCCTTTTCTGTATCCTCCTACTTTCTCTATACTCATTTCAAAGCCAAAGGTGGCTGTTGTGTATACATACGCAACGACTTATCTTGCTCTCGTGTTCCTGAACTTGATTCTTCTGAATTCTCCACTCTCTGGCTTCAGCTTTCCTGTCATTCTCTGACTAAAGGTATCTCTGCTGTTTACTTATCCCCTAATTCTACTGACTATCAAAAATTCTTCAACTATCTTACTTCTACGATGGAACACATTCTGTCCATTTCTCCTTTCTCTGAAATCTCCATTCTTGGAGATTTCAATGTTCACCACCACCTTTGGCTCTCCTCTCCTTTCACGGATCCACCTGGTGAACAAGCCTACATCTTTTCTATCCTTAATGACCTAGAGCAGCTTGTACAGCACCCTACCCGTATCCCTGACCGCCTTGGAGAGAGCTCCAACATACTTGACCTCTTCCTCACAACTAATCCTTCTGCTTACTCTGCTAATCTTTTCTTTCCGTTGGGCTCCTCCGATCACAACCTTATTACCTTAACCTGTCCTATCGCTCCAGTACGGCCTGTGGACCCTCCAGGGAAACGTCGTCTGTGGCATTTTGGAGCCGCGGACTGGGAGGCCCTCAGGCAGTACTTCTTTGATTTTCCCTGGAATGATTATTGCTTCCATGGCCGTGAGCCACCTGAGTGTGCCTTGCGCATTACGGAGGTTATTCTCTCGGGCATGGAAGCATACATTCCTTTCTCATATCCTTTGACTAACGCAAGAAAGCCTTGGTTTAATCACGCTTGTTCTAATGCTGTCCGCAACAAGGAGAAGGCCTACAAAAGGTACCGGAGCCAATCCACCCCTGAATCACATAATCTTTACGTTTCTGCCTGGAATCGTGCTAAGTCTGTTCTTCGCTCTACTAAAAATAATTTCATCCATACTAAATGCTCTCAACTCTCCAACTCGAATTCTTCCCGCTTCTTCTGGCACCTTGCCAGAAATCTTTCTAACAACTTTACCTCATCATCCTTCCCTCCTCTTTTCTACTCTGATGGTTCTGTAGCTATTTCTTCTACTGATAAAGCAGATCTCTTTGCACAGACTTTCTCCTCCAATTCCACCTTAGACGATTCCGGTGCTGTTCCTCCATCACTTCCCCCCTCTGACTTCCTCATGGCTGACATTAAAATTTCTTCAGTTGATGTATTTTCTGCCATTACTGGCCTCAGTACTAACAAGGCATATGGGCCTGATGGGGTCCCTCCTGTTGTTCTCAAAAACTGTGCTTCTGTGCTTACACCCTGCCTAGGCAAACTATTCCGCCTTTGTCTGTCAACTTGTACCTTTCCTTCTTGCTGGAAGTTTGCTCTCATTCAGCCAGTCCCAAAGAAGGGTGACCACTCCCAACCCTCCAACTATCGTCCAATTGCTTTAACGTCCTGTATTTCAAAAGTTTTCAAGTCAATTCTTAATAGAAAAATTTTAAGGCATCTTTCCTATCACAACCTTCTTTCCGATCGTCAGTATGGGTTCCGTCAGGGACGCTCCACTGGCGATCTTCTCACCTACCTTTCAGACTCCTGGTCATCCTCCTTTCGGGACTTTGGCGAAAGCTTTGCCATTGCACTTGACATCTCAAAGGCTTTCGATCGAGTCTGGCATAAATCTTTAATTTCCAAACTGCCCTCCTACGGTTTCTATCCTTCTATCTGTGCCTTCATCGCTAGCTTCCTTTCTGGTTGTTCTATAGCTGCTGTCGTAGACGGCCATCGATCTTCTCCTAGATCTATGAACAGTGGTGTTCCTCAGGGCTCTGTCCTATCACCAACTCTCTTCCTTTTATTCATCAATGATCTTCTAAGCTGTACATCTAACCCTATCCACTCATACGCTGATGACTCCACCCTTCACCTTTCCATTCGGTTCCCGCAACGCCCATCTCAACAGTTACTTCAAGAAACAAGGGATGAGGCTATGGCACACCTAATGTCTGACTTGGCTCATATCTCTGACTGGGGTAAAAATAATATGGTTGTCTTTAATGCATCTAAGACTCAGTTCTTACACCTATCAACCCGACAAAATCTTCCACAGGTATACCCACTAATGTTTAATAATATTCAGATTAATCCTGCATCATCCTTGAACATGCTTGGGGTTTCATTTACTCGGGACTTATCTTGGAAAGATCATATTGCATCTCTTGTAAAATCTGCTTCCAAGAGATTGGGTGTGCTAAGCCGACTCCGCTCTTTCTTTACCCCTGCACAATTGTTGACTCTATACAGGGGTTTTATCCGCCCCTGTGTGGAGTACAACTCTCATGTGTGGGGAGGCTCCCCACATACAGCTCTTCTCAATAGGGTGGAGTCAAAGGCTTTTCGTCTCATTAACTCTCCTCCTCTTACTGGCTCCCTTCAACCTCTGTCTCTTCGCCGCACTGTTGCATCTTTATCTCTTTTCTATCGCTACTTTAATGGTCACTGCTCCTCTGAACTGTCTGCTTGCATTCCTCCACCTCTACGACGGGCGCGTAGCACCCGTCTGGCAGCAAACTCTCATCCCTTTTCTGTCCAACTCTCTAATGCAAGAGTTAACCGTTACTCCCAGTCTTTCATTTATGCAACAGGTCAACTCTGGAACTGTCTCCCTCTGTCTGTATTTCCTGCCTATGATCTCCAGTCTTTCAAACGTAGTGTGTCCAGGCATCTCAAAATGATCGGATCTTGAATTTGGCTCTCTATTGTATTTTGTTTTTCTCTTGGAGGGAACTGTTACTGCGGGCTCATGGCCTTTGGTTCCTTCTTCCTCGCATAAAAAAAAAAAAAAAAAAAAACAGACTGATTTTGCCATGATTTGATTTAAACCGTGCGTATAACAATCGCTCATCTATAGGATCCCACTCACATAAAGCCTTATTTGCCTTACAACCCAGCAACAATCCTACTCCCTGATAATGCATTCCATCCTGTCGGCCAGATATCAATAAACGTATACCATCCTCCAAATCCAACTTATCGACTCCAGTTAATCTAGTTTCTGTCAGAGCACAAATATCAAGTCCGTAATTTTGAAAAACCTTCACTAACTCATCGATTTTACCGTCATGATTTAGCGTTCTCACATTCCAGTTACCAATTTTAATTGTATTTTTTGCATTAACAAAGGAATTATATTGTAATTGAGGCAACCGTGAGATTCTTAGCACCCCCTGCCCATTTAAGGGCTGCACGGGACTGGGGGCCATTATTGTTCTTTCAGAGTCCATGTATACACTGCTTGCAAATATGAGAATAGCATTCACATACATAAATGAAGACATGCTAAGAAGGATAATAACATCATTCATCAGGCCAGCCCTGGAGTATGCATCAGTAGTCTGGAGTCCTCATCTCAAAAAACACATAGCCAAGATTGAAAAAGTTCAAAGGGCCGCTACAAGATGGATACCAAGCTTAAGGGATCTAAGCTACGAAGAAAGACTAAATAAACTGAATCTTCCAACACTACAGGAGAGAAGGAAAAGAGGTGACATGATAATGCTATATAAATGGATATCAGGGAAGGAGAAAATAGACATAAATGATTACTTAACATATGGGGAAGCATCAGCAAGAGGACACTGCAAAAAACTGCATAAGAAGAGAGGTGATAAAGACGTAAGGAAATTCAGCTTCCCAAACAGAGCAATTGATCATTGGAATGCATTACCGAATGAAATAGTGTGTGTCAAAACAATTCACAAATTTAAGAATATGTATGATAAATATGGTTTAAGACACGGGACAGTACGAGCTTGACTCATTCCTGTAAAGATACAATCAGGTAAGAACAATTAGGTAGGTAAGAACACACACACACACACACACACACACACACACACACACACACACACACACACACACACACACACACACACACACACACACACACACACACACAGTTGTAAACCACGTACTTTGTTATATATGTGTAGGAAACTAATGATGAATATTGCAATACGAAATGGTAATGTTGTAAAAGAAATCGAATATGTATGGATGATAGTGCCTTAGCGATAGTGATTCTCTTTGCATTGATAAGTATGACGAGAGCAGTAATTATTTGTTGGTATTTTTTATAGGTGTGATGTGTACAATTAGCCGGAATGTTTAATGATTGATAATTATTACTGTAATATAGTTACGGTAATTGAAGAAATCTAATAATAATTATAATGATCATCATCATCATCATGCGAACCTCCATTCCCACCCTAGAGCAGAATGGGGAGTAACAATGTCCAGACAGCCCAGATTTGCCCAGTCCAGTGGGCCACACTTCCATTCACTCATCATTCAAGCTCCCGGAATCCTGCCTCTATCGGATACACCAGAAACATTCACCACGTTCTGTAGATTTACATAATCGTATCCGATAGTCAATCCAGACGCTGCATGTTAAAAAGGGGTGCCAAAATTCTTGATCATGCACTTCTCCTCACAACATTCATCCAGCCAGCTCGATCACCTATCAGTTCCCTAGCATCACCGACTTCTAAACCTCTCTTCCTCACACATTCATCCACCATATCTCCCCACCTTCTCCTTGGCCTACCTCGCCTCCTCCCTCCTTCAAATTCGCTCAGATATACCTTTTTCACCGCTCTATTTTTATCCATTCTCTCCACATGACCATACCATCTCAGTACACTCTCTTCAATTCTGGTGTCCACCGACTTTCTCACTTTGCATCTTTCACGAATCGCATTATTTCGTATCCTGTCCACCCTCTATACTCCACATACATTCCTCAGCAGCCCCATCTCCACTGCCCTTACTCTTGACTTTTCATTTTCATGCCACACCATAGTCTCACATCCATATGTTAAAGTTGGCACTAACATACCTTCATGTAAGCCTCGTGCAGTTGCAACATTCAAGCCTCTGTTTCTTATCAAGGCCTTCATTGCACCAGCTTCTTGTCTTCCTTGTGTCACTCTACTTTCAACTTCTTTTGCACATTTTCCTCTCTTTTCTATCACTGTACGCAGGTATTTGAACTCTCTCACCAATTCCAGTCTCTCTCCATGCATTGTTACATTGCACTGGGAGTCACCTTCTCTCTCAATAACCATAACTTTACTCTTTTCTACATTTACTCTCCAGGCACGACACTTACAGACATCAGCAAAATTCTACACTAGCCTACCAAGTTCTTGTCCAGTACATGCAAGCAGTACTGCGTAATTAGCATACAACAAATTTGAGATATTCCATCCATCACCATTCATTACCAGCGCCATCCCTCTCTCCATTACTCGTGTTTTTACTTATCTCATCACCCCATCCATATATATATATTGAACAACCATGGGGACATCACACAACCTTGTTGCAAACCCACACAGTGTATGTCATACTCTGCGTCAGGTAGTTTTCAATAAAATAAAGTACATTCATTGCATGGAAATGCTGTGTTTGTGCTTATATGCATTTTTGTAGGGAAGGGGTTCATAGCTTTCACTAGATTCGCGAAGGGGTCCGTGACTCAAAAAAGGTTAAGAACCACTACCCTACACCGTACATGCACTAAACTTTCCGCAATCCATCCCTGTTCACTTTGTCATATGCTTTTTCCAGAACCATGAATGTCATAAACACCTTATGGTCCTTCTCAGAAGCCTTCTCTATTATCTGTCGCCCTGCAAATATTTGGTCTACACATCCTCTGCCACTCCTAAAGCCACCCTGTTCATCACTCTCCAGGACTTCTGATATATCTCTTACTTTCTCTATAATAATTCTTCCATATACCTTCCCTACCACACCCAATAAACTTATGCCACGATAATTCTTGCACTCACTTCCCTCACCTTTATTTTTGTACAGGGGTACAATCACAGCCTTTTTCCACTCTGCAGGCACAGTTTCACTCATTCATGCCATCTTACATATCTCCAACAAGCACTTCATTCCATTTTTGCCACTACACTTAATCATCTTTGCATACACCTCATCAACCTCAGCTGCTTTCCCATTTTTCAGCCGATTCACAGCATTCTTCACCTGTGCGAGTGTCACGTCTCCTGGTACTACATTCCTTCTCTGCACAACCCCAAAAACTAATTATGTTTACAGCCACTTTGCTCTCTCTATCCCCATTCATTAGGCTTTCAAAATATTCTTACCATCTTGTCCTTACTTCATCTCCATGGGTTAATGATCTACCACCTACATCCTTCACACCATCACATTTCTTTCTGCTTTCATTTCTGCATTTCCGGACCTCTTTCCAGAATAACTTTCTATTTTCAGAGTAGTTCGCATTCATTTTTCTTCCTAGAGCCTCATTTACCTCCTGCTTTTTCCTCTTCACTAGTCTCATTACGTGCTTCTTGCGCTGAACATATTCAGTTCGTATTTCAACTGAACCCGTTTTGTAACCACTTTAGCCACTTCTTCCTCTTTTCCTCCACCACTTTCTTTACCTCCTCATCCCACCATGCTGTACTTTTCTTCTTTGTTGTTACTCTTGCCACACTACACACCGCTTTAGCAATCCTAACTAAGCAATCCCTATATGCATTCCACAGGCTGTCCAGATCCATTTCTTTCCAATTCAGTAATTCTAACTCCACCTCTGCTTTGGTCCTGTAATCCTCTTCCATTTCTTTGATCTTCAGCTTCTCAACTTTCAGTCTTTCTCCCTGACTACTCCTCTCTCTCTCCTGATTCACCTCACTCCTCTCAGCTTGGTCTTTCATACCACAATCATATGATCTGACAGACGTCCACATCGTCCTCTCACGGCCCTCATATCAGCAACCATTTCCATCATTGACCTCTCTACGAGCACATAATCAATCAGGCTTCTTTCAGCACGATCCCTGTTCCCTCTGTACCATGTATATACAGTAATCTCTCTACTATCTTATGCAATACAGCCAAAAGCATGTCCGAAAAGTGGTCCCGTCTGGATAGTGGGCCCCAGCCTTCTGGACCTGTACTTATGGACCCTAACCTACCTTGACTCTGAAAAACATCTATACAACTCCCTACTGGACATACATAGCACCTATTTAAGACCCAATTCACACCAATAAGGGACATAAAAGACTGAAATAAATGCAAAAGAACCAGAGATTGAGGTTTTGGAGGTGAGTTTATACAATATTAAACATTCTGGGTACTCACAAGTCCCTGGCTCCTTGACTGGTACTTATGGACCCTATTCTAGTCTAACTCAAAAAAACACCTCCCTTTTGCACATGCATAGCACCTAAGACCCTATTCACACCAAGAAGGAACATAAAGTGAGAAATGAGGTTTTAGAGGTATGAAAATACAGTACAATATGAAACATTCTGGGTACTTATAATAAGTCCCTGACCATCTCGATGAATAACCCGCCTCCTCTCAGACTCTGACAGTAAAAAGGAATACCTGAAGCACCTGCAGTACACTGTACTTGAAGTCTTGCACTGAATTTAGTCATTTGCACTCAGAATTCCGTTCTCTTAACACTGTGCACTCTAGTCTTACTTGTGCTCCATTGCACCTTAATGAAATAAGTGTTGCACTGTGCACTTAAGTCTTTGCACTCATAAATCCAGTTTCTTAACACTACACACTCTAGTCTAATTTGCGCTTCATTGAACGTCAATAAAATCAGTGTTGCAGTGTGCATTTAAGTCTTTGCACTTAGAATTCTAATTTCTTAACACTACCACTGTTTTTTTTTTTTTTTTTTTCTATGCACAACACTAAATTCCCGTGTGGTCTAGTGGCGAGTTCTTGCTGTTTATTCACTGTCATAGTCTGAGAGTACCTGATGCAGGTGGCCTAGAAGTGCATTGCTGGGACGTGGTGATGGACTACCCACTGCAGACGACTCTGAAGAAAGGCGCAAACTCATGTCCAGTGGTGACTCCACCGTGGCTGATGTGCTGGGCTGTGGCTCGGAGGATGAGGGCCTGTCTTGGGGAGGCAATGGTGTGGAGCCAGGGCTGGGCACAGTGGGGGTCACGTGTCTGAAAAAGCTGTCAATGGTTGATTGACGCAAGGAACGATGACTTTGGCGATAAATGATGCGCTGCCTGAAAGCACGCACATCCTCCTCAAGTCCCAAGGGCCCCATCTCCCTGTCGCAGTCAGGGTGTTCCAGGTAGTCAAGAACGAACTCTACGTGTTCCCGGAGTGCACTCAACTTGGGGATGGCTGGAGCAGCGTCACACTGAGAGGAGTCTGCATCATTGTTGCCATTCTCGTCGGAATGTTCAAGCTGGGTACTGACACCTGCAACTGAAGATGCGATCTCGATATCAGACATGGTCTGATACCCAGGATCGCCCTCGTCGTCATCCAACCACTCACGCACTTAGTCCACATCAACATCGTCGCCGTGCGCACGTAGACGTGCATGGAAGTCATCCCCGTCAAAACCTAGGAAATCGTGCTCCTCATCTGTTCCGAGAAGCAGACGAAACCAACCATTTTCTAGTCTTGACAGGGACTTCCTTCCATGCATTGGTCCAGTTGTAGATTGCAGACTTGATGTTGTAGCGGTGAAGGCTTTTCAAAGTCTGCTGGCCTCGCTTGTTCCGTCCCTCCCTGCACTCGTCCTCGTCCTCGATAACAACCATCACCTCGTCCAGGATCTTCCTTCGGTACAGCCTCTTCGTTGCCACGATCACTCCTTGGTCCATTGGTTGGATGAGAGCAGTTATATTAGGTGGCATAAACCTGCACCTAATGCGCCATCCTCAGCCACCAAGTCCTTGTCGCATGGGTGGGCAGGTTCATCATCGAGGAGAAGGAGGGCCTTTACCTGGTTGCACGGGATTCCCAATGTGTTCATCTTGTAATGGATGACCTCCTTGATGAAATGGCAGTGGAACCAGTCTTTGAAAATCTGGGCAGTGAACCATGCCTTCAAAGAATGGTACCAAATGACAGGAAGGACATCCATCACCCTGCGAAGACACCGAGGCTGTTTTGCACGGCCAACAATAACGGGCTTATGCCGGTGCATGCCGTTAACATTGGCACAACACAAAGCAGATATCCGTTGCTTGGGGAGCTTGCGGCCAGGTACACACTGCTCTGTCTCGTCTGCTAGAGTGTTCATTGGCAAAGAGCGATAGAATAAACCAGCTTCGTCAGCGTTGTAGACTTGACCGAGAGTGAGGCCCTCCCTGTCGATCAAGCCCTTCATCTTGTGCCGAAATTCCTCTACTCCATCCTCGTTGGCGTCCAAAGCTTCACCATGAGACTTAAGGTTGGTAAGGCCACGTTGTAACTTGAATGTGAAGAGCCAACCCTCGAATGCCTTGAAGTCTGGGGCATTGTGAAGCCTTGCGAACTTCTCAGCAGCAGCCTTCAGCTCCGTGCCACGCACCAGCACACCAGCAGCACGTTGCTGTCGATACCAAATCAACATGGAGTGGTCGACTTTAGCATACCGGGGAGTAAACATCCTCCTCCTCTCCACGCTGCATTTGTTCTTCGACGACAAGTCAGCCGTGTGCTGCTTGAGTTTGTCCCACGATTTCTTGATATCAAACAAAGTAGATCGGGCCAGGTTGATTTCACGGAGGATGCGTGAGGTTGACCATCCTGCGTCCACCTTGTCCAATATTTCCCTCTTCTTCTCCAGAGTCAAAACCACTCTCTTCCTCTTCTCAGCCGGCAGAGCCATCATCACACACACTAACAAGAGGAAGGAGAGCAGCAGCAGAGCCTGCAGGAAGTAGGGCACCACCACAAAAGCGAGCAAGTGAGCGGCCATAATGACGAGCGCGCACTTACAACAAGAGACAAGTGGTAAGTGGGGAGGATGCAGGGGCGCTCAAGCAGATGGCGGCAGAACTACGCACCAAAACACAGCTGGTCCATGCCTCATGGGCCGAGTTCTAATTATGGGGGAAAAAAGTCAGATTTTTTTTTTTTTGCGCGTTTTGGACAATTTTGGGAATATTGAATCCCGGGACCAAAATGTCCAGTAAGTAGGGTGTCCGGAAAGTGGGCGTCTGGATAGTACAGGGATTACTGTATATGTGCATCTCTGTGTTTGAAATACTAGTTACAAATGCACAACCTCCTCTCCTGACACATATCCTTTAGTCTCTTCCCATTATCATTTTCTCCTGGTACTCCATAACAACTCATTATGTCATTCTCAGGCCCAGTGCCTACTCTTCCATTCATATTCCCCATTACAATCACTTTATAGCTCCCGGACATTTCTCCCACTACTTCATCCAGCTCATCCCAAAACCTGTCTCTCTCTCTCTCACTCTTGTCCTCACACGTGCATATGCTACAATCACTGCCACTTTCATCTTCTCAAACTTGAACTTGACTTACATACACCTCGAGTTGACACATTAATTTTGTAGTCTCTCATTCCACTCTGCCACACTTCATTCATCAATAAAGCAACTCCTTCCTTGCATCTTCCTCGCCCATTCATTCCCGATCTTACACATTTCACACCCTCCCATTCCTCCACTTCGCACCCTTTCGTCTTCGTTTCACACAATGTCATCACGGCATATCTCGCACTCTTGAACACATTCACCACTTCCATCCTCTTGCTCTCCTCATGCACACCTCTCACATTCCACATGGCCACGCGAATTTGCCCATTTGGTTGGAGCCCTGGGCAGTTATTGGGCCCTCCGAGGCTCTGTAAAATGACTGCCATGATTAAGTGATTTTGGATAGGGGACTCTGGGGGACACTTAACCCTGCCAGAAACCCCGGTTATATGGTTACCACCCAGCAAAGTAAATAATGATGACAATAATAATAATAATAATAATAATAATAATAATAGCAACCAGAAAGCACTCAGAGAGCGCATTACCTACGCCAGTGCCATTGCCATTAAAAAGGATCTGGATCCGGATCCGCCCCAAAGGTTAATCAGTTCTTTCTTCGTCTGTGGCCCACCTTTCCACAAAACTTCAATGAGATTCACTGAGAACTTTTGGAGATATTGCGCGGGGTACTCCGGATCCAGAAGTGGATCCTCCCCATAATTTAACTATTTCTTCCTTGGCCCATGGCCCACCCTACCACAAAATTTCATCAATATCCGTTCCGAACTTTTTGGGTAATCTCGGATCCGGGTCAACCCCCAAATTTAATCTGTCTTGATGCATGGCCCACCTTTCCAAAAAATTTCACTGAAATTCATTGAGAACTTTTGGAGGTATTGTGTGGGATACTCCGGATCCGGATCCAGATCCAGATCCGGCCAAAAATTTAATTATTTCCTCGTTGGACCATGGCCCATCCTACCACAGAATTTGATCAAAATCCGTTGATAACTTTTTGAGTAATCCTGCTAACAGACAGACAGACAGACAAACAAACCTACTCGGGTAAAATATAGCCTCCTTGGCGAAGGTAATAACACTCAGGTAATGAAAATAGTAGGAGCAACAATATCAGTAACCATAATAGCGATCAAAAGTGACATGTAAATTCGTAATAATACACTAATAATGACCTTCCAGCTTGGCATGGCAGCGAACCGTATAGCATTACAAACAGCTCATTATCGAATTGCGTTTATCATCTATCCTCATTAACAATTAGAGGAAAGGCATGGCTCATAAACGCTGCCCTATTGCCCTGAAATATGATCCCAGGCTATGGAGGTGGACAAAAGAAAAAAAAACACACTCCAACACATCATTGTCAAAAACATAAAAATATTGCAACATAAAACTGACATCAGAAAGCATGAGCATAACATTAACTTCATAAAAACATCCGCCACATCAGTCACATCTCTTGTCATCATCTCAACATCAGCAATGCAGCAACATAACATCAACTCTAGCATCAGCATCACCACATCATTGCCGGTATCAGCATAGTGAGAGTAGCATCAGCATTGCAATAAAAGTGAAAAGAATACTAGTAACAGCTTGAATAACTTCAGTGTCAGGATCAACATCATTATAACAAAAACAGAAGCATTTGTTTACAGCATTACATCATGTCAACATTAAAACAACAGCAGAAACATCAGCGTACTCAGCTCGGTAACAAAAACAATAGTAGCATCCTAACACCACCACCACCACAATAACAGCAGCAACAAAAACAACTAACAGCAACAACAAAAACAACTAACAACAATAACAACAACAATTACAACAACAACAACAGTGGGGTGAATTAATTTGATGCAGTAGTGAATAGTGTTTATACCGGTGGTAAATATGAGGGGTTGGATTAGCATTACCCCCTCTCCTTCTGTGTGTGTGTGTGTGTGTGTGTGTGTGTGTGTGTGTGTGTGTGTGTGTGTGTGTGTGTGTGTGTGTGTGTGTGTGTGTGTGTGTGTGTGTGTGTGTGTGTGTGTGTGTGTGTGTCCTTTCTACTGTACTTCCTTTCAGACAGTTTAAACTTACAAGTGTTACTACCGGCAGGCTGTTTAGTTTCCGGTACGTTGAATTGCCAGGGGGTTCAGAGGGCTGGGGAGAGCCTTTGTAGTCCTAGTAACCCTTGCAGTCCGATGATGCATTATTGGGGTTCATTTATGGCACTTCCAGAAGCTTTTATTCAGCTTGGAAAACACCTCACACACAGAAAGGGTTAATGAAGGCTGTATCTGACCCCGGCATGGCGAAAGAAAATCGTCTGGTGGCAGCAAGAGTGAACTTTTAAAAAAAATTGTAGTGAAGAGGCTAATCCATTCAGTACGATGGCGTCTTTTGTTATTCTTGCTACTGACAGACTATTTTATTCATCTTAGGAAAATGCCTTAGTAGTGAAGGATTAGTGAAGGCTGTAGGTAACTTCTTTTCTAAGTCCCGCTTCTACTAAATACAAGAATTTCACGATTACTGGAATGAAAAATGTCAAGAGATCGTTTTCAAGGGACAGACCATCTTTCATAAAAGATTAAGGTTTTCTATTAAGTTCCGACCACCTTGTAGGGACGAAAAGGTATGTGCAGGCGTCTCTCTCTCTCTCTCTCTCTCTCTCTCATTCTTTAACTTCGCACCCTGTCCCTCCCTCCCCCCCCCAAGTTAATTAAGTGGCAGGTAGGAAAAAATATACCTAGTGTAGTATTTAAGGCGTGTCAAGTAGGCGTATTGTCTGGATGGTGGTAGTGGTGGTAGGTGTGGTGGTAGCGATGATTGTAGTGTTGGCAGAAATGGTGATAGTGATGGTACGGATGGTGGCAGTAATGTTGGTAATGGAGGTAGGGATGGTGTAAGTAACAGTGGTAGGGATTTTGTTAGTAATGGTGTTAGTGGAGGTAGGGATGGTGCTGGTAAGGATAGTGTTGATAGAATTGGTTATAGTGGTGATAGGAAGGGTGGTAGTAAGAGTGACACTTAAAAAAATAATAGTAATTACTGTAGTGGTGGTAATGCGACAAAGTGAAGAAATAATGGCTATTGTATGTGTTGTGGTAGTGGTGGTAGAGGTGGTTTGGACAATGGTTTTGGTGGTAGGAGTGGTGGGTGTGGTGGCAGACTGTGATAATTGGCTTGGGGATTGTGGTAGCTACTTATTGGGATGGTGGTTATGATGGTGGGTATGGTGCGAATCATGGTAGGGGTGTGGGAGTGGTGGTAGGATTGGAGTAGTGGAGGTAGTAGTGTACTGGTAGTGCTATGGTAGGCGTTTTTCAATGGTAAAAGCTGCGATGGCAGTAATGAGGATTGTGGTAGGTATGTTGGTCGAAAAAGTGGTTATCAGAGTTTTGGTAGGATTGTTGATTGGTAGGAACGGTAGTTGCAGGAATGAAAGTTGGATTTTTGGTAGGAATGGTGCTACCAACAGGAATGGTGGTATGGATATGGACGGTGGTTGTAGTAGGAATGTCGAATGGAATAGTGGTAGGGATAGTGTCTGGCACTGTGGTTGTAACTGTGGTAGTGGTTGTAACTGTGGTAGTGGTTGTAACTGTTGTTGGGGTAGATGTTAGAATGGTGGCATTGACAGCGTAGTAAGAATGTCGGATGGAATAATGACAGGGATAGTTATGTAGTCACCCCTATTTGTCTGTTCACGTGATATCTCAAAAGATTATGGATGGATTGCTATGAATTTTTTTGAATATGTGGATCATGGGTCAAGGAAGAGTTTATTAAATTTTGGTGGTGATTTGAATTTTCTGGTATATGCACTGACGGAGGTATGCGCTCTCAGAATGCGCTTAATTTGTCGGAACTGTAGCTGATATAGTGACTGGAACTGTGGTAGGGATAGTGGTTGGATTTTTGGCAGGGATATTGGTTGGAATTGTGATAGGGATAGTGGTGGGAATTGTGGTAGTGATTGTGGTAGGAATTATGGTAGTGATTGTGGTAGGGATAGTGGTGAGAATTTTGGCGAGGTAGTGGTTGGAATTATGATACGGGTAGTGGTTGGAATTGTGGTAAGGATAGTGGTGGGAACTGTGATTTGGCTAGTGATGATTTGTGGTAGGGATGGTGGTTGTAGTAAGCGGTGGTTGTAATAATGGTAGCAATGGTAGTTGGAATGGTGATAAGAAGTATGCTTTGCAGTAAAGATACCAGTTGTGAGAGAACGGTGGTTGGAGTTGTGGTAGGAATGATGGTTGGAAATTTTGGTAGGCATAGTGATTGGAATCTAGTTGCAATGGTGGCTTAAATTTTGATAGGAGTGGTTGTTGCAGAATCGATATTATGGTAGGAATGGTGGTTGAGTGGTAGGAATGGTGACTGCTTAGTGGTTGGAAAGGTAGCTGGAACTGTGGTAGAAAAGCTGGTTCAAACAGTGGTATACAGAATGATTGTAGATAGAATGTGGTAGGTGTGCCAGTGATAGGGAATTGTGGTAGGGATGGTGGTAAGAGTGGTGGTGGAATATTGTGGTAGAAAAAATGAACGGGAATGAATTAATACAAGTAGTAGGTATAGTAGTTGGAAAAGGAGTGTTGGGAGGAGAGGTGATAGAAAATTGTGGTAGGGATGATGGTTGGAATGGTGGTAATACAAGTGGTAGGGATAATGGTTGTACGAGGAACAGTGGTAGAAATGGTTGTGGTAAGGAATTGTGGCAGGTATGTTGGGTGGAATTGTGGTAGGCCTAGTGGTTGTGAGGGGAACAGTGGTAGGATTGGTAGTGATAGGAAACTGTGGTAGGAATGACAGTGATAGGAAACTGTGGTAGGAATGGCAGTGATAGGAAACTGTGGTTGGAAATGTGGTAGGAATGGCAGTGATAGGGAATTGTGATAGGATGTTGGCTGAAATTGTGGTAGGAATGGCAGTGATAGGGAATTGTGGTAGGAATGTTGGTTGGAGTTGTGGTAGGAATGGCAGTGATAGGGAATTGTGGTAGGAATGTTGGTTGGAACTGTGGTAGGAATGGTGGTTGATGGAGTCTTGGTATAATAGGATTGCGGTAGTGGACACGGCGGCCGGATTAAGGGACAGGGATTGTCTTTTATTTCTACTCTCTCCCTCTCTTTATTTTCTCTTTTTCCTGTCTTTAATTTCAGTGTTGTTGGATATTTTGACTCTTTCTCTCTCTCTCTCTCTCTCTCTCTCTTTGAAAATCGAGTGAAAAACTTGGCTTGTGATGGGCGAGAGAGAAAAGAACAGAATAGAAAGATAGAAGAGGGAAGCAAGGAAGGAAGATAGGCACGGACAAGAGACTGGATGGAAGAAGGGAAAGAATGAAGAGGAAGAATATTAGAAATGAAGGAAGGAGGAAGATAAAAGAAAGAAAAGAAGCCGAGAAAGGACAAGGGAAGGACGGAAGGAGGGAGAGAAAATGAAAGAATTAAAACTGGAAAATGGAAATGGAGAAGGAAAAGGAAGAAGAGAGAAATGAAATGAGACGAATGAAGAAAGGAGGTGAAAAGGAACGGTAGAGAAGATGGAGACGAAGAAAAGCATGAGAAAGGAAGTAAGGCAGGAAAGGAGGAGAGAAAAGGATGAAAGGTAGGAAGGCAGGAACGAGGGAGGAGGTAGACGACAGTAGAGAAAAAGAGGTAATGAAGGACAGAAAATGAAGAGAAGAAAGAAGAAAAGACTGAGGGGAGGAAGGAGGGGACGAGGAGGGAGGTAAAAGAGAGAAATAGGAAAAGAAAGTAATGAAGGAGAGAAAATAAATGGTAGGAAGAAGAATGGACGGAAGGTAGTAAGGAAGGAAGGAAGGGACAAAAAAAGAATTACAAGGGAGAAATGCAATAAGAAGGGAATGAAGGGAGGAAAATGAGTGGGGAGGAAGAAGAAAGGACGAAAGGAAGGAAATGGAGGAAAATGAATGGAGAGGAAGAAGAAAGGACAAGGGAAAGGAAAGGAAGAAGGAGGCGTTAAGGGAGAGAAAAAGAAAGAAGCAGAGAAACTGAATGTAGGAAGAAGAAAAGAAAGAAGGAGCAGGTACAGGAAATATATAAATAAAGAGTGAAGGAAAGGAAGAAGGAAGGGGAGAGCGGGGCAGTTGATGAATGCAGAAGACACATGTCGCCACAGAATGAATTAGTCCCCCCAGATTTGTCCCGGGAGGCTTCCACTTTGTCCACGTCTCGTTTTCTTTGTCTGACCATCTTCGTCTCGTTTGTTTACCTCGTGTGTGTGTGTGTGTATGTGTGTGTGTATGTGTGTGTGTGTGTGTGTGTGTGTGTGTGTGTGTGTGTGTGTGTGTGTTGGGGTGGAGTAGGAGGTTTGTTGTGTGTGTCGGAGACCTTGTTTAGTTTGTGTGTGTGTGTGTGTGTGTGTGTGTGTGTGTGTGTGTGTGTGTGTGGAGAGAGAGAGAGATTATGTACACATCAGGTTTGTGTATTTCAATATTTGTGTAATCCTGCTGCGTTAATTACAAGCTTGTCTGAGCGCCTCCATTTTCACGCCGAGTATTGCCAACACTATATCTCTGCTTTCTGCACACACCACATTTCTCTGCTTCATGCAGTGTTATTAAACCATCCAGTACGATGTTTTCTTTTCCTTGGGTACCTCCGTTTTCTTTTTTTTTTTAGTTCATGAAAAATCCATTGTACTGAAAACATAAAAACAGCCTCCATTAATTCCACAAAACAACCCCCATAAACTCTTCCACCGCCATGATGATTTCCTGGTTTATTCGTGTTATTTCCAGACAGTTTTATTCACCTCAGTAAGGACAGGTGTGAGCTAAATGAATTCGTCAGGTTGTAGCACAGGAATACAATTACAAGACGCCATCATACTGAAGGGGTTAATGTTTTGTTCTACTCGCTGATAACACCACCACCAACACTACCGCCTCAGTATGTTCTACCATCGTCATTAACCTAATTAATTTTGTCACTTAGTCAAGTGACTACTAGAGTCACCTGTCTGTGCTTCTATTGTCTGCCGTTATCTCTCTACCTCCTACGTGATAACTCTGCCACCTGTCATATTAGCATCACCACTTTCACCCCCCATCGCCACACGGTCTTCCATCATCACACTTACGTGCTTGTTTTGCCTCAGGTCTTTCTTTTCTGTATTTGTGTGTGTGTGTGTGTGTGTGTGTGTGTGTGTGTGTGTGTGTGTGTGTGTGTGTGTGTGTGTGTGTGTGTGTGTGTGTGTGTGTGTGTGTAATTCACCGGGTCTGTCAGGATCACTTGATGGTCGTGATCGTCAGCATTTTACCCTCCCGGAAGGGAGCTGAGAGCTCATATAGTCCGATCTAAGGGCAAGGCTGTGACCCTCACACACCCACACACCCGTCCCCTTGCTCAAGGGGGACAGTAACCACCCACTTCGTCAGTGAAACTTTTCGTAACCTGAGCGAGGCGCGAACTCCCGTCTACCAGATGCCAAGCGAGAACGTTACCACTGCACCAGCGAGCGGTGTGTGTGTGTGTGTGTGTGTGTGTGTGTGTGTGTGTGTGTGTAACGTCCAACAATCAGTATTACTAGCACCACTTCCAGTCACCAAAATTTTTCCTATCTCCTATTGTCAGTTATTACATTTATCAACACAGAATTTTCTTGCACTATCAGTATTTAGGCATTAGGCTGTTATCAGATCCGTTATATTTCTGTCGTTGTCTCTGTCAACACCCTCACCACTACCTTCATAGCTATTAACATCACCACCACCGCCTCGCTTTCATTCAGCACCATCATCGAGCACCACATTTTCACCATCATAAATATCACTGCTACTCGCACCGCCATGACTGTTAATGCTGTCACCATGAAGCACCAATATTTTTAGCACAGCACCAGCACCACAACCACTGCTACGACCTCCCTGTAGGCGGACTTTAGAATTCTTGCCTGCACAAGCTTAGTCGCACGGTGTACATGAGTTGGACTGCGATCTATACTGTATGCATGAATGAGACTTCAGACGAACACCCAAATAACTTTTGTAATAACGGTGTGTGTTTGCATAAAATTCTTTACAACTTAGGCTGAAGGTACTCCGAATAAACTAAAAAAAAAGGCTTGTTAGTGTTAAAATGGTGCCTAAACTCTACTAACACGACCCAGCCTTTCCAGCCCTTACCCCTGTGTGGTAGCCAAACAAACCCATGCCCTTTATGCATGTTAACCCTATTACTGTTTGCCTGATGCTCCTCAATTACCTCTTTATTACCTAGCCATTGATGCCATATTTCATAGCAGTTTTTCTCATATTTGTCTGTTTTACCCCTTCAGTACGGCAATTTAGTTGTATATTTTGTTCTTCCTTTTACCAGACGATTTTCTTCAGCTCATGAGAGAACCCTAATAGTGATAGTTAATGACAAGTGCTCGTGGGCCCTTCGGGTGCCTCGCACTTGCTCCTGCGGAGGGCGCTAGCGTTTATGTGCTGTTCTAGTGTAACATTGTCACTTGGATTTTTTGCAGCTAACCAATTGATCGTGTTATTTGCAGCTTCGGGAATGGAACCCAAGTTGTCCGAACGCAAGTCCGAAATACATACACAGACACACAGCTACTGCTATAGTATATTTTAGTTGTACCTATGGAGGGAGAGTAAGAAATTGTTTTGGAAGGAGGTAAAGAAAGTAAGGCAGTATGAAAGGGGAAATAGTAGGGGAGTGGAAGATAGGAATAATAGATTGCTGGCGGAGAAGAGAGAGAAATTGAGGAGATGGAAGGAGCACTTTGAGGATTTGTTGAATTTAGAGAGTGAGAGCAGTGCGAGTATAAGTGGTTGGGGAATGGCTGGGAGAAGAAGAGATGAGAGGAGGGAGGAAGAGATCAGTAGGGAGGAAATAATGGAAGCAATGAAGAAGATCAAGCTGGGAAAGGCCCCAGGAATTGATGGAGTGTGTGGTGAAATGCTGAGGTATGGGGGTGAGATTGTTGTGGAGTGGATATGGAAGTTGTGTAGATTGGCTTGGGAAGAGGGAAGGGTTCCAGAGGACTGGAAATCAGATATAATTGTTCCTTTATACAAAAGAAAAGGGGAGAGAGAAGTATGTGGTAACCTTAGGGGTATTTGCCTTCTTAGTGTGACTGGTAAAATATATGGTAGAATACTCATTGATAGAGTTAGGCATATGACAGAGGAGCTAGTTGGAGAAGAACAAGGGGGATTTAGGAAAGGAAATGGGTGAGTAGATCAGATATTTGTTTTAAGATGTTTAGTGGAGAAGTATCCAGAGAAAGGAAAGAAAGTGTATGCTGCTTTCATGGACTTGGAGAAAGCTTATGACAGAATAGATAGGCAAGGTATGTGGAAGGTATTAAGAATATATGGAGTGGAGGGGAAATTGCTGAGTGCTGTGAAGAGTATGTACGAAGGAGCTAGGGCTACGGTGCGAGTGGATGATGAGCTGAGTGAGTTTTTTGATCTCAATGTGGGACTGAAACAGGGTTGTGTGATGTCTCCATGGCTGTTTAATATATACATGGATGGGGTTGTAAAGGAGGTGCAAGGTAGGACAGTGGATGTGGGGATGGCTCTAATGAATAAGGGTGAGATTTGGAAGATTCCGGTGTTGCTGTTTGCTGATGATACAGTATTGTTGAGTGAAGATGAATGGGAGTTGCAAGGTTTGGTGAAGAATTTGGGACAGTGTGTACGAGGGGGAAGCTGAAAGTTAATGTAAACAAAAGTAAAGTTATGGTGTTTGAGAGGAATGAAGTCACAGAATGTACAGTGAGGTTGGATAGTGAGGATATGGAGAATATGAGTGCATTCAAGTACTTGGATAGTGTGATGAGTAAGGATGGAACTTTGGGGGATGAAGTCCATGAAAGGGTACAGCAGGGAAGGAAGGTTGTTGGTTCACTGAAAGCAGTGATGAGAAATAGGGAGGTGGGTATGGAAGTTAAGAAATCACTGCATGATAGTATTGTGATCCCTACCCTGACGTATAGAAGCGAGGCGTGGACCTTGCAAGAGGGTAACAAGTCAAGAGTGAGAGCAGTGGAAATGAGTTACTTGAGAGGAGCATGTGGAGTGACATGGAGGGACAGGTTGACGAATGAAGAAGTGAAGGAACGTTGTGGGGTGGAAGTGGATGTGATTGAGAAGATTAGGAGAAATACACTGAGGTGGTTTGGACATGTGGAGAGAATGGAGAATGAAAGACTGACTAAGAGGGTGTATGTAGGTGAGGTGGAGGGAGGGAGAGGGAGGAGTAGACCGAGGATGAGGTGGAGAGATGGAGTTGTGAGGTATATGAGGGAGGGAGGAGGGTGAGTTGGGTGGAGGGTAGTCAAATGGTGGGTGACAGAGCGACTTGGAGGCGTTTTGTCTGCGGCCACCCCTTGCGGGAATAGGGCGTCGGGCTATAGATAGATAGATAGATAGACCTATGGACAAAAAATTCTACGGAGATCCTATGCTGGGCACCGGGAGCGGCGTTTTTTGGTCAAAATGTGATCGCTTATTAAATAGAGTTAAAGTTTTTCAATCGTGATGGGACCAAGTTTTTTCACATCAGCAAATTTTTTGCGATTTTTGTGCCAATTTTGGTGCGATCTGAATGTGTAGTTTCGGCTGCCCAAAACACACACACACACACACACACACACACACACACACACACACACACACACACACACACACACACACACACACACACACACACACACACACACACACACACACACGGCTATTGCTATAGTATATTAAAAGCCTGTCCAACCCCTCTTGTTCGAAAAGTCTCTCCCCAGCTGAACGAAAGTGTCTGGAGATAGCAAAAGAGAGATAAAAATGATGTACCTAGGATAAAGGGTTAATTGAGCATGTGCCACTTCTCTTTAACGAGCGTACTGCCTACTAAGTATTTTGTGTGAGTGTGCTTTATTAATCGTCTTCATTCATCGTGTATTCCTTTACCCAGCACGGCGCTTGCAAAATAAAAACGCAGGTAACTTTCATATTCAGCCCTAATTAACCTGCTGAGCCTGAGGACGTGTTTTATATTTTATACTTGGTATCTCCCGGCCATTTAACGGACTTAGGGAACATTTTTCCAGCTGGTGAGGTTAATAGCCGTCATTAGCCTTTCCAGTGCTTGACATCCTTTCGAAACTGAACAAAATCTTCTGGAGGTTGCACGAATAAACAGAAGATCGCCTTAGTGAACGTGTTAAGGTGATGCTCAGTAAGAAGACAGGGTCATCTCTACCTGTTTGCTGATTTGTGAGGGTTAACTTATTAGCAAATTGAAGGCCAATAATGAAATATAGGTGACGTCGTATTCATCCTTCATTAAGTCTGAAATTAGGACAGGATTAATGAAGCGAGGAGGCAGATACTGTGATGTTGAATATAACAGGTGCTTCTCTTCCTCCATGGTGTTGGGTGGGTGTTAGGTACCGTGTAAAAATTGAGTCTCCATGACCCATAATCGTCTCTGAAATGGATACTGTTCTCACGACCTGTACGCTTATTAAGATATTTTACTTATTACCTACTGAAGATGCTCTGAATGGTTTAACCTATGTCTTACGACACCCTTCAGCATAATTAGGCCGCTCCTACTGTAGTTGATGGATTAGAAACGAGCTCCATTAATCCATCAGAATAATAACATTGAATATTTTATACTTCCTTCCGCCGGACGATCTTGTTCAGCTTAGGAGAGACCTGTTCTAGTGAAGAGGTCATTGTGCCAGAACTTTCACTGTGCGGGTCTTTCCCAAGTTTAACCCTTCAGAGTCTTGGGATTTTGCGGGGAGGGTCTGAACCTGACGCCCTTCGCGTTCCGGTTTATAGTCCCGAAGTTCATACGCCAAACTTTGTACTTCCCCTTTAATTAACTTTCGGAAATGACCCAAACCGTCACTCCTGGATGACGCGAGGGTCTGAAGGGTTAATAATGTCGTGTTGGTGCTGGGAAAAATATGGCAATAAAGACGTCACCGTATTTATTAGGATACTTTGAAGCGAGTTTGTAGCCTAGGACACTGGTAGTATACTGTACTATCTGAAACTGTCCAGATAAACACTTTTTATATTGCTCCAGTCTCTCGCATGAGGTCCACAGGGCAGTACGTCTTTGTTTTACAGCCATTCTGAAGTATTAAGTGTGTGTGTGTGTGTGTGTGTGTGTGTGTGTGTGAGAGAGAGAGAGAGAGAGAGAGAGAGAGAGAGAGAGAGAGAGAGAGAGAGAGAGAGAGAGAGAGAGAGAGAGAGAGAGTTAATCAACATTGTCTTTTCTCCAAATCTGCTATATAGTAACAAAATTTTCTCGCAGTAATAACACATACAAGGCCAGACGAAAAGAAAAACTGAATACATAATCTGGTTGCCATTATTCTAGTTCATTTATTGTGTCCACTAAAACACCTGATTTATAAATTACATTACCTGGCCGCGGCACGGGGAGTGGAATTGTATTTTCCTGCTTTATTCTTTGGGGGACATTGTTTATATCGCGCAAAAATAAGTAAATCTGCAGAATGTATGTGTGCATGTTAATAGGATTTCTCTCTCTCTCTCTCTCTCTCTCTCTCTCTCTCTCTCTCGTTTGTGTGTGTGTGTAGGGAGGGGGGTTGTTTGGAGTGTCTGTTCATTTTTACGGAGTTTTACCCTCATCCTCTTCCTGCTTGTTTGTTTACCTGTCCATTGTGTTGGAGAAAAACTAATCGAGAGACTATGATGAAAATTTGGGGTTATTTGTACTGAGTCAGGGATGTAATGTTTTAATTCTAGCTAAGTTATTTAAAAAGCAAATACACAGTGGTAATTTCTGTCTGTATGCTGGGTGCGTGTGGTGTAGTAGAAGTTAGGCGATACACACTATGATGTTTAACCATTTCACTCCCACGATGTCCTCTATATTCTGTTATGTTACCATCAGACGACTTTACGTAGTGTGAGAGAGGCTTTTCGAACTGATGGGTTTGAGTATAGTCATTAACCTCTGCGCTGCGAGAAATTATCTGGAAACTGCATCAAATCGTCTGCCTTTTAGTCATGAGAAAAAACAAAAGACTGCCGTTATCCTGAGTAAAATACAAAAGTCAGGACGGAATAATGAAAATAGACTGTCCTTTCATCCATCTGCCTATCTGTCATTCATTGAAGCCTCATTTCAAGCTCTCATTCCTATCCCGTCGTCGTCTTCCCTTTCCCCTCTCCTGCTCTTTCTGTCTGCTTATTTTTCCTTCTAATACCCTTACCCTTCTTTTCATTTCCCATTTCCTTTCGTCTCTCCTCTTCCTCTCTCCTACATTCCTTTCTTCTCCCATTCCATTACCTCCCCCCCTTCCCCTTTCCTTCATTCCTCTGTTCTCCCATGCCCCTTTTCTCCCATTCCTTCTCCTCCAACTCCCTTCCGCTACCTCTTCCCCATCTTTTCCTCTCCCTTATATTTCCTTTGCTTTCCAGTCGTCTCTCCTTCCTTTCATCTTTCCCACGCCTCCCCTCGTTCCCTCCTCTTCTCCTCCTTTTCCTATCCCATTCGCCATCCCTGCTTTATTTAACCATCAATTCATCCACACGTCCGTCTTAAAAAAAAAAAAAAAAAAAAAAAAACTCCCTTCATCTCTTTCCCTCTCTCTTCTCTCCTTCCCTCCACAAAAGCTTCCTCTAATGCTTAGCAAAATCTAATTATCTTTTGAATAGGCGGGAAGGGAACGGCAGGTGAGCCTTCCACCCAGGTAGAGAGGTGATGATGGTAGCTAATGGTGGTAGGTGATGGTTGTTGTGCTGGTTGATGGTGGTGCTAGTGTTGGTAGATGATGGTGGCACAGGTACATGGTGGTGCTAGTGTTGGTAGATGAGGTGGATGATGGTGGTAGTGTTGGATTTTGGTTGTGGTACTGTTGATAGATGTTGGTGGTAGTGCTGGTAGGTAGTGGTGGTTGTGATGGTAGATGGTGGTGCTTGTGTTGGCAGGTGGTAGTAGTATTGGTAGATGGTGGTAGTGTTGGTAGATGATGGTGGCAGTGTTGGTAGATGGTGGTGGTAATGTTGGTAGGTGGTATTAGTATTGGTAGATGGCAGTGGTACTGTTAGTAGATGATTTGTGCCAGTGTTGGTAGTTGTGATGGTAATGTTGGCAGATAGTGGTGGGGATGCAGGTAAACAGTGGTGACTGCTTTGGTAGATGGTGGTGGTGGTAATGTTGGTAGATGGTAGTAATAATGTTGGTAGACAGTGGTGGTGATGTTAATAGTTCGTGGTAGATAATGTTGGTAAATGTTAGTAGGTGATGTGGGGAGATAATAGTAGTGATGTTGGTGGTGATAATGCTGGTACATAGTGTTGGTAATGAACATTTTGTTGGTAGATGGTGGTGATGATGTTGGTAGATGGTGCTGGCAATTGGTAGGTTCAGAGGTGGTAATTAGTTGGTAGATGGTGATGGGTATTTTGATGCGTAGTGGTGGTGGCAGTGTTGGAAAATGGTGGTGGTAGATGGTGGTAATGTCGGTAGGTCCATGGTAATGTGGTAGATATGTTTTTTTTTTTTTTTTTTTTTTTTATGTGTCCGACTCTGGGCATAGGCTTCACAGCCTGCTATCAAGGCCCAGCAGTCCTCCTACATACCATACACCTCTACATGTCACCATACACCTCTACATGGTAGATGGTAGTTGAAAAGTTAGTGGATGGTGGTGGTAAAGTTGATAGGTGGTAGTGGTAATGATGGAAGGTACCGATAGGCCTATGGAGAAAGTATTGAGTGGTGGTGGCAGGTAATGTTGGTAGAAGGCTGATGGTGATAAATGGTGGTAGTGTTGGTAGATCAGAGTAGCTGAGTGAATTACAAACGTACCAGGTGTGGGAGCTTCAGGCCCTTCGGTAATGCCGTTATAGGTGCGGGAGAGCGATTTTGCGTGGTGCGGTGTGTATTGGTGTGACTTCGCTAAGGTCTGCTGAAGTGAAACATCTCAAGTCCGAAGATCGTTAGTGAGGAAAGACAGACAGAACCGCCCCTAGAGATACATCCGCATTCAAAAAGATGGCAAAAGTATAACACTGATATGTTCTTATGAATGTGGCTAGCTGAGATAATAACAGACTTGTTACCATAGTCTCCCAATACAGAGTGAAGAAGAAAAAGACGGCACTCATAGAGCGCATACCTCCGCCAACGCCTATACCAAACAACTCAGAGCACCAAAATTTAATTAACACCTCCTTGGCCCATGAACCACATTTACAAAAGATTATACAGTATTGAAATCCGTTGATAACGTTTTGAGATATTGTGGACTAAAAGACTAACACTAACAGACAGACAGACAGGGCAAATATACATAACCTCCTTCAACTTCTTTGGGGGAGGTAATAAAGGACTCTCTCTCACACACACACACACACACACACACACACACACACACACACACACACACACACACACACACACACACACACACACACACACACACACACACACACACACACACACACACACACACGAGAGAGAGAGAGAGAGAGAGAGAGAGAGAGAGAGAGAGAGAGAGAGAAGGAGAGAGAGAGCGCACCTTCCAACCAACTACTCTTAAAACTCCACCAAAAAAAAAAGAAAAAACAAAAAAAAGACACCCCGCCCCACAGCAACATTACGAGGCCATCCAATAGCACCGCCACCTTCGCAAAGCAAACCCCAACAACCCCACTACCTCACCACAAACACCCCCCCCCCCTCTCTCTCTATTGTAATCTCCTCCTGCTCCTCCTCCTCCACCTCCTAGCGCAAGCAAGGGAACATGCATTAACTATTCCCTTAACTACTTGTGACCTAACAGCCTCGTTCTCTGTGAAATGGTTCCCGCTTCATTATGTGGTGGATTGAGTTGGTTCATGATTGGATAATTAATCCTTTCACTACGATGACCTGTTAGTTTAGTTCGTCATTGTTAGATTCCTGATGAGGTAATTTAACTTAAATCGGAGGAGTTAGGTTGTCTTCATTGATCCATTCGGTGCCAAATGTCTTTTTTAAGTTTGATCTAAACCATCTGGAAATGCAGGGGTCATTGTTCAGTGGGATGGGTGATTTGATGGTGGGATGAAGGGTTGGAGGAGTGATTGGGGATGATAAGCGGGTGTCAGTGTATGTGGTGGGAGTGTGGTGTAGGGGAAAGGTGGAAAAGTATGATTGTGGGGGGTGAGAGAGAGATTCGGTGGGGGGGGGTATGTTTACTGCCATCCTCAGCTACCGTGGACACACCATCCTCGTTCACTGTGCCAGGGTTCCGCATCGTTATGTGGTGGTTCTGGTTAACTAAAGAGGTGCTGGATTATTGGATGGTTAAGGGGATGCGGGTAGTTTAGTCCTAATAGTAGGGGGAATGTTGACTGATTAGCGGCTAGATTGGAATGGAGTAGTGTGAGAGATAGGTGGGGGAAATGTAGGGGATGTGTGGTGAAGGGGAAAGGTGGAGCATTTGGGGGGAGGGGGAGGGACTGGGTGAGTAATTGGAGTGGCAAGTGGACAAGGGTTAACTGCTCCCCCTCTCCTTCCCTTAAAAACAGCCTCGTTTTTTGTGGCCTGGTTCTGCTTCATTATGTGGTGGTTTGGGGTGGTTGATGAGGTGCTGGGATGATTGGATGGTAAAGGAGGGGTGCGGGTTGTTGTTGGGTGTGGAGGGTTTGGTTGATTAGTTGGGAGGTGGTGGGGGAAGGATGGCCGGGGAATAGCTAAGGGGGAAGGTGGAGTTGTTTGCAGCTGGAATAAGTGGTGAGTTGGGTAGATAAAACGCCAGTAAAGTAAGGGAAATTGAGGATTAGTAGAATGATTGGGTGTGATTCAGTGGTTACTAGTGATTAATGGTGTAATGGACGGAGGGTTGGGGTGGGATGGGGCAATTAGTGAGGGGGAGTTAGTGATAGATTGTCGGGGAGAGAAAGATGGGGTGAGTGTAGGTTAGAGGAAGACGGTGATGGGTGATTGGGAGTGTGGTAGAGGGGGAATGTATTCGAAGATGGGAGGGTGAGGATGAGAGTGGAGCTTGGGGTAGCGAAAGGTGTTTGGGTGGGGGGACGGGAGGTGCTTGGAAGTGGTTTGTGAGAGTGGAGGATGGGGTGGATGGCTGGGGAGTGTGTATTTGAGGGGAGGACGTGGGGTGTTTGAAAGGGAGTGGGTGGAATGGGTTGAATGATTGACTGGGGTGGGAGTGTGCAAAATAAGGGATGGGGAAGGTAGAGGTAGGGGGTGTGGGGGTGGGGGTGGAGAGTGTGGCAGAAGGGAAAGGGGTTATTTGAAGGTGAGACGGCGGTGGTTCGGTGATTGGGTATTTGGGTTGAAGGTGGGGGTGATTTGTGTGGGTGGGGGTTAGAAAATGTGGGGAGAGTGAGGGTGGATGGATGGGGAGTGTGGAAGAGGGGATGGTATAGGTTAATAGAAAGAGAGGGCGTGGTTGTAAGGAAGCTTGAATGATGGGGGGTGTAGTAGAGGGAGAGGTGTGCAATTTGAGGATGTTTGGATGATGGCGGAGGTTGGATGATTGGAGACGAATGGTGAGATGGGGAATGATTTGTTAGGTATGAGGATGGAGTGAGGGATTGGGATGATTAGAGAAGAGGTGGGGATTGGGATGATTAGAGGAGTGATTGAGATGATTAGAGCGGGGATTTTTAGAAGAGGTGGCGTGTTTAGATGTGAGGGTATGTTGCAATGACCGAGGAATAATATGGTGGACAGGTTGGGAAGTAGCCTGATGTGATGGTGAGGGTAGAAGGGCTGAGGGAGTGCAGTGTAAGGGGATGGGCGTGAGTGTGGTGGTTAAGGTTTTTCTGAAAGTAGGGGTGAGGGGTTGAATGATTAGGATGTGGAGGGGTGGGGGCAATAAAGTGATGTGACGTGGGGGTTGATCTGATAGTTGAAGTGGGGTTTTGATGATTCGAGGTGTGTGTGGTAGAGGGGGAAGTGAATGGTGGTCGTGATGGTGGTGATGGATGGTAGAAAATGGTGTGATGATCAGGTGCGAGAGGTAGGGTGATTTTTATAATGGGTGATTTTTATAATGGGTGGTAGTGTTTTAATGATGATACTGGTGTGTGTGTGTGTGTGTGTGTGTGTGTGTGTGTGTGTGTGTGTGTGTGTGTGTGTGTGTGTGTGTGTGTGTGTGTGTGTGTGTGTGTGTGTGTGTGTGTGGCGATTGGTGCTGATAGTGGCAGTAGGCGATGTTAGTGATTGTGTGTAGATGTGATGATGGGAGTGGTACCGTAGGAGTGTTTGTTTCAGTAGTGGTCTTAATGATTGTAATGACTTCGTTCACCTTAACTTGGCTCAGAATTTTGTTTTCTTGCAGTTTAAGTAGCTCAGTGGCAGACAGATATAATGTTACGACTCTACATCCTTTCTCTAGCACTCCGCCATGATTAGCATCCTATTTTAGTGTTAATCTATTGTTACAATACAGCATTGAAGATGGAGTGACGGCGATTTTAAGTTAAAAATAATAAATTAGTGGTGAGAGTTGTGATTATGGTGGTATGAATGGGAGTGATGACCAATGCATAAAGGTGTAATGAAGTGGTGATGAGGGTGGTGATTGCGGCTCATTTATATACCAGATCTATACCGACTGATGACGCTCTGCATTACGGTAACGTTTATGGTTATGGGGGTCATATGTTGTTGTTGTTGTTGACCACCCTGTTGTTGTTTTGGTTGTTTGTGATCATACGTATGTGTTGTTGGTTTTCCTTTGATATTTCCGTACTTATATTGGTCAATTGTGGGTGTTATATTAGAGGTTCTCTCTCTCTCTCTCATAGATGGAGAAAAGATTTGCAGATGACTTTGTCATAATCTTAGAAACAGCGGAGGCATTGCAAGAAATGAACAGAGAAAGTCTGAAAGTAGGACTGAAGATGAACCGGAGTAAAACTAAAGTAATGTTTAATCCACAAACACCAAAGAGCGTTATCAGAATAAGCGATGAAATTCTTGAAGAAGCTGAGGAGTACAACTACTTGGGACAAATACTAAAATTAACGAAAGATCATGATAGCGAAATAAAAAGACGCATTACAATTTGATGGAAGGCTTTCGGTAAACATAGAGACATCATGAAAAGTAGCTTGCCAGTTTGTATGAAACGAAAAGTATATAACGAATGTATAATTCCAGCTGTGACGTATGGTTGTGAGACCTGGAAACTGACAAAATCGATGGAAAATAAATTAATCCGTTCTCAGAGAGCAATGGAAAGGTCAATGTTGGGAATATCTTTAAGAGACAGGAAAAGATTAACTTGGGTGAGAGAGCAGACTAAAGTCCAAGATATTATAGAAGTTATAAAAGAACAGAAATGGAGGTGGGCAGGCCATGTAGCAAGAATAAGGGATAACCGATGGAGCAAGAGGGTGACAGACTGGACACCAAGAGATTGTAAGCGTAGCAGAAAAAGGCCAGACAGGAGATGGAGAGAGGAGATAGAGAAATTTGCAGGGAAAACGTGGCAAAGATTGGCTCAGTCAATGCATTCGTGGATAAGATTAGGGGAGGTCTTTGTTCAGCAGTGGACTAGTTATGGCTGCTGCTGCTGCTGCTGATGATGATGATGATGACATATATATATACTGTCCTGACTAACTCCTTTTCCTGACGTTGATGTAAATTTAGATTAACGCAAGACGACTTAAATCAGGTGGGAGAAATCGCATCAAGAGGGTTCAGTTGGTAGATCTGAAACCCCCCAGTATGAAGTGCTGGGCGTGGCTGGGGATGGACTGTATTGAGTGCCTTGCTTGTGTCTCCACGTGTGATTTGGTGGTTATTGTGTTTGTTATTGTCTCACCTGTGTTGTTGTTGATGGTATTGTTGATCCGCGCAGCCCTGAAGGTGAGGTTAATAGTTTCGTTCCCTGGGGCTTGTTTGTTTATCTGGCCGCCTCGTCCGTCTGTCTGTCTCGCGTGTTTTTTGTTCACTTTATGTCTTTGTCATGTCTGTCTGTGGTTATTTATTAATCACATATCTGTCTGTCTTCTTGTATGTCTGTTTTTTTTAATTTTTTTTTTTTTTTTTTTTTTTTTTTGCGCTGTTGTCAATCTATTACTCCGCCTTAATTCTCTCTCTCTCTCTCTCTCTCTCTCTCTCTCTCTCTCTCTCTCCTTTTTAATATACCATTTCTACGTAAAACTCTTCTCGACATAGTTGTGGTAGGGAAGGGGAATGGAAATATCAAAACGAATGTGAGTGATAGAAAAAATAATAACAAGAATAGAAGGCAAAGGAATATTTTAAGGAAAGTGAAAACAGTAGAAAATGAGTAACAGAGAAAGATAATAATCATCATCATCATTTCTTTATTTCGTAATACAGTATACATATACAGATTACATAATATTACATAACCCAGAAATTCCAGAGGCCTGTGTACAGTACAGAACATACTTAACAATAACATATCCTTCCGAAAGATGGAATTTGGTAATCACTGAAAAAGTTATATAGTGTACACAATATACTCACATATATACGTATAAATACCTATACATATACAGTACACTCACATGCACATACTGTACATAAAAATAACAAATCACTGCTGCTCTCTTAGGGCAATACAAACTATAATTAATGATATAAAAAGATTACAAATTAAGCTTTAAAACACAGGAAAGAATAAAAATAAGTAAACCATAATGCTAAGACAAAAAATATAAAGATAAAAAAAGTCATTATAAATATCTGCAAATTATAAAAACAGAAAATCTACAGAACTAAATAAACAATTATATAAGCATGTACTAAGAAATATGAAAAAAAAAAAGTTAAAATCTAATAAAATAATAATAAAAGGCCACATATGACTGTACATAAAAGTTACCAAAACTAAACAATCTAAATTATAAGCAATACTAAAAGTGAAACTAAAAAAAATTATATACAACAACTATACATATACAGTATACACACACACACACACACACACACACATATGCATACATATACACACACATTCATATACACATACATGTACACACACACACAAACACACACACACATATAAAATGTGGGATAAAAGTCATGCTAGAATTAAGCTAATAGCCATAAAACATACAAGGATTGCGTCTGTCCTCGTGCCTTTGTATCCAGTCAATCCGAGATCTCAGAATATCCAGCTCTTCATGAAAAATATTAACATTATATACATCTCTGAAGTATTTGAAAAGGTATTGCATAATAATGGTAGTAATAATTCAGATAAGACTGTAGGAGTAATGAAGGACCCGAAAGATAATTAGAGGTAATGATGAGAAAGATGTAGTCCAGATAAGCAGACAGTGGAAGTATTATATGATAGAGGATAAGGAGTAATAGTAATGGGATAATGGAGGGCAGATGATCCAATAATAGGCCTAGCAGGGGTGAGTAGGCCTATGTAATATCTTGCAATAAGAGGGGGAACTGACTCTCTCTCAGTTGGGTTTTCACTTCCCTTCTCCTCCATGATCATCAGTTTTATGTTTCTAGTGATAATTCAATTCAGTGAGGTAATTGGTGCTGTTGTAGTAGTAGTAGTAGTAGTAGTTTCCTCGTTTGCGTCCTGCTTTCTCCATTCCTATTTATTTTTTTAAAACTGGAATTTATGATTGTTATTGTTGATGTTATTGTTGTTGTTGTTGTTGTTGGTGGTGGTGGTGGTGTGGTGGTGGTGGTGGTGGTGTCATTGTTGTTTTTGCTTCTATTGGTGGCAGTGGTGTTGTCATTTTCAACGTACTTGCTGTTGTTGGTGGTAGTAGTAATGGCGGTGAGTGTTGTTATTGCTCTTGTCTTTGTCGTCTTTGTTGGTGATGGTGGTAGTAGTGTTAGAGATGCTGTTCGTCGTTGTTGTTATAGTTGTGTTGGTGTTGCTGGTGAAATGGTTATTGTTAGCGGTGGTCGTGTTCGTGTTGTTTTTGTTGTTGTTTTTTGTTGCTTTTTTTTTTATTTTGTTGTTTTGTTGTTATACCCACCCCCTGTGGTCAGGCGATTAGGCAGGACAAAGGACAGGAAAATTAATCCGCTCCGTTTAGAGACGAGACAGAAAAAAAAAAAAAAAAACAGGGAACAAAAAAACATTCCGTTTGCTTTTAAAGAGGAACCACCCCAAGAATTTGGACCAAACTGAGGCTCTTGGCTGTTGTGGTGGTGGTGGTTGTGGTGGTAGTTGTGGTAGAGATAGTGGTAATAACGCTAGTTATGATAATGTGGTAGTTGTGGGAGTCGTGGTAGTTTTTATTGTAATTGTTTTGGTAGAAGTGATGATAATAATGGTAGTTGTGTTGATGGTGTTGATTATGGTAGTGGTGGCTGTGGCGGTAGTTGTAGATGTGGTGATGATAACTGACGTGGTGATGGTGGTGGTGGTGGTGGTAGTTGTAATATTGTGGTTGGCTGTGATGGTGGTAGTTGTATTTAATGGACACGTTTGGTAATTGTATTTATGGTTTACGTGACGCTTGTGGTCTATCTATCTATCTATTGCCAGACGCCTGAATCCCGTTTGGGGTGGCCACAAACAAATCGCCTCCAAGTCGCCCTGTCCCCCGCCATTTCACTGCCCTACTCCCAACTCACACTATAGGACTACATAATAGATAGATAGATAAATAGATAGATAGAGAGACAGATAGAAGCAGGAAGTCAAATGATGAGAAGGTGTTGTGTTTGCGAGAAGCGAGCAGCGCTAAACGCTTACACGGAGGAAAGCTGACGACAGCGGCCAGTAAGGAGATGATGCAGTTAGCTGTCAGCAGTCCTCTCGTGAGAAAGTTCTGTTGCCATGAGGAACATACGTGACACACACACCCTACTACACCAGATTTTAGGAAAGAGAGTTTAGAAGGAGACAAGCGACCCTAGAGAGAGGTCGAGACGGAGATTAGCCTTAGAACAGAGAGAGAGAGAGATAGCGAGACAGGGAGGTAGCTACCCAGGACTTATACTATTATACCTGTTTAATATTTCCAAGACAAATAAAAATAGTCCCATACTATTCTTTACCTCTCCCGTCACTACATGACATCTGGTGGGGAAACTACTACAAGATATAAAAGCCGCTCGACCACAAGTCTAAAATATACTTCTCTACAAGTAACTACAAAGTCTTTATGACATTTGGTAGCAGCGAACGTATACGAACCTCGTCTACGAATCAACATTAAATTCCTACAAAATATCAAGATCAACAACCAACAATATCAGCTCCTGCCCCCTCCGTCTCCCAGATCATTACGCTGATGCAGAGGTCAAGAGATCACTCGACGCCTTGCAGGTAGCTTAACGACAAACCAGCAAATCTGCGGACATCGTCTCCGAATTAAAAGCAAATTTCTACAAAAGCAACCGAGACTACAAGATTAGCTTCAGTTCTACAAAGTCTACAGCCATCTACAATCAACTACAGCCAGCTACAATCAACTACAATTAACAACTCTACGTCGTCTGTATAATCTTCTACACGCACCTACAAGAAGCGGCAGTCTTCATCCCACAACGAGTAAATCACAAGAAAAAAGGACCAAGAATACATCAAGAAAGAAAGAAAACAAACAAACAAACGAAGAGTGAGAGACGACTCACAACTCATAACCACCAGACCTCACCCTCCTCTCTCTGCTACATCCACCAAACCCCCAACGCTTACGCAGGTGTGAAGAGGTCAATGCACGCAGCAAAACACCAAGTCCATATTTACAACTCATCTTACTCACTCGTCTTCACTCAAGTTACTCATCGCTACTCATTCACTCACCACAGCTACCAGTGTGGGAAGCCGACGTCACCATGTGCTGAGATGACATCACAACGCGAGTCTGCCATGCCAAGCAACGTGTGACTGACACCAGGCACTTCTCACCCACTACTCATTACTCATTATTCACATAGCTCCTACTCATATTCACTTATTTTCACAGTTAAGTTGGAAATTCGACGTTCTATGTTGAGGTTTGCCTGGGACAGCCGTTAACCACTACAAATACCAGGCCATGGAGTTTCCTGAGTAATATCGTCCATCAACACACCACTAGAATTATCAAGAGATCTTCAATCAAACCTGTATTTTCTTCCGAGATCGACTTTTGTATCGACACACCTCTACGATCTGTATCAAGTGGGTAAAATTATACTTGCTCATTTCTTCTCAGTGCTAAAATTAGCTATATTCAACTTATTTAATCATCTAGTTTGCTAGGACATAAATAAACAAGAGGCGTATTTCATAATATCATATCTTAATGACAGGAATATTTTCGCAACCACCCACGTTAATACCAGATGACACACAAATTGCCACAACATCAGACTCACAATTAAGAGACAGCCCACCCATTGTACAACCCACACCACACGTTATAGATAAGGAAACAAATACGGGAGTTTCGGATGATGAGTGGGAAACCCCTTCAGACGTTGAGAGTATCGACTTCGCAGCTGCCTTAAATACGTATGCCAATATACTTAACAGGGTTCACCGGTCCGGTCATACATATTCTACCATTCCCTCACATAACGATAAACTCGTACAAGTTGAATTAACAGGGCAATCATTAAATATGAATCAAGAAACAAATACTGCTGATCTAAAAACCACACCTCACGTTTTTGTGTATCACGAGGATAAGACTGCCCCAAAATTCTCTGGCACAGACAAGGATCGCATTGATGTCATTTCATTAATCAGTCAGTGCGAACAAATGTTCATCAAGCGCCACATACTAGATGAACAAGAGAAAATTGCTATTTTTTCATCTTGCATAAGCCAGGAAAGATGTCCAGCAAGCAATTTATTGCGCTCCGATAAGCTACATCGTGCTAGGACATATGATGAATTTAAAACTGAATTTCTGAAGAAATTTTCTGGAGGTATGAACTTCTTGCCAGGTATAATTCCAGAATTACATAAAATTGTAGATCTTGTAAGGGAGCACACTACAAACCATGTGCTCAGTGAAATAACTGCTGATGTCTCCACAATCAAGAGAACCCTATTAACTACTCTGGAGAATTCTAAGTGGATAACAGATGATGGAAAGATGTCCCCAGACCTCGTCGTGGACATCATTGGTTATGTAGCTGCCTTGTGTAAATTACCTGATAGAACCCTTAAGATCGCCAAAACAATCGCGTACATCCCTGGAATGTGCTTACTAGACTTAATGAACGAGGTAGAGATGCAGTGCAGTAAAGCAGGTGTGGTCGACACACATGCACATTCTGGTAGAATCAGGGTACCTGAGACAGTATCAGCTGTGAAAACATCAACACCGACCCCAAACAGAGAACAAAATCGATCGCGACCTGAAATGAGGCAGCCCAAACAAACAAAGACGCCTAGACCTCGTTCCCACACGCCTTCCTACAGGCAGTTTCATAAGTTTTCGCGCAGCCCGAGCAGGTCTCGCGCTATAAACAACACTTTTTATGGGAAATCACCTCGTAGGTCACAGTCAAGGGATAGGTCCATTCTGTGTCATTACTGTGCAAAACCAGGACACACAAGGTATGAATGCTTTATCAAGGCAAAAGAGGATAATCAAAAGACACAAGGGTTTGGTCCTTACTGTAGGCATCATAGATACCAAGGGCACTGGACTAGTGATTGCAAAACAGTAGAAAAAATTGTGTCTATGTTCAAATCGGGGAAGACCAAGTCATGACAAAAAACGAACAAACGTAAAGAAGAACAAGGTTAAACTTCACATAGGAGGCATGTTGGGAAATGAGTGTATCTTGATACCAGCTGTATGTGAGGATCAAAACGTTTCCTTATTTTTAGATACAGGCTCTCCAGTGAACTTAATAACACATGAAGAACTAAATAGAATTCTTAAAAATAAAAAGAAAGTAACTTTTCTGGATGAAGCTGATTTAGAATTAAACACAGTAGATGGTCAAGAGATTACAGTAAAAGGTATGATAAGATTAAATCTCAGTTTCACAGAAACTACAAGACCATTCTCTGCATTGTTCTATATCGTTGAAAACTTAGCAATTAAAGCTCATATGTTACTGGGCTTAAGATCCATGAGAACTGAGAACATAACTATACTCCCACAAATGAATGGAATAGACTTTGATAATGAATTTATAGAGGAAATACTTTCAGAGCCCTCACCGATTGGTAGAAGAGAGCCAAGAAGAATTGGTAATATTAAAGGCTTTAACAAACATACACAAACAGATGAGTGTATAGATCCACTTACACCAGCAACCCCATCCTCCAGAATTAGTGACCCAGATAACAGTACTGATTTATCAATTTTTCCAGCCCATCTCACTAATGATTTGGTTATACCACCTAATTCATACATGAAGGTTACCATAAAGAGCAAATTACGGAATAGTACTGTTCTTGTCTTAGAAGAATTATGTAAAGTAAAGGGATTGTCAGTAGAAAACGCATTATGTCATACGAACGACGAAGGGCTAACTCAGATATTCATTATTAATCACATGAATGGGGAAGTTCAGTTGAAGAAGGGAACTTGCATAGTTAATATTGAAAAATGTTTAGCCCCTGTGAAGGAAATAAATATTGGTGGAGTAACAAGTGAGATAAAATCTACGGATAGAGAAAGAATAAAAGAGAATTTAATTCACTCAGGTGAATTTGACGAAGAATATGATTTGTTAACCCTGCTGGAAACACACAGGGACACCGTAGCCTTGCCCGGAGAACAATTAGGGTGTACTAACTTGATTAATCACATGATTAATGTGCACCCAGAAACACCACCAATTTTCGTACCAGCTTATCGCATACCACACTCCCAAATTACACTTGCAAATCAGTATGTCGATGAAATGTTAAAGCTTGGAATTATTGAGCCTTCAGTTTCTCCGTGGAACGCTCCCCTTTTCTTTGTGCCCAAGAGAAATGGAGAAATGCGTGCGGTAGTAGATTACCGTAAACTAAATAATCACACCATCCCAGACAGATTTCCCATGCCATTGCTAAGTGATGTTCTACAGAATATTGGTCCTGAGAATAATATATTCTCGACCATCGATCTCCTAAACGGATACTATCAGATTCCGGTATCTCAGGAGTCACGTAAATACACTGCCTTTTCAACAAACAGAGGCCATTATCAATATACAAGAATGCCAATGGGACTGAGGACAGCCCCGGTACGTTCCAGCGTCTTATGAATTACGTATTGTCCGGAATTTTAGGACAAGGAATATTTGTTTATCTTGACGATATTATTATCGCAACGAAGAATATTAAGGATCATCTCAGGAAATTAGACTTACTCTTACAAAAGCTTAGTGATGCTGGATTAAAAATTAAACTTTCTAAATGCAAATTTTGCTTTAAGGAAATAAATTTCTTAGGCCACAAATTAAGTTCTGATGGTATTCACACCACTGATGACAAAATACAGGCAGTGAGAGATTTTCCTGAACCCACTACGACTGACGAAGTTAGACAATTTTTAGGTCTGGCTGGGTACTATAGGTCCTTCGTACCACAGTTCTCTCATATAGCCTTCCCTCTATTCCAACTACTCAAAAAAGATGCTGTATTCCAATGGGAAGAAGAACAAAAAAGGGCATTTAACAATCTAAAAATTAAACTAACAAATGCACCTTGTTTAGCATATCCGAATTACACGAAATCATTTCTTATTTGTACAGACGCATCAGTTAAAGGATTAGGGGCTGTACTGATGCAGGAAGATAAAAGAGGAAAGAATCAACCAATTGCATTTGCCAGCAGACAGACAAGAGGTGCAGAGAAAAATTATAGCACTACAGACTTAGAGGCACTTGCAGTGATTTTTGCATTACAAAAGTTTCGAGATTTGGTATATGGTTACGAAATCCACTTATTCACCGACCATAAACCACTGGTGGGTATGTTTAAAGAAAAACTCCTTTCTGGGAGGAGAGCAAGATGGAAATGTACAGTTGAAAACTACAATGTACAAATACATTATATACAAGGTAAAATGAATATAGTAGCTGACGCATTATCTAGGAACCCGAACACAATTCAGGTCGCGGCGTTAGATCTCAAAGGAAATATCCCAAACCACGAGGATATCGCAAAGGCACAAAGACTTGACCCAGTATGGTCAAAAGTAATATACAAGTTAGAAAGTGGAGATGACATACAATTACCCAAACTGCATGTCCCACTTGAACAATTCACAATGGTCAATAATACATTATACAAAATTAACTCTAAACAACCAAAACGCCAAAGAAATACTAACCAGTTGGTAGTACCTAATGACATGATACCCCAAGTATTACGAATGATACACGACAGCCCACATGCAGGACACCCTGGAAAGGATAAGACATTCAACCAAGCCCAGCTATTATATTACTGGCCTTCATTACGAAGAGATATACACAATCATATAGACAGATGCGAATCATGTGCGAAACACAAAGGATACCCAATCACACCTGCACCGATGGGTAATTACCCAGTACCACATCAACCATGGGACGTTGTCGCTGTTGATTTACTCAAGATGCCATTATCATACAATAATAACCTATACTTATTCGTAGCAACGGATCATTTTTCCCGTTATGTCATTTTAGCTCCAATTAAAGATAAGACAGCAGAGACAGTAGCAAAGGCAATAACAGATAATGTAATATGTCGCTTTACTACCCCAAAGGTATTAATAAGTGATAATGGAGGAGAATTTAATTCTGAGATCTTACAAGAAATATGTAAACAATACAACATTAAAAAGGTTAACGTTTTGGCCTATCACCCAGCATCGAATGGGTTGGTAGAGAGACAAAATAAAAAGGTATTAGATGTGCTACGACACATTCTCAGTGAAAATTATGCAAGCTGGGATGATTGGATTCCCAGAGTAGAGGCCTCCATTAATGGGTCTATAAATAAATCCATTGGTGACACACCACATTTCATTATATATGGCACAGATAAAAAATTACCATATGAGCTCCTAGAAGGTGACAGCATGCCTATATACAATTACGATGATTACTCTAAACTCCGTTTACGTGAATTCCAGGACATTCACAAAAGAGTGCAAAAACAATTAACGATGTCCAAGGAAGAAATGACGGAGGCATTTAACAAAAAGGCAAAAGATTCACCTATCAGCTTAGGAGACATTGTTTACGGAGTCATTCATACGAGAGACAATAAATTATCCCCTAAATTTGAGGGCCCATACAGAGTAATTAACATAAAAGCAAACAAAGTTTTAATTAAGTCACTTTCAAGTGGCGAGGAAAAACAAGTTCATATTGACCATTTAAAACGAGTTTCAAGGGAATTATCACATAATTATTCAGCCTCGGATACAACCGAACAGGTGAACGTACCTCAAGAAACCAAGCAAGAACACAACAATGATTACAAAAAGAAATTAAGGTCATATACCAAACAATCGAACATAGGTGCAACTATTCCAATGAAATCTACAGTACATCATTTACGAGAATTAAATATCGATTTAAACTCCTTCTATAAATGAAATAACAGCCAACCGTAACGCACATCATCACTATCATCAACCACAGCTTTATAGGAAATTAATAGATTTTTTTCGGTAGGTTACGATGAAGGGACTTATGCTATGGATTCTCCTATACATAGTAAGGGTATATGCGCACCTAGACCCCAAGCATATAGTACGACAAGGATGCCTCATAGCTCCAACGGCCACGACTACAATCGTCAAGGACGTCATGAGTACTGAAATAAGTCTAGATTACTTGTATGACTTACCTACTTATATAGAAAGACTTGCGACGCCGATGCGAACTCTGGACTTCAAGATAGGGAATTATGTTTCACAATCACATATCACCAAGGAAGTGGATGAAATGGTGAAGTTAGCGAAATGGAAACTAGAACAGGCGAAGTCAACTATGCTCGTCATGATCCAAGATCTCCCATCTTATGGAACAGAGGTGCTGAGCGACAGGAACAACATCACACGTACTCGCCAAAAGCGCGGTTTGTTCGATCTGGGCGGCGCAATTCTTGGGAACATCTTTGGATTGGCTACAGAGGATGACCTTAAAGAAATAAACAAAAAATTTAATAAGATAGCTCAGGTACTAACATACCAAGATAAATTCATCACAGGACAGAACTCGGCAATGAAAACAATTGTGAAAAATCTGAAACAAGCAGAAAACGTAGCTCTCGAGAGTATAGATAAAATAAATGACTTGGAGGGTAACGTTACCCTTTTCCAGCACTTCTCCATCATCACAGAACATATTGACACGATTCTACTACAATTAGAGAACACTAGAGATCATTTCCGGGCACTTATGCAAGGAATTTCGAATGCTGGTGATGGCAAGATCACAAATGACTTACTCCCAGTTCATGAGCTACGTCAGATAGTTAGTCAAGGCATACATAAACATAAATTGAAGCCATTGTTCCGCAGTAGGGAATTTATGCAATATTACCCGTACTTGGAAGCAACACTAACACCAACATCAGTGATAGTTCATGTACCATTCATCACGGAAGACCTGTTCACAGTATACCAAATACACCCCTTCCCCTATAGAAACAACAACACTTTAGTCATCATCAACATCAACACAGACACCGAACTCATCATGGTCTCCAAGAGACGAGACACTGTCACTTTCGCAAGTGAGTCAACGATTGAGCGAAAGTGCCGCACATCCTTACATGCTGTTCATCTTTGTCCTGCGTACATTTTCACGTTTCAGCCTACTGATACGGTCCCTTGTGAAATGGCTATCATCAGCAATAACAATATTCATAATCATTGCAACTTCACTTTTGCTCCAGATAAACTTGTACACCATCAACGCATTGGACACTCGCAGTTTTTTTATTTCCCTCATAACACATCAGTTTACATAGTCTGTCCAGATATACCACCATCTCATACATCAGCCTCAGGATTATACATAGCACCAGACTACTGTGCGGTATTTACACCATCCATGTCTACTTTTTCCACCATCAATCACTACGCCATTATCAACCATACACACAAACATTTCCACCCACTGCCTGATATGGACTTAAACATGAGCACAAGTATTAAGCTGACTTCACCTAAGTTTGAAACTATGCAGCTGATCAATGAAACTATGAAGCCCTGGGAAGATTTGAGTTTGAGTATGTTCAACCCATATTATGTGTATAGCCAAGCACCTTCTGTCTTTATAATTATCTGCATTGTGGTTGCAGTATTGCTGTTGGCCATGCACAGAATGCATGCAAGAATTGCTAATTTGGAGTCATTGTTTAGTGGGGGGAGAGTTAACATCACAGTTAACCACCCTGAATGAAGTGTATATATTTTGTATATAGTATTAATTATATATAAAAAAAAAAAAAAAAAAAAAAAAAAAAATAATAATAATAATAATAATAACACAAAGAAGAATGACCCATATATGACAAACCAGTACCATTACCTTTAAATGAAATATTAATAACTCTTACAATAATCTTAATTTTAAACTATTTTTATTCTTGCATGTATGCAATTCACTATAATAACCCAAGTACATACTGTATTACAGTTAAATAATTTACTTTAATGCATTTATTCCAATATGTATTCAACTTATTTAAAATGTAATATTACTGAATAATCACTATTTACTATGAATAATATATGTATACAATATTCATACAATTATGTTACTTTACAATATTATGTATTTCACTTAATTAGCTTATAAGTTCATTATAATGTGTATGTAGTATGTATTAATATATTATAACTATTAAATGTCGATGGTACGCCATTTTCGCGCGGCCGAGCAAATATAGGACTACATAATAGATAGATAGATAAATAGATAGATAGAGAGACAGATAGAAGCAGGAAGTCAAATGATGAGAAGGTGTTGTGTTTGCGAGAAGCGAGCAGCGCTAAACGCTTACACGGAGGAAAGCTGACGACAGCGGCCAGTAAGGAGATGATGCAGTTAGCTGTCAGCAGTCCTCTCGTGAGAAAGTTCTGTTGCCATGAGGAACATACGTGACACACACACCCTACTACACCAGATTTTAGGAAAGAGAGTTTAGAAGGAGACAAGCGACCCTAGAGAGAGGTCGAGACGGAGATTAGCCTTAGAACAGAGAGAGAGAGATAGCGAGACAGGGAGGTAGCTACCCAGGACTTATACTATTATACCTGTTTAATATTTCCAAGACAAATAAAAACAGTCCCATACTATTCTTTACCTCTCCCGTCACTACATGACATCTGGTGGGGAAACTACTACAAGATATAAAAGCCGCTCGACCACAAGTCTAAAATATACTTCTCTACAAGTAACTACAAAGTCTTTATGACAACACCACCCTCTCTCATATACCTCTCCACCCCATCCCTCCATCTCATCCTCGGCCTCCCCCTCCCTCTTCCCCCCTCCACCTCACTCACATACACTCCCTTCGTCAGTCTCACCCTCCATCCTCTCCACATGGCCAAACCACCTCAGTGTGTTCCTCATAACGGTTCCTATCACATCCACATCCACACCACAACGCTTTTTCATATCCTCATTCGTCAGCCTGTCTCTCCATGTGACTCCACAGGCTCCTCTTAAATAACTCATTTCCACTGCTCTCACTCTTGACTTGTGTCCTTCCAACAACGTTCAAGCTTCACTTCCATACGTTAGAGTTGGTATCACAATACTGTCATGTTGTAACTTTTTCACTTCCATGCTCACTTCCCTGTTTCTTATCACTGCTTTCAAAGAACCAGCAACTTTTCTTCCCTGCTGTACCCTTTCAAGCACCTCACCCTCCAAACCTCCATCCTTACTCATCACACTACCCAAGTACTTAAACGTACTCACATTTTCCAATTCCTCACCATCCAACCTAGCTGTATATTCACTGACTTCACCTCTCTCAAAGACCATCACTTTACTCTTCCCTACATTCACCTTTAGATTCCGTTTCTTACACACTCTCCCAAATTCATCCACCAAGCCTTGCAGCTCCCCTTCGTCTTCACTCAACAACACAGTATCATCTGCAAACAACAGTACAGGGAGTTTCCAAACACTATCCTTTCTCACCAGGGCCACTCCAACACTCACTACCCTACCTTGTACCTCTTTTATTACCCCATCCATGTACAGATTGAACAACCATGGAGACATGACACATCCCTGTTTCAACCCAACTTTCAAAGAGAAAAATTCACTTAGTTCACCATCCACACGCACTGCTGCCTTCGCACCATCGTACATACTCTTCACAGCATTCAACAACTTCCCATCTACTCCATATATTCTTAACACTTTCCACAATCCTTGTCTATCCACCGTGTCATATGCTTTCTTTAAATCCATGAAAGCCGCATACAACTTCTTTCCCTTCTCTAGAAACTTTTCCACTAAAGATCTAAGAATGAATATCTGATCTACACAACCTCTTCCCTTCCTAAAGTCTCCCTGTTCTTCTCCAACTAATTTCTCTGTTCTTTCTCTAACTCTGTCAATAAGTATCCTACCATACAATTTTCCTATTATACTAAGAAGACTTGTGGTGATGATGGTAATTGTGGTGGTGATGTGTTAGATGGCGGTAGTCGCTGTAGGAGTGATGCTGGTGAAGGTAGTAGTGGTAATGTTGATGGCTGTACCTATGACGACGGTGACGGTGATGATTGTGGTAGTGATTGTTGGTGGTGGTGGTAGTACTTGTTGTGATTGTGGTAGTTTTGGTGGTAGTGGAGGTGGTAATGATTGTTGTGGTAGTAGTTTTTTTTTTATTTTTTACTTTTATGCGAGGAAGAAGGAACCAAAGGCCATGAGCCCGCAGTAACAGTTCCCTCCAAGAGAAAAACAAAATACAATAGAGAGCTAAATTCAAGATCCGATCATTTTGAGATGCCTGGACACACTGCATTTGAAAGACTGGAGATCATAGGCAGCAGGAAATACAGACAGAGGGAGACAGTTCCAGAGATGACCTGTTGCATAAATGAAAGACTGGGAGTAACGGTTAACTCTTGCATTAGAGAGTTGGACAGAAAAGGGATGAGAGTTTGCTGCCAGACGGGTGCTACGCGCCCGTCGTAGAGGTGGAGGAATGCAAGAAGACAGATCAGAGGAGCAGTAACCATTAAAGTAGCGATAGAAAAGAGATAAAGATGCAACAGTGCGGCGAAGAGACAGAGGTTGAAGGAAGTCAGTAAGAGGAGGAGAGTTAATGAGACGAAAAGCCTTTGACTCCACCCTATTGAGAAGAGCTGTATGTGGGGAGCCTCCCCACACATGAGAGTTGTACTCCACACAGGGGCGGATAAAACCCCTGTATAGAGTCAACAATTGTGCAGGGGTAAAGAAAGAGCGGAGTTGGCTTAGCACACCCAATCTCTTGGAAGCAGATTTTACAAGAGATGTAATATGATCTTTCCAAGATAAGTCCCTAGTAAATGAAACCCCAAGCATGTTCAAGGATGATGCAGGATTAAGCTGAATATTATTAAACATTAGTGGGTATACCTGTGGAAGATTTTGTCGGGTTGATAGGTGTAAGAACTGAGTCTTAGATGCATTAAAAACAACCATATTATTTTTACCCCAGTCAGAGATACGAGCCAAGTCAGACATTAGGTGTGACATAGCCTCATCCCTTGTTTGTTGAAGTAACTGTTGAGATGGGCGTTGCGGGAACCAAATGGAAAGGTGAAGGGTGGAGTCATCAGCGTATGAGTGGATAGGGTTAGATGTACAGCTTAGAAGATCATTGATGAATAAAAGGAAGAGAGTTGGTGATAGGACAGAGCCCTGAGGAACACCACTGTTGATAGATCTAGGAGAAGAACGATGGCTGTCTACAACAGCGGCTATAGAACGACCAGAAAGGAAGCTAGTGATGAAGGCACAGATAGAAGGATAGAAACCGTAGGAGGGCAGTTTGGAAATTAAAGATTTATGCCAGACTCGATCGAAAGCCTTTGAGATGTCAAGTGCAATGGCAAAGCTTTCGCCAAAGTCCCGAAAGGAGGATGACCAGGAGTCTGAAAGGTAGGTGAGAAGATCGCCAGTGGAGCGTCCCTGACGGAACCCATACTGACGATCGGAAAGAAGGTTGTGATAGGAAAGATGCCTTAAAATTTTTCTATTGAGAATTGACTCGAAAACTTTTGAAATACAGGACGTTAAAGCAATTGGACGATAGTTGGAGGGTTGGGAATGGTCACCTTTCTTTGGGACTGGCTGAATGAGAGCAAACTTCCAGCAAGAAGGAAAGGTACAAGTTGACAGACAAAGGCGAAAGAGTTTGCCTAGGCAGGGTGTAAGCACAGAAGCACAGTTCTTGAGAACAACAGGAGGGACCCAATCAGGCCCATATGCCTTGTTAGTACTGAGGCCAGTGATGGCAGAAAATACATCAGCTGAAGAAATTTTAATGTCAGCCATGAGGAAGTCAGAGGGGGGAAGTGATGGAGGATCAGCACCGGAATCGTCTAAGGTGGAATTGGAGGAGAAAGTCTGTGCGAAGAGATCTGCTTTATAAGTAGAAGAAATAGCTACAGAACCATCAGAGTAGAAAAGAGGAGGGAAGGATGATGAGGTAAAGTTGTTAGAAAGATTTTTGGCAAGGTGCCAGAAGGAGCGGGAAGAATTCGAGTTGGAGAGTTGAGAGCATTTAGTATGGATGAAATTATTTTTAGTAGAGCGAAGAACAGACTTAGCACGATTCCGGGCAGAAACGTAAAGATGATGTGATTTAGGGGTGGGATGGCTCTGGTACCTTTTGTAGGCCCTCTCCTTGTTGCGGACAGCATTAGAACAAGCGTGATTAAACCAAGGCTTTCTTGCGTTAGTCAAAGGATATGAGAAAAGAATGTATGCTTCCATGCCCAAGAGAATAACCTCCATAATCCGCAAGGCACACCCAGATGGCTCACGGCCATGGAAGCAATAATCATTCCAGGGAAAATCAAAGAAGTACTGCCTGAGGGCCTCCCAGTCCGTGACTCCAAAATGCCACAGACGACGTTTCCCTGGAGGGTCCACAGACCGTACCGGAGTGATAGGGCAGGTTAAGGTGATAAGGTTGTGATCGCAGGAGCCCAATAGAGAGAAAAGATTAACAGAGTAAGCAGAAGGATTAGTTGTGAGGAAGAGGTCAAGTATGTTGGAGCTTTCTCCAAGGCGGTCAGGGATACGGGTAGGGTGCTGTACAAGCTGCTCTAGGTCATTAAGGATAGAAAAGATGTAGGCTTGTTCACCAGGTGGATCAGTGAAAGGAGAGGAGAGCCAAAGGTGGTGGTGAACATTGAAATCTCCTAGAATGGAGATTTCAGAGAAAGGAGAAATGGATAGAATGTGTTCCATCGTAGAAGTAAGATAGTCGAAGAATTTTTGATAGCCAGTAGAATTAGGGGATAAGTAAACAGCACAGATATATTTAGTCAGAGAATGACAGGAAGGCCGAAGCCAGAGTGTAGAGAATTCAGAAGAATCGGGTTCAGGAACACGAGAGCAAGATAAGTCGTTGCGTATATATAAACAACAGCCACCTTTGGCTTTTAAATGAGTATAGAGAAAGTAGGAGGATACAGAAAAGGGTTTGCTGTCAGTTGACTCAGACAGCTGAGTCTCAGTTAGAAAAAGAAGGTGAGGTTTAGAGGAGGAGAGGTGGTGCTCAACAGAGCGAAAGTTAGAGGAAAGGCCGCGAATGTTGCAGAAATGAAGAAGAAGAGAGTCAGACAGTGGTTCCAGGCACCTCGAGTTGTCACCGGGAGAGGGGCGGATGGTGGGGGCATTTATGTTCCCCCCCCCTCCCCCGGGGACTCCGAGGCTTGGTGATGAGACGCCATAATTTTTGACTTTTGGAAAAGGAAGTGTAGTGTGTACTGTGCATGTAGTTTGGTGTAGATAGTTAGAGAAATTTGTACTGGAGAGCATGCTGGCCTACTCTCTGTGTAACTGAGACACTGAAAAAGTTCAGCAAAGGGGGATGGTCAGGAACTAGTCCTGAGGGCTGATGAAACGGGAGCTCCAGCACTCCCTGTCATCAGCTTTCCATTCACCTCGGGAGTACTGCCCTGCTCGACTGGTGGTAATGCTGGTGGTGGTGCTAACTATCTTTGTGGTGATGGGTGGCAGTTGTTATGGTAATTGTGATAGTGATGGTGGTGGTGGTTGTCGTGATTATATAGTGATTTTAGCCAAGACGGTGATGTTGGAGAGAGAGAGAATAGTGATGATGGTGGTGGTACTGAGGGTGATGTTAATAGAGGTATTGGTGCTGTTGGTGGTGGTGGTGATGAGTATGGCGGTGGTGGAGACTGTGATTTTGTTACTCAAGCTGGATAAGATGATATTGGAAGTGATCATGTTGGCAGTAATGAGATATGTTAAGGAAATGGTGGGGATAATGGTTAACATGGTGGTGGTGGTGGTGGTGGTGGTGGTGGTGGTGGTGGTAGTGGTAGTATTGGTGGTGATGGTGGTGATGGTGGAGACTGAATGTTGGTGACAGTGACCTGGCCTAGGCGGTGGAACTGATGATAGCGATAACGGTAGCTTTTCTTTGGCGTATCAGATTTTCAACCCATACCACCTTTCCCATCCTCTTCGCTCTTATGTTTTCCTCATTCATTTTCTTTTACCTTCATTCCACTTATATTTTCCTCATTCCTTTTCCCTTCATTTAACTCCTTATATTTTCCTCAGTCATTTTCTTTTAACTTCGCTCCTCTTACATTTTCCTCATTCATTTTCCTTCCACTTCATTCCTCTGTTATTTTCCTATGTCTTTTATTTTCCCTCTCCCATTTTACTTCCGCCAACTTATCTTCCTCTCTGTTTTCCCTTTTCATCCTTTTTCCTTTCCAATTCCTTTCCCTCTTGCCCTCCTTTGTTACCCTTCAGTTTCCCTTTCTCCTGTCTTCATTTTTTTCATTCTTTTGCCACCTCCAAGTTCACATTTTGTCTCTCCCTTCCCTTTCCATTTCCTCTTCCTTCATTTTCTCCATGCCTTTTGTCTTTACCTCCTTTATTGTCGTCCTTCCCTTTTCCTCTTCCCCTCCTTTTTCTCTCCCCGCGTTCCTTCTTGCCTTGTCTCTCCCCTTCCTCCCCCCCTCCACCCTCCTTTCCCATTCCTTCCCAGGGATACTGATGATAGGTGTCACATTCCTTTCCTTTACTTCTTGAGATCCTGCCCCTTTCTCCCTTTTTTTATATTTTACGCGGTTCGGGATTCTTTCAGCTTTTCTCTTTTCCTCTTATAGTTCCTTAACTTTGGTGCTTATTTATTTTTCTTTGTTTCTTTTTATCTCCCACGTTCTGTGTTCTCTAGTTATATTCTTCTTCTCCACTGCCTTCTTTCACTACCTTAACTCCTTCTTTTTTTCTCATTCCGTTCCCTTTTCTCCATTCCTCTGTCTTTCTCCTTGTCTTTCTTCTCATCCCTCCTTTCATTCCCTTCATTCGTGCACTCTCTCTCTCTCTCTCTCTCTCTCTCTCTCTCTCCTACGTCAGTCTTGACTAATTCCTTTTTCCTCCTCTCTCTTTCAAGTCGTTCAGATCATGCAGGATTTTTAAAAGATGAAAGAGAATATATATTTCAGTATTTTGCAAGAACTGCGTGTTACTGATAGCCGGCTAATCTAAAGCCTTCACGAACAAGGACAGTAAGAGCAGATCGCCTTTATTCGTTTTTTTTTTTTTACTTTGTTTTGCTCCATCTTATATTTACTTCTATGTTCTTTCTCTTGGACAGCCCAAATTGCGTCAGGTTTACGCACTATATTACAAGTTAATCTTAATAAACTTAATGGGAAAACAACTAAAGTCACAACACCGTCACAAATCGTTGACAGGTATTTTGGGGGGTCTAAAATTAGTTTTTCAAGGCCTTCATGACATCGTTACGTTGATACACAGGCCATTTTGGTCTGACGACCCGGCCACTGATCCAGCCAGATTATTGCAGGCAGAAATTATTTGCCTCTCCCGTATGATGCCAGAACTCCTGTTTTATTCCCTCTGATTTAAAACAGTTTTATTCAGCTGAGGAGAGACTTTGTAGAGAAGGAACTGAAACTTATCATAATTATCTTGCCATATGATTACTTTTTTCTTTCTTTCTCGCAGCCGCCAGACTATATATTCAGCCTCGAGAAGACCTGTACTTGTTAGAGAGATACGGCAGAATAAAAAATAGGACAGTAAGTTTGGAGGACGCCTCTGTTTACCTTCCCTCTCATATTATCTCATTCCTGATCTCCCTCCCTCTTCCCTTTCTTCCTTCTCACAGTTCATTCTTCCATATTTCCTCATCTTCTTCCATCATCCCGCAGATCTTCTCGTCTCCCTTCCTCTCTTCATCTATCTTTCTTTCCCTTCTTCCTACCTCTCCTCCGTTCTTCCCTCTTCCCACCTACCCTCCATTCATCCCTTATCCCTCCGTTCTTCCCTTCTTTCTTCCTCCTCCTCACCATATCTTCTTCTTCTGTCTTTATTCCATCTCTCTGTTTCCCTTGTTCCTCTGTTTTCTTCTCTCTTCTTCAGACTCCCTTCTATTCCTCAGTCTCTCATGCTCTTCTTCCTTCCTCTATAATGTCCTCCCACTGCCCCCCTCTGTCCCTCCCCACATCTCCCCTTCTTCCTCAGTCAACCCATCTTCTTTCTCTCTCTCACTAACTACTTTAGGCTGTTCTGTTCACATTCATTTATTCTACTCTCCTTTCACTACGACTCCCTCCCTTCTTTCCCTCTCTCTCTTCTTCCTTCTTTCAGTCTCTCTCTTCCTCCGTCTTTCCCTCTCACTTCTTACTTCTTTCCCTCTTTCTTCTTCCCTCTTTCCATTTGGTCTTTCTCCATTTCCCCACACCTCTGTCTTTATTTTCTTATCTTCTTTCCACTCTCCCTCCTCCTTAACCCTTCTTTTACTTTTCTTTCCTCCATCTCCTTTTGCTTGCCTGTTTACTATTATCTCTTTACATTTTCTCTTTCTCTTTTAGTCCTCCTTTTCCCCACCCTTCATACATCCTTCTCCCCCCTTTGTCTTCCTCCTCTTCCTTCGCCAATCCTTCCTCCTACCCTCTCCTCTTCCTCTTCCACCCTCTCTCCTTCTTCCTCCACGTCCTAATCTTCCTCCTCTTTGTTTTCATCCTCTCTTGTTCACATCCCCTTCCCTTTCCCGTGCCTCCCTCCACCTATTCTTCTTCCCCTCCCCTCCCCTCCCCTCCTCGTATCTCCTTATCCCCCCCACCTCCAACCTCGAGACAAGGGGATCGAGTCTTCACGGTCAATTTGTGGAGGCCACCCGACCCCGTCAGGCCGGGGGGAGAGGGGCACAGAGAGAGAGAGAGAGAGAGAGAGGGAGAGAGTTATGGAAATGTAATGCATGACGACCAGTGATCAAAAGTTAAAAAAAAAAAAAAAGAAATAGAGGAGGAGGAGAAAGGAACAAAGGAAGGAAGGAGCAGAATTAAAATGATAGCTAAGATATTTTAACCCCATCCTTCTTGACTATTGCCTCTGTTGAGTCATGTGGAGATACACCCTTAAAAAAGATCGTTACTTTCTCCGCCGCTTTATTTAGAAACCCCGGACGAAGTGTATGATATGATTCCTAAAGCATTGCCAGTAAAGTTTGTTCACCTGTTTGGCTTATCAGTATCAGGTAGAGTGAGGAGTGGGGGGTAGGATGACCTGTGTGTGGTATATTAGACTCCTCAGTATAACACGAATTCCATAAGGCTGTTAGTGTTGCTTGTTACGAGAGGGGGGTAGATACAGGCACTTATAAACAGTAAATAATAAGTGAGACTGATGAAAGCATACACAACAGTAGAATAAAGATGTTAATGAGATGGAATTTATTGTTAACAAAAAGGAGTACAAGTACAAATTATAGCGACACCATGAGTTATGATGATGATAACAACAAAAATAATAATAATAATAATAATAATAATAATAACAATAATAATAATAACAATAACAATATAATAATAATAAAATTCGTCTTCCTGTTGTCGAGTCCTTTTTACCTCAAACTCTTCCGTCCTGCTTTGGGTGGGGCGCCTCAACTCACTAGACCACCAGGCGGCCATGTGGTTTTATCTGTCTATCTATCTATAGCCCGACGCCCTAATCCCGCAAAGGGTGGCCGCAGACAAAACGCCTCCAAGTCGCTCTGTCACCCACCATTTGACTACCCTCTCCCCAACTCACCCCCCCTCCCTCATATACCTCTCAACTCCATCCCTCCACCTCATCCTCGGTCTACCTCTCCCTCTCCCTCCCTCCACCTCACCTACATACACCCTCTTAGTCAGTCTTTCATTCTCCATTCTCTTGACATGTCCAAACCACCTCAGTGTGTTTCTAATCTTCACAACCACATCCACATCCACCCCACAGCGTTCCTTCACTTTTTCATTCGTCAACCTGTCCCTCCACGTCACTCCACATGCTCCTCTCAAGTAACTCATTTCCACTGCTCTCACTCTTGACTTGTTCCCCTCTTGCAAGGTCCATGCCTCGCTTCCATACGTCAGGGTAGGGATCACAATACTATCATGCAGTGACTTCTTAACTTCCATACTCACCTCCCTATTTCTCATCACTGCTTTCAGTGTACCAACAACCTTCCTTCCCTGCTGTACCCTTTCACGCACTTCATCCCCCAAAGTTTTATGATTTCTATAAATCGAAGTAAATGGTTTTATGAGTGACAGGAAGTCATTTTTTTTTTTATCACTCAGTGTTAAGTCAAGTGAAGGATGCAGTACATGAAGTGAGTGGATGGTGATGATATTCACCATATATTATAATTGTAAAACACATTTCACCGTTCACGAGTTGTCAACGTGCTATGAGTAAAGAGTTAGATAGCTAAAGACATAATCATCCAGGTTTTTTTTTTCCGTCCTTTCATAGTGTTCACTGTATGCTTCCGTGTTTTGAAATGTCTCAGTGATAATACTTTTCTTTTACTGATGTAAGATAGTTGGCGAAATGGTTTGGCGTTGCTTTCCAGCAACATCTCCTGAATCGTGTCAAGTATGATATGAAGCCTTGATGGATTCACATTTTCCGAGAATGAAAAAATTAATTAAGGCCAAGGATGTAGCAGAACCATCCGTACAGAGGCAGGATGAATAACTGCCCGCACAGCTTCGTGCCATATCGACCCCTTGTATAACGGTGGTTTTTTGGCGGATGTCTTCGTACGGCAGCATGGATAGTAGAAAAATTTAGTCATCCATCGCAATGGATTATTGTGAATGATATATATATGTAGCTCCCATGAGTAAAGTTATTGAGGACTTAGCTGGTAATGGATAATTTCTTTAGGTAAGTTAAGCCACTTGTGTGGCCGTTATGAAAACTTAAGCTAATCTGAGGTTATCATATGATCAAAAGTTATTTTGATAAGGTAATGTGAAATACTCACCTGACTTGTATAAATAAATAATCCAAGTGGAGCTGATCTGCACGTAATGCTCTTTCAACGAATAAGTTTACAGATTAACTTGTTTAAAAAGTTTTTATATGCATTATCATATGAAAATATAACGTTTTTGATTCGAACAGAAATGAACACAGAGAACTGCCTGCTGGAAGTTATAAATGTCTTGATTCCTAAAATAGAAACAAATAAAACACTTTGTTTCTACATGAGCTAATGCGATAATCGGAATCTATTAGTTAGTTAGACCACACAGTAATGTCTATTGAACTCACACACGTCTCATCTGTCCTAACTTGTTATTTCATGTTACTGCACACATCATTTGTACGTTACCAAACTCTTAATATGTTCATTATTCCATTCAATGTACGGTCGTGTATGAAGGTTACGACGCGGATATCATAGAGCATTCAGTGGTGGGACTTCCACCGTACGGGTGATACTGCCAGTGCTGTTCACAATAGTTCATACGTACCATCCTAGTTGTTGCCATATTTATTGACAGCCAGTAAGAGTTTAGCAGGGGAGGGCTAGGCTGTGGAGTTGCGTCATGACATATGGAAAGCATGATATGAAATGTAAAATAATATGAGTTGTTTGTTCATATATTGCAGTTTATCATATAATTGTGTAATCTGACTGTGCAGTTTAATGTAGAATCGTTTCCATTGTTTCAGGTAAGTAGTTGTGCAGTCCACTGATCTACATATGTAAGTAGCAACTTTGTCCAGGCCATTCAAAGATCACACGGTAGTTTCACTCAGTTCTTCACAGCCCTTCTGATAATTGTAATATTTATTCCATATATTTATAAGATTAAACTAAGTATTCCCGTAAGTGTTCTCAATGAGCCATTAGAACCATTCTTAGTTTTTCCTGTCTGTGGTTGAGTCACGCGTGTCAGGGCAGTCTGGGACGTGCTTCCTCAGATTCACGCGATTTTCTTTGGGTCTCTCCGATTCTCAGTGTATAACAGTGTAGCACCAGTAGTTGAAAGAGAAGGAAAGAAGACTAAGTATTGCTGGAAGATATGTGATGTAACTAAAAAAAAAAAAGTATAGAATTACAAAAAAATGATAATGGGTAACTGTAAGTATATATATATATATATATATATATATATATATATATATATATATATATATATATATATATATATATATATATATATACACACTCCCTCACGCAAGCTCGTGCAGCTGCAACACTCAGGCCTCTGCTTCTTATTAATGTCAATCAATCAATCAATCATTTCCTGTGGCACCCCACGGGATGCATAGGGCCTCGATGAACTCTCTCCACCAATATTTGTCTCTTGCCATCTCCTTCAGGTCCCACCAACACTCCTCTCCTGCTTCTTTTTTCATTGTGCTCAACAAGGTTTCCCTCGGCCTGCCTCTATCTCTTCTTCCTTTAGCAGTCCACTCTGGTACATCCTGTATTAAACTGCCTTCTTCTCTGTATATGTGCCCCAGCCATTTCCAGCAAGACAGTCTCACATATTCATTAACTGGTTCCTATCTATCTATCTATCTATATACCTAGGCTGCTTCCCCCAAGGAAAGGGAGGTAGCCGAGACAGGACGACTCACTCTCCATTTACTCATCCATTCAAACACATTTATTCGCATCTTAGCCCCAAAGGGGAGAACGGACAGATCCTCACCGCACCACACCGCACAAGGGTCAACTGCACAATGCAATCAGTGACATCCGCAGCAGGGCCCGACAGCAGAACTGGTTTACCCCTGCCACATCATAATACACCCATCCCCTTACCCGCACCTGACCTGACTAGCTGATCAGACCAAATGCGGGAGAATATCCCCTCAGGGCTGCGTCATCACTCATTCATTCACAATTTCTCTCCATTTATTTCTGTCACGCACAGCCACTCTTCCTTGCTCAACAGACATCCCTCTCGCATCCAGCGCTCTCTTCACACTGTCCATCCATCCTATTCGTGGTCTTCCTCTCAGCCTTACACCTCTCACATCAGATCTAGTTATCTTTTTCACCAATCGCTCATTATCCATTCTCTCCATATGCCCGAACCATTGCAACACCCTCTGCTCAACTCTACCAGCCATCTCCTGAACAACTCCAGTTCTCCTTCGCACTTCATCATTTCGCACTCGATCCATACGCGTCACTCCACACATACTCCTCAGACACCTCATCTCCATTACATTCAAACTTTTCCTCTCTGCTACACCCATATTCCATGTTTCAGCCCCATATAATGCAGTCGGTACCACAACACCCTCATACAGCCTTCTCTTTACATCCATTCTAAGCGAACGACATTTAAACACTTTTTTCATTCCTCCCAACACCTTTCCTACTTCATTTATTCTAAACTTCACTTCTGCATCTATTCTTCCATCCACAGCAACATGTGACCCTAGATATTTAAAACAATCTACCTCCTCAAGCAACTCACCATTCAAAACTATATTCATCCCCCTACCATCTATCAACCTCGTACACTTCATCACTTTACTCTTATTCTCATTTACTTTCAATTTCCTCCTTTCACACACCCTTCCAAACTCCTCTACCAACTGTCTCAATCTCTCCTCTGAATCAGTCACCAGTGCGGTATCATCTGCAAACAGCAGCTGCTTCAGATTCCACTCTCCTCCATCAACATTTACCAGACTCAGACCACCTAAAACTCTTGCATTCACCTCCCTTACAACACCATCCATATAAATATTAAACAACCAAGGCGACATCACACATCCCTGTCGCAGCCCCACTCTCACGGGAAACCAATCACACAGCATTTCCCACTCTTACACACGCTCTACTATTTACATAAAAACTTTTCACCCCTTTTAGTAACCTACCATCAAGTCCATACAATCTTAAAACAGTCCACAAAGCCTCCCTATCAATTCTATCATACGCTTTCTCTAAATCTATAAATGCCCAAAACACATCCTTGCCTTTCGCTAAATACTTTTCACACACTTGTCTCACAGCAAACACCTGATCAACGCATCCCCTCCCTCTCCTAAAGCCACACTGCTCATCACTAATCACTCCCCCTGTACCCTCTCTAACTCTCAAAATTAACACTCTACCATACACCTTACCTACAACACTCAACAGACTTATACCCCTAAAGCTAGTACATTCATACTTATCACTCTTGCCTTTATACAACGGGACCACACAAGCACTTGCCCAGTCAATTGGCACCATACCTTTCTCAAAGCACACATTCAACAATCTTACTAACCAGTCAACAATAGTCACTCCACCACCCTTCAGGCATTCCACAGCACACCCATCCATACCTGCATCTTTCCCTGTTTTCATCTCTCGTAATATCCCATACTCTTTCATTTGTAACTCTGTCTTGCCACTTTACCCCAAGAATCCTTCTCAGTATTTTATTCTCAAATCCTAATACTTTCTGATCTGTTGCAATTGTACTGTACCATGACTCATGCCCATAAATTAAAATTGGTCTATCCATGGACATGTAAATTTTTACATTAGTATGTACCGAACACATATTATTGTTCCAAACAGATTTCAACATTCCAACAGCTCGCCAAGCCTGTCTAATCCTCTCCTCAATTTCATTGTTTAATGATCCATTAGATGATACAATCGTTCCCAGATAATTAAAGTTTTAACATTCTTCACCACATTGTTCCCAATTACACAATCGATTTGGTTCTCCACGTTCATATTAATAATTTCAGTCTTTCCACAATTTATCACCAATCCCACTTTTCCTCCTTCCTCCACCAGACAATGAAACACCCTCTGCATCTCGCAAATACTTCCGCAAATCAGTACAATATCATCAGCATAGTCCAAATCCCTCAGCTTCTTATTTTCGTTCCAGTTAATTCCTGCACCTGTTCTCCTTACAACCTTTCTCATAACATAATCCATAACCAAAACAAACAGCAAAGGCGAAAGAACTCCTCCTTGAATCACTCCTGACCTAACTTTAAATGAATCACTCAATATATATATATATATATATATATATATATATATATATATATATATATATATATATATATATATATATATATATATATATATATATATATATATATATACTCTGCATGTATAATGGACAGAGAGAGAGAGAGAGAGAGAGAGAGAGAGAGAGAGAGAGAGAAGAATTGAAGGAAAATAAAATCAAGCAGTATTAGAGTCACTGAGTCCAAAAGAAAAGAGGGATAAGAGATTGAGGCAAGAGATAGGGAAGAGAGCGACGGGGGAGAGGGCGAGAAGGGGGTGGGGATGGGGGAAGAGGAAGGGATGGAAGAGGGAGAGGGGAGAGGAAGAAGGAGAATGGGTTGGAAGAGGCAAAGGGGAGAGGAAGGGGGGGGGAGGGAAGACAGGAAAGTGACACCCGTTCAATCCTGAGGGAGGCTGGGAGGGAGGGAGAGGATATTGAGAGAGGGCGAGGGCGAGGGAGGGGTGAGGGAGAAATAGCGTATTGACAGACAGACAGACAGACAGACAGACAGACAGACAGACACAGACAGACAGACAGACAGAGACTGGCAACGGTGGGAGGGAGGGAGTAGGGAGAATGGGTGAGAGGTGCACGGAGGAAGAGGGGAGAGAGGTGGTGAGAAAGATGGAGAGGAAGAGGATATTGGAGGGGTAGGGAGGAAAGGAGGCAGTCAAAGATTTTAGAGTGACACTCGCTGATTCCTGTGGGGAAGGAAGAGGACGGGGGAGAAGGGGGAGTAGGTGAGAAGGACGGGGAATTGATTGAGGAAGGGAGAGAGAAAGCGTACAGTACGTGGAAAGAGAGAGGGAGGGAGGGAGAAAGGGAGAGAGCATTTGTCAAAAGCGGACAGAAATAGTGAGGGGAGGGAGTACAGAGGAAGCAAACAGCTACAGATTTGATGGTCCTTTCGTGGCTATTTGTTGTAGAAAAGATTATGACTAACACGGCTGTTGAATGAGTCAACAGGCAAGGATAGACCAGCACGAAAGCTCCTCTCCCCCACCCACCAAACCCGCCATTCGACGCTGGCAGGAAATAGTGAGAAGGACCACCTTTTAGCATAGAAAAGTTTTCATAGAAATTTCATAGGAAAGAGGGAAAAGAAAAAGATATTCTGTGCTGTCTACCTGAAAATAGAGAAAGTAGGCCGGAGGGGAGGGAGGGAGAGAGGAAGGGAGTGAATAGATGAAAAAGAGGGAGTGAGGGAGGGAGGGAGAGAGGAAGGGAGTGAATAGATGAAAAAGAGGGAGTGAGGGAGGGAGGGGAGAGACATAACCATACGTGATAAAGAAAAGGAAGTAAATGGAGGGAGAGAAGGGGGGACTGTGATGGGAAAGACGGAGAAAGGGAGAAGGAGTATACATGGAAAATAAAGAGAAGAGTAAATGAGGAGAGTAAGTGGACAAGACGGAAGGAGAGAGAGAGAGAGAGAGAGAGAGAGAGAGAGAGAGAGAGAATGATTGATGAGGGAGTAAATGATGATAATGTGACATATCGTCAGGGAAGGTAGGGAAGGAGGAAGGTAGGGTAGGAGGGAGAGATGGTGAAGGAAAAAGGGAGAGTAGGATAAGGGAGGGTAGAGTATGGGTGAAAGAAGGTAGGGGAAGAGGGAGGGAGTGAGGGAGGAGGCAGGGAAAAACAGGGAAAGAGGGAGAACAGATGAAATCAGAGTCTGATAGATTGATAGTTTAAAGAAAGTAGAGGTGAAAAAGAGAGTAGAAAAGGTAGAGAATGGGAAATAGACACTGAGAAAGTAATGGAAAGAAACATATGGAGGAAGAATGCTGAGAGAGAGAGAGAGAGAGAGAGAGAGAGAGAGAGAGAGAGAGAGAGAGACTCATCATTTAAATTTCAGTATTCGTAATGGGTATTCCGATATTTACCTTCAGTACTATATGCATTAGAGTTCATATTAATTAATACTTAAATTTTAAATAATTGTAAAATGCTGATGTATGAAGATCGTTAAAGCAACGTAAGCTCAGTGCGATACTTATTATTTTTAGATGACAAATGAAATACTCACATATAAAATAAAAAGGCCCATTTTACGGAAAGTGTTAATTATGCACAAATCTATAATTTTCATAAAAGGGGATACACTGCCTCTATCTTCTACACGAGGATATTTTGTAGTATTTTACATTTCATGACTTGTTACTAATCGCGATGTTATGCAAAAAGTTTGCGTTTATTTTGGCTCATAGAGAAAACTTTATCGCCAAGTTTAACTCCTATATCTATATATATATATATATATATATATATATATATATATATATATATATATATATATATATATATATATATAAATATATATATATATATATCTGTATAATATATATATATATATATATATATATATCTGTATAATATATATATATATATATATATATATATATATATATATATCCAAACAGCAGGAAGTGTGGGAAACCAGTTTGGAAGCCCCGTTCTCACTGTGTTAACTGTTGTGATACATTCCTCAAAAACACTACAGTCGCGGACTACATCATTTATCCACTTTCTCGCGAATAGTCATAAAACTATTACATAATACTCGTATTCAAAAAGTCCTTTGGTCTTTGAGGATCGCATCACTGGGTTTCAGAAATCTTTACTAACATCTGTTAATTTATTTATCGTGTGTGTGTGTGTGGTGTGTGTGTGTGTGTGTGTGTGTGTGTGTGTGTGTGTGTGTGTGTGTCTGTGTGTGTCTGTGTGTGTGTCTGTGTGTGTGTGTGTGTGTGTGTTTGTTTGTTTGTTTGTTTGTTTTACACTGCTTCGAAACCGTCCAAAAACTAACCACTAACAGTCAAGCGATGTGGAGGGTTTGTAATCTCGTCGTCGATATGTAACAAAATTCTGAACCACAACTGCACATTTCCGGGATCTCCCCAGCCGCTGTCATTTCTCTGAGAGTGGAGTAAAGTGGCCAGACATGGATGCGCTAAACAACTACAATTTTAGCTGCACAGTTTTGTCGTTTTTATTCTCACTTTGGCTGCGTTGCATATGTTGTACCCTGACTATCTTGCCATATTTAATCTGGCTAAGAGCTAGTGTGTGCACAGCTGTAATTTTGGCTTCCACATTGAACACATGTTATGTGTCAGAGTCCCAGAAACTTTTTTATTCATTTTCATAATGTGTATAGAAATATATCTATATCTATATGTCTATCTATCTAGCTAGCTAGAGAGAGAGAGAGAGAGAGAGAGAGAGAGAGAGAGAGAGACGTAGCGTTTTATAATATAGAAACACCGGACAAAGAGTTTTGAAACTGTGTACCCTACTTTAATAACCTTTTTTCGTATCTCATTATGTCATTCACTTTATCATCATGCAGGATTTTTAGGTTTTCGGAATTACTAGATATATAGAAACGTACGGAGAAAAATACCTAACGTAATGGTCTGGACTCGTATTCTCGGTGACAACAGTACATTTGCCTTCACTTGTGAGCACTGCAGGGGATGGTGTGTTGGGGGTCTTATGTGACACCAGCCTATTTTGGTTGTGTGTTATGTCATCTGTGGTCTGAACACCATAACGGCGTTGTTCCAGCACAGTAGACGTCAGACGTAAACACTTACACTATGCACTTTTTACTCTAACTTAGCCTAAAACCTCTCTCTCTCTCTCTCTCTCTCTCTCTCTCTCTCTCTACAGTATATATATATATATATATATATATATATATGCAGAAACTGTCTGAAGATGTAACATACGAAAGTACTCACTCGTTCGTTTCATTTCTCCTGTGGTTATTTTGCATATATATATATATATATATATATATATATATATATATATATATATATATATATATATATATATATATATATCTATATATATATATATATATATATATATATATATATATATATATATATTTTTTATTTATTTATTTATATACTGTAGATAGATAGATAGATAGACAGACAGATATATTGATGGCAGAGTTGTAGCAATAGATCAACATAAGATTATGATACTAGTTACGAAGAGGCGCTATGGAAAGGATGTTGAGTTATGGTAATGACCTATTCTGCTGCCAAGCTACGTGAAGTAAGCCGCAAAAGGACAGAAATCTTGGTCAAGTTAGAGTCAAAACAGTATAACGTCACAGGCCTCCATACCACTTCCTGTATCGCTTGTACTCGTAAGTGAAAGCGATTGTACAGTCAGCATTAATAGTCCTGTTGCCTCTGCCTGTTCTCGCTTCATTGACATTGGAAACCGGTGTTGGTAAATCCTCAGCAAACGACACTGATGACAATGATATGTGGGCGCTTAAAATCATCAGTGTCTGTGTCTGTGCATTCACCACACTGATTTTCAAAGACCATGGAGACAGAAGTGGTAGAGGCGACAGGACTTTGGATGCCGTCAGTACGAATAGGTATTCTTGATGTGAGTGGTCATGTACAACTGAACATGTATATTTCCTCATGATTAGTACGAGATAATGTTTTCTGAACAGTTCTTTTGCACCACAACCCCTTTTTGTTGTTGTTGTTGTTTCGGATACTTCCAGTCTGTATGAACTGGATATCAACAGCGCACTATACAGTATGAATGTGTAAATGTCATATGAAATGAGAAGAGACGATAAAGAGAGGACAGTAAATGGGAGAATACGAGGGAATATGACGAAGAGGAAGGAAGAGGGGAAGGGAAGTGTATAATGGAAAGAAAAAAAGAGAAACAAAGGACAGTTAATGAGGCTAATACGATGGAAGAGAGACAGGGAGGGAAGGAAAAGAGGAGCAGAAAATGAAAGACAAGGGAAAATGACGCATGGAAGGGACTAAATTTACAGGGAGGTGAAGGCGAAGGACAACGGAGAGAGATAGAGATTGAGAGAGAGAGAGAAAGAATAGAACAAAGGTGCGCAATAGGGATTCAGTTTCTTCCTTGCTTCGTGCATAAATCAAGTGCATTTATTTATACATTTATTTGTGCAACAACTTGAATGTTTTGTGAAAGATTGTGGCCCATTTCCCTGGGCATGTTCTTTGCATTCCTTACAATTTCGTACTTTGTCCCTCCTTGCTTCTGTATTGTAATTCACCCTATCTTTAGGTGGGAAAATGGGTCATGATGATGATGATGATGATGATGATGATGATGATGATGATGATCATGCTGCTGCTAATGATGATAATGATGATGATTCTTTTTATTTGTTATTATGTTGAGCTTCTCTGTGTCTGTTCCCCTCCTACCCTTTGTAAAAGTGGGATGAGGACGATTATATATATCTATCTATATCTATCTATCTATCTATATCTATCTATCTATCTCTCTCTCTCTCTCTCTCTCTCTCTCTCTCTCTCTCTCTCTCTCTCTATATATATATATATATATATATATATATATATATATGGAGCCTCTGTGGTATAGTGGTAACGTGTGCGTCTCGTGCACGGGTGAACCAGGGTTCGCGCCCCGCCAGGGTTATAAACTTTGGGAGTGTTCACCCAGCCACGTACTGCATTGGCGGACACAAGGGGTGCTGTGGTTGAACCAGTGTCGCTTAGTATAAAGTAGGCTTGCACCCAGTCGGCTTGCACGGACCGATTACACTTGGTTCACAGACTACACACACATCCAAAGCCACTCCAACACTGCATTTTTTTTTTTTTAATGTGTCCGACTCTGGGTATAGGCTTCACAGCCCGCATTCAAGGCCCAGTAGTCCTCCTACATACCATACCCCACTACATGTCACCACTTCGGCGCTAACACCCATTACACTTACAAGCTCTTACCCTACATACAGTCTTTACCAGACAGCCTAAGCCACTTGGTAGAGATACATTGGCTGTATTGTCCCGACTTCGGTCGGGATAGGCCGGTCCTGCAGTGGATACTCAAACGGCTGATGATTATATATATATATATATATATATATATATATATATATATATATATATATATATATATATATATATATATGAAAGGCTTCTCATGGTGAAGTGGTTAGAAACGGTCTCCTCCATTTCTTTCTGCACGATGATGTCTCAGTGTTTAGCTTTTTCTTGCAGCCTCGAGACGATTGATTTTTAATTTAGAAAAGATGTCTCGTTGCCAAAGAGTTAAGCTGAGGAGAGTCTTAGGGAGTCTCCCTTGTCACACATCATTCACACCTTCACTATGAAACGTCTCTCCCGGGCTAAATGACATCATATGGCGGTAGCAGGATTTAAATAACAAAATACGTCATTGTAGTGAAGGTGTTGGTGATTGGTTCTGAAACCTCCACTACTAGGTGGTTATCCTAAACCCCTTCAGAGTGTTAGTGTATTCTTCGCTATGTTCTCGCTATCTCCAGACGATTGTATTCAGCTAAGGAGAGATTTTTCGAATGGGCGAGGTTAGGTATATTCTTTATTAACCTCTTCACCACCAGATCACGCCCCATAGCTGCGTGACATGTCTGGTGAGAGCAGGAATTGAATACAGAAAAATCATCATTGGAGTGAATGGATTATAAGTCACAAAATTATCACCGTTTAATGGTCGGTGGGGGCGCCCATCATCTACCCACTCAGTGTTGTGATACTCTTTTCCAGGGTATTCTACATTGAGTGACAATCCAAATGATTTCATGTAAACCAGGAAATCATTTAATACGTTGGATGGTGACCATGTAGCCAACCAATAAGTGTTCCCTACGTGTAAACAGGCGGCGTGCGGCAGGGTTTGTGCCCCTCCCCGGAAACCAGCTGACTAAAAAGACAAACGTTATGCCTCAGACCAAGCCAGACCAACAGTTGACGACCAAGGACAGTACAGAGAACATGGTACGGATTTCAGCGTGGAATGTAAGGGGTGCAAATGATGGGGTGAAAGAGAGAGATTGTCCAGGTGCTTGACGGTGCAAAAGTGAACATGTGTGGATTGACTGAGATTAAACGGAGAGGTGAGGGAGTGGGAGTATGGATGGGGTATATGTGCGGAAGTAGGTGAGAATGAGAGGACAAAAGAAGGTGTATGTATTGTTGTGTACAGGAGATGGAAGAATATGAGAGTATGGATCAGTCGGTTCAAAGATTGTGTGGATAAGATTGAAAGTTGGAATAAAAATGTGTGTGTGTGTGTGTGTGTGTGTGTGTGTGTGTGTGTGTGTGTAATTCACCGGGTCGGTCAGGATCACTTGATGGTCGTGATCGTCAACTTTTACCCTCCCGGAAGGGAGCTGAAAGCTCATATAGTCCGATCTAAGGGCAAGGCTGTGACCTTCACACACGCACACACCCGTCCCCTTGCTCGAGGGGGACAGTAACCACCCACTTCGTCAGTGAAACTTTTCGCAACCTGAGCGAGGCGCGAACTCCCGTCCACCAGTTGGCAAGCGGAAACGTTACCACTGCACCAGTGTGTGTGTGTGTGTGTGTGTGTGTGTGTGTGTGTGTGTGTGTGTGTGTGAACGGAAGACCATGCGAGTAGAGTGAAAGAAGAGTTCTGGGCAAATGTGGAAGTGTGCATGGAAAAGTTTAAGAGGAAAGAGAGGGTGTTTTTGATGGAAAAGTAGGGAGTGTGAAGGTGAATGGAGTAGTTGGTGAGCGGGGTGTGCCTGCAGAAGTGGATGAGAATGGAGGTGCTCTAGTGGACATTTGTGCAATTAGGGGACTGGTGATAGTCAATACCTTCTTTAGGCACAAAATGGTCCACTGGTATAGGTGGCGAGTGATGAGAAGCGTGGATGGTGAACTGAATGAATGGAAGGCAGTGATTGATTATATGTGTGTATGGATGTGAGAATGAGAAGGTACCGTATGTAATGGATGCAAGAGCATACAGAGGTTGGGGGAGTGGAGTTTCTGACCATCACTTGGTGGTTGTGAAAATCAAGGTATAAGTGAGATTGATGAATATAGGGAGAGAAGGGCAAGGGGTAGTAATCCATACAAGGTGGGTAGAAAGGTTGCAAAAGGATGGAAAAAAGGTAACATATAAGAGAAGTGGAGGAGCAATTGGGTAAATATGATTTGGAGCTGATGGGGGAGGTGGAGAGTGTATGCAAGATATTCACAGAAGAAATCTGTGCAGCATGTGAGGTGGTGTGTGGGGTGAAGAGAAGACGAAAGGGGATTCAAGGAACAGCATAGTGAAATGAAGGGATGAGCCAAGCTGTGGCGCTAAAGAAGAAAGTATATAGTGAGTGGATGGGAAGCAGAGACATGGAAGAAGTTGAGAGATGGAAGAGAGAGGTGAAAATATTAGTAAGAGAGCGTAAGAAGAGACTGGATGAGGAGTTCGGAAGGAATTTTGAGTGTAAAGTGGAGAGAATATAAGAAAATTTTCTGGAAGGAGGTAAAGAGAGTTAGACAGGGTGATAAAGAAATTAGTAGAGGAGTGAAAGATGAAGATGGTAGATTGCTAGTTGAGAAGGGAGAAAAAGTAAGCCGATGGAGAGAACATTTTAAGGAACTGTGAAGTATAGAGAATGAAAGTAAAGCAAGTTGCTGGGGAATGGCTGGGAGAAGGAGGGAGATGAGAAAGGAGGAAGAGAAAAGTTGGATGGAAGTGGTGGAAGCAGTGAAGAGTGTCAAAATGGGGAAAACCCCAGGAATTGATGGAATATGTGGTGAAATGCTGAAACATGCGGGAGAGATAGTAGTAGAATGGATATGGAGGAGGTACAGATTGCCCTGGGAGGAAGGTTGAGTCCCGGAGGATTGGAAGTCAGATATCATTTTCCCCTGTACAAAGTAAATGGAAAAAGAGAAGTATGTGGTAATCATAGGGGCATTTGTCTTCTTAGTGTAATAGTAAAAGTTTATTGTAGGATACTTATTTGACAGAGTTAGGGAAATAACAGAGTAATTAGTTGGAGAAGAACAGGGAGGTTGTAGGAACGAAAGAGATTGTGTAAATCAGATATTCATTCTTAGATCTATAATGGAAAAGTTTCTAGAGAAGGGAAAGAAGTTGTATGCGGCCTTCATGGGTTTGGAGAAAGCTATGACAAGGTGGCTAGACATGGAATGTGGAAAATATTAAGACTATATGGAGTAAATCGGAAGGTGTTGCATGCCATGAAGAATATGTATGAGGGACCCACATACATACTCTTCATGGCATATTGAGGGTGCTAAGGCTGCAGGGCTTGGTGATTAAGTTTAGGGGAGTTTTGCAGGAAACGGAATCTAAAGGTGAGAGAAATGAAGTCATTGAATGTACAGTGAGATTGGATGATGAGGAAATGGAAAATGTTCGTGCATTTAAGTACCTGGGTATTGTGATGAATAAGGATAGAAGTTTGGAGGATGAAGTGCTTGAAAGGGTGCAACAGGGAAGAAAGGTTCCCGGTTCTTTGAAAGCAGTGATAAGAAATAGGGAAGTGATCACGGAAGTATAAAAAGACGCTGCATGACAGTATTGTAATACCAACCCTAACATATGGAAGCAAAGCTTGGACCTTGTTGGAAGGACACAGGTCAAGTGTGAGAGCAGTGGAGATTAATTATTTCAGAAGAGCATGGGGAGTTACATGAAGAGACAGACTGACAAATGAGGAAGCGAAGGAGCATTGTGGTGTGGATGTGATAGAAAGCGTTAGGAGAAATACATTGAGGTGGTTTGGTCATGTTGAGAGGATGGACAGCGAGAGACCAACGAGGCGAGTGAGTTTCTGTAAGTGAGGTGGAGGGGGGTAGAGGGAGGGGGGGGGACGTCGAGGAAGAGATGGAGGGATGGAGTGCAGACAGGGCGACATGGAGGCGATTTGTTTTTGGCCACCTCGTACGGGATTAAGGCGTCTGGCAATAGATAGATAGATAGTAAAATAAAAAAAATATGAAAAATAAAGACGTCGGTCAAGTGAAAAGGTTAATGGCTACGCTTCAAACCTTGAGACAATAAAAGATCCCACGAAGAAAACAGTACTGTCTGGCAGAAGCAGGGATAAATAGATAAAATAAACCATAGTAATTAAGGAGTAAAGAGATGACTTTATTTATTATTATTTTTTAGTATCATTTCATCTGGCGGGCACAGGAATGAAACGATAAAATGTGTCGTCGTTCTGATGGGAATAAGTTTGTTGTGTTGCCAGCCAAGTCTTTCTGAATATAAAATTCGGTCCTTTGCCAGAGAGAGAGAGAGAGAGGGGGGGGGGGAGAGCAAGAGCGCATATTATCCCACCATAATTTCCTGACGAAGAGAGTGTATGTGAGTGAGGTGGAGGGGGGAAGAGGGAGGGGGAGGCCGAGGATGAGATGGAGGGATGGGGTGGAGAGGTATATGAGAGAGGGGGGTATGAGTTGGGAGCAGGGCAGTGAAATGGCGGGGGACAGGGCGACTTGGAGGCGATTTGTTTGTGGCCACCCCAAACGGGATTGAGGCGTCTGGCAATAGATAGATAGATAGAATTTCCTCACTGACAGCTTAACCTCGTGTGTCTGGCTGTGGTTTCCTCCCCTGGATAAAATCGTCAGGGTGCAGCCACAATAACATGCAGAGTATCCCATCCCTTATAATTACCACACCTACCCTCGCTGCACCTACCGCCAGTGCCATTGCCATTAAAAAGGATCCGGATCCGGATCCGTGGATAGAGGATCCAGATCCGCCCCCAAATTAAAGAAATTCTTTCTTTGTCCATGGCCCACCTTTTCACAAAATTTAATTGCAATTCACTGAGAACTTTTGGAGATATTCTGCAGGATACTTCGGATCTGGATCCTCCCCCAAATTTAATAATTTCTTCCATGGCCCATGGCCTACCCTTCCACAGAATTTCAGCAAAGTCCATGTATAACTTTTTGAGTAATCCAGCTAAGAGATCGGTGGATATAGGATCCTGATCCGAATTCGCCCTCAAATTTGGTAATTTGTTTCCTAGTCCATGGCGCACTTTCCACAAAATTTTATTGAAATTCATTGAGAACTCTTGGAAATATTGTGTGAGATACCCCGGATCCGGATCTTGCCCAAAATTCAATCATTTATTCCTTGGCCCGTGGCCCACTTTTCCACAAAATTTCATCAAAATCCGGTCGTAGCTTTTTGAGTAATCCTGCTAACAGACAGACAAACAAACGCGGGATAAAACATAACCTCCTTGGCGGAGTTAACTACGAATACAATTACCATAATTATCTCTCCGACAACTTTCATGATCATGGTTACCATCAACACCACAGTACTGTCACATCTACTAATAGTACAACAGTTTTGAACATCACAGCATTACTACCACAATTACCACCGCATTTAATATCACCATCCCACCTCCCACCAGAACAACAGATACTACCTCAACAACCACAGTTACCACCTCATTTACTTCCCACCAGAACTAGTTGCTGCCACCACAGGCACGACAACTATCGCTACCACCATCATCCTATAGCAACACAACTACCATCACCACCACACATACTGCAATCACAAGCACCACCGCAACTATACCACAGCCACAACTTTCACAACTAACACCGTCGCTCCACACTCAACCACAATCACTGCAACACCTCCAGCCACCATATTCACCACAACTACCACCACAACAACACCTATCACCATTTCTACCACCATAACTACAACTGACACCATTTCCACCACCAACACACCAACTGCACCACCTCTATCGTATGTCCTTACCAATTTTCGAAGTTGAAAAATCATGACAGTCAATTAAACTTTGGTATATGTAGGGGAGGGTGGGGGGGAGGCGGGGAGGCATGAGAGAGGGGAGGGAAGAGCCAAGGGAGGGGGAGAGGGAGAGGTGGGGAAATGAGGGAAGGGAGAGAGGAAGGTGATAGTAATGTATGCGAGAGGAAGAGGAGGCAAGGGAGAAGGGTGAGAGGAGAAAAGGGAAGGGAAGAGGGGAACAGGGACGATGAAAGAGTGAGAAATGGTTAGGAAGAGGAGGAAGAAGTACGATAATGACAGGGAAATGAAAAATGGAGAGGACAGAGTAAGTGGTAGATAAGGGAGGACGAGGAAGAGGAAGAAAGGAAATAGAAAAATGAGAAGCAATGAGAGGATGGGGGAAAGAAGCGACAGGTAGGAGAAAGAGAGGTTAGTTGGAGGAAGTAGTTAACAAGTAGGAAAATGGGAGGGAAGAAAAATGGAAAAGGTAAGAGAGAAAGAGAAGATATGAGAAGTAGAAAGGGTGAAAAAGAAAATGATATAGAGAAAGGGGAAAAAAAAAGGAATACAGAGAAAGTAAAGCAGTAAAGGAGCTGGAGGGGGAAGGAGAAAACGAAGAGTAGGATACAAGAGAGAGAGAGAGAGAGAGAGAGAGAGAGAGAGAGAGAGAGAGAGAGAGAGAAGTAGTAAAGGAACACAATAGAATATAAAGAAGAGAACTGGAAAGAGTACAAAGGAGAGAATAAAAATCATAAAGGAGAAGAGGGAAAGGTGGAGTAGAAAGAGGAGAATAAAAGGAGTAGAAAACAGAGCAAAAGAAATACAGAGTAAAGGGAAAGTAGTAAAAGAAAAGAGAGAGATGAAATAGAGTACAAAGGGAGCGAGAAGTAGTACAAGGGAGGAAAGAAAGGGGAGGCAATGGCTATTGACCCTTGCGAATGTGTTTGTGACAGGGTGAAAATGGAATGTGTGTGTGTGTGTGTGTGTGTGTGTGTGTGTGTGTGTGTGTGTGTGTGTGTGTGTGTGTGTGAGAGAGAGAGAGAGAGAGAGAGAGAGAGAGTTAAAAAAAAATCTTAACTCAATTTCACACATTCACATTGGATGGAGAGATTCAGGCTAAGGCTCTTAACTCTTTCGGTACGTCATTTATATTTTGTTTGCTGTTATCAGACGATTTTTTTCAGGTGTGGTCAGAGTGCCCTTTTAGTGATGGGGTCGTGGCTATATGGAACCTGTCGAATTGGAAGTCTCATGAAGTAAAAATAAATCGTTTGAAGGTGGTAAGAGTAAAATGAAGTAAATGTCATATTAGTGAAGTGGTTAATCTCATAAATTTCATGGTTTGTTTCCAGAGATGAACAAAATACTGTGACGGCAGCAGTGACGAAACAAGGAAGTCGTCAGTATAGTTAAAAGGTTAACCTTTTCAATACGATGTCGTTATTGTATTCTGGTTACATTCAGACGATTCGTTCAGCTTAGTAAAGATCAATCGTGCGTAATAGGTTAATGCCTTAGACTCTGAGTATAGGCTTAACAGCGTGTTTTTTAATGCCCAGCAGCCCTCCTACGTTCCACACTTCATTGCTTATCACCATGTGACTTGTCGAATCCTTTTATTTCAATAAGTCACACATTAGTGAATAAAATTCTTACTGGACACAGCGAGGGAAAAAATAAGAAGGAACACCGAGAATGCAACATCTGCACTCTAAAATTGTTTTCAGGGCCGAACATTTGACTTTGCCCTGTGACCTTGACCTCCGATTGGTCTCAAAATCTACCGGTAATAACCCTCTCACCTAGTTTGCTTAAAGTCAGATCAGATCTGCTTAAGTTAACCGTGACCCACCCTTTACCTTGAACTTTGACTTCGTCACGTGAACTTCAAGTTTGACCTTTCCCTGCAACCTCCATCTTTGACTGTTCTCAAAATCAGATCCTTTTATGTTTCTTACCCTGAGCTCCTCCATGACGTTTGGTCTAAATCGAATAAAAGCTGATTAAGTTGACCGTGTTATGTGCCCATGGCGTTTGTCATGTTCTTCGAAAAAACATAGGTCAAACGCTTGTCTGATCTTCAACCGGTCCAAGAAGATTGGTTCAGATCATATTAAAACTTACCGTAGCTATTTTGTTCCCACACACACACACACACACACACACACACACACACACACACGGGTCAGACTTTGTCCTTTACCTCTGAAAGATTCTCATAATCGAACCCCTTTTTCTTGCCGTGTCCTCCACCCTGCTGCCAGGGTTGATATAAACTGGGTGGTAATTGCTTCAGTTGAACTTACTGTGCGAAAATTGGCCTAGTCCTGCAACCTTGACCTTTGACCTATCGTTCTTAAAAATTAGGTTAACTCCTGGGAAGGCCCTCAACCCGTCTTCCATGTTTGGTTGAAATAAGAAAAAAATAAACTGTTTTAGACAATGCAATGGAGAGAGAGAGAGAGAGAGAGAGAGAGAGAGAGAGAGAGAGAGAGAGAGAGAGAGAGAGAGAGAGGAGTATAAAAATAACATGAGTCGTCTTTGAACAGCTACCACCATCATCGCCACCATCATCACCACAGTTAGCATCAACACCACCATCAGCACCACAGCTGCCATCACCACAGCTACCATGACTGCCACAACAGCTACTATAACCACCTCATCTACCACCACCACCATTACCACGGCTACCACCACCACCATCACCATCACATCTAACACCACCACCACGACCATCATCACAGCTACCACCACCACAACAACAAATACCACCACCACTATCATCACAGGTTCCCACGCCACCCCCCCCCCCGCCACTATCATCACAGGTTCCACCGCCACCCCCCTCCCCCCTACCACCATTTTCTGCTGAATAAAAATCGTCTGTTCGTAGCACCACTGAAGTAATAGACATCGGACTGCAGATGTACAACTCTCTCTCTCTCTCTCTCTCTCTCTCTCTCTCTCTCTGCAAAGACGTATTAAACTCCACGGAAATGCCCCGCCGTCTTTTCCACGTGCGCGTACTGCAATACCAATGGGGTTAATTATTAGGGTTCAGAACACCATCAGAGAATTCCAATGGACATGAAATTGAAACTGGGCCATCTGGGACCCTGCCAAGTTTCACCAGATTTCATTTCTAGTTTTGGTTGCGCTATTCACACACACACACACACACACACACACACACACACACACACACACACACACACACTGTTACATAGCCTATGATTTCATCATCCTTTGTGTAATTTTAAACGCACAGTATGCTGCATGTTTGATCACGAGCGTGTTCTGCCTCAGTCCCCCCTTCTACCGTCCGTTATAGTAGAGTAAGTCGTCCTTTCTGTTGTTCAGAGCAGGATTGTCAGCTCTTTGTCCCCTATGGCTTCATTTGCGCATCCTTCTTACAAGTTGTATCAAGCTCTGCTGGCCCCTATATAATGAGCTCAGTCTCTGCATTATTGCCACTTAGACCTACACCTCATTTTGTTCACATCTCTGTCCTCCCCTGTACCGTTGTTATTATTGTGAGTGCTCAGGAAGTCTCCAACCATCTAGCAGCTGTGTAATTTGAGTATAACTGTTGTTGCATTTTTTTTTCTTGTACTGTGTAGCATAAGGTTAATTCTTAGGCCTAGTAAGGTTTTTGTAATTTATATAAAGGTTCTTATTGTCGGCCATCATTAATAGTGTTTTGTATCTGTAATAATATATCTGGCATTCACTGAGTATTATCTGGTATCTCATTTTAACAGGGCTGACTTAGATAAATTTACTCATGCTAATTTCGTGTTAATAGAGGCTATTGCAGTTAACCATATATTTAACCTGTTTTTTGCCATTACATTATCCTTATGAGTCCTGAATGTTTTGTTGTTAGTTTGAGCATTAAACTTTAACTTGTAACTTAAAGTGTACATTATCTTTCTCTGTTCCGTAACATAAATTTGGCGACCTCTTATCAGGATATTCAGGATATTATCATAAGGATATTGCTTGATATTTTGTGACTGTGATTTATTCATGATGTCTACTATTACTACACTTGATGAAGCCAAAGATTTTTTGTCAAATGTGCAAACAGTGTGTGATGTAGAAAACAGAACAAAGAATGAACTTAAGCTTGTTGCTCAACAATTGGGAATTGCAGTTCACTCTCATCATTCTAAAGATCAAATTGTTGGCACGATTAATAAAAGCTTGTTTAATGTAACTCCTCCAAATGAGCAAACGCAGATTGAATTAGCTAAGTTACAGCTAGCCCTGCAGGAGGCTCGTGTGAAAGAAGCTGAATTTCAGGCAAATGCTAAGCAGGCGGAGTCTCAGGCTCGTATTCATGTGGCTGAATTTCAGGCAAATGCTAAGGAGGCGGAGTCTCAGGCTCGTATTCAGGAGGCACAGATACAGGCACAAATTGAACTTGCCAGGATTCAGGCAGACCATGAGTATCGCATGAAAAAAGGTGGAACTGGATCATCTAGCTCTGATGATTTTGATGTGGCTAAAAATGTTAAACTTGTCCCTCCTTTTAATGAATCTGATTTAACAAAGTATTTTCAGTTGTTTGAGAGGGTAGCTACAGGTTTTAATTGGCCCAAAAAGTATTGGCCAGTACTCCTTCAAACTGTTCTCACCGGTAAAGCTCAAGTAACTTATGCATCTTTGCCTCAGGATCAATCTGATAATTATGATGTAGTTAAGAGCTTAATTCTTAAGGCCAATGAGCTTGTTCCTGAAGCCTATAGAGTAAAATTTAGGACAACTTATAAGCAAGATAAGCAATCCCATGTTGAGTATGCAAAAATCAAAGAAGATCTGTTAGAGCAGTGGTTAAATTCTAAGAATGTGGATTCTGATTTTGGTAAATTTAAGCAGATGATTTTGCTGGAGGACTTCAAGAGGTGTATTTATAAAGATGTAAGCCTATATCTTGATGAGAAAAGAATAGATAATTTGTCTGATGCTGCAGTTTTAGCTGATGAATATGTTCTCACTCACAAAAGATATTATAAAGAAAAAAGGAAAGCTGAGAGTAAGTACGTTGCCTCTACTCAGAGTACAGGTAACAGGAAAGAGAATAAAGATGATGTTTCTCAGGAAGTAAATACCAGCTTCACCTCTAGATTTCAGAAAAGTAAATGTACTTATTGTAGTAAGCTTGGTCATATTACGGAGAAATGTTTCAGGAGACAGCGTGATGTGAACAAAAAGGAGTCTTTAAATATTCAGTCAATTGGTCTAGTGTCCACCCTTGAGAGTTACCAGAATTCTTTAACTGAGTTAACTGAACCTGCTTTGAGGGATGAATTAAATTCTCATGATGGAGCTCCTCTTTTGAGCAGTAACGTGGGTGACACTCTCAAGAGTTCATGTGCTAATTTCCTGTCTGATGGTTTTGTCTGTCCTCTGGACAGTAATGACAGGAAATCAGTTAAAATATATCGTGATACAGGTGCTTGCCAATCCCTTATGCTGACCAGTGTTCTAGGCTCTAATGTTAATTCCTCTGATGAAACTGTAATCTTACAAGGTGTAGGGAATAATTACTTCTCTGTCCCTCTGTGCAGAGTGAATTTAGAGTCTGGTTTTGTTAATGGTTCCGTTATGGTTGGGTTGGTTGAGACACTCCCAATGTCAGGTGTAACTTTCTTACTTGGAAATGATATTGGTGGAAGTCAAGTGTGTCCAGCTCCTCAGTTGTCTAGTGAGCCAGTGGCTGCGACCCAGGGTTGTGATGTCCCTGATGTGTTCCCTGCATGTGCTGTCACTAGGGCCAAGTCTAAAGTTACTGGTGATTTAGAGGATAATGATGATGATGATGTTATCCTAGCTGACACTTTTCTTGCTAATTTGGACCACTCACCAGATGAGGCAGTACCCCGTAGTGTTGATAATTTGTCTCGTCAAGAGTTGATTAAGTTGCAGGTTGCTGACCCTGAGTTGAAAGGTCTAGCTAACTCTGCTTGCAGTGAGGAAAAGTCAGCTGGTGCTTCTACTTGTTATTATATAAAGTCAGGAGTACTTATGAGGAAGTGAAGACCCCCAACAGCATCAGCCGACTGTGAATGGGAGGTTGTACATCAAGTTGTCATCCCTCGTGTTTGTAGGCAGGATATCATTAGAGTGGCTCATGATTCCAGTTTGGCAGGACATCTTGGAGTGAGGAAGACTGTGGCACGCATTTTGAAACACTTCTACTGGCCAGGTATCTTCAGGGATGTTTCCTGGTATTGTAAGTCTTGTCACACTGTCAAGTTGTGGGGAAGTGTAATCAGACCGAAAAGGTTGCACCTCTAGTTCCCATTCCTCCTTTTGAGGCGCCATTCACCCGTGTTTTGGTGGATATTGTGGGCCCTCATCCTAAGGCTTCTTCAGGATTTTCTTATGTGTTGACCCTGATTGATATGGCTACTCGTTATCCTGAAGCCATTCCACTTAGAATTATCTAAGCAAAGAACGTGGTTAAGGAAATGCTAGGGTTCTTCACAAAGTTTGGTCTGCCCAAGGAGGTACAGTCAGACCGGGGAAGTAATTTCATGTCAAATGTTTTCAAGCAGTCTCTGAAAGAGTTGGGCATCACCCAGATCACATCTTCAGCTTACCATCCCCAGACCCAAAGAGCGTTGGAGAGATATCATCAAACACTGAAATCGATGCTCAAGAAATACTGTTTGGAACTTCAGAAAGACTGGGATAAAGGTCTTCCATTCGTTGTGTTTGCTGCAAGAGAATCTCCAAATGAATCACTGGGCTTCTCACCTTTTGAACTACTGTTTGGCCATGAAGTAAGAGGACCCCTTAAGTTACTCAAGGAATGCTGGCTGTCGGAGGAAGATGACGTCAACCTGCTGGAGTATGTGATGAAGTTCAAAGAACGGCTGTCCACTGCTTTACAGCTGGCGAGAGAGAATTTAGGAGCTGCTCAGAAGATGAAGACTTGGTATGATAAGAAGTCCAGGTTACGCCACTTTCAGCCAGGAGATCAGGTTTTGATTCTGCTACCAGTGCATGGGCAACCTCTTCAAGCCAAGTTTAGTGGTCCTTATTTCGTGGAGAAGAAACTCAGTGATGTCAACTATGTCATCGCCACACCAGATCGTAGAAAGAACAAGCAACTATGTCACATCAACATGCTAAAGTTATATCACAGGCGGGATGAAAATAACCCAGTCTGCACTGTAGCTGTTCCACCTGAGTCTGCAAGTGAAGTTCTCCCATGCAGCATGAGCCTGAGTGATAGTTTGGGGAAGAATCCTGATATCATGAATGATCTCCAGACTAAGCTTTCTCATCTACCTCCCGAGGAAAGGCAGGAGTTTTCGGTATTACTGCAGAAGTACCCGCAGTGTTCCGTGCCATTCCAGGAAGAACCACTATGTTGTTGCATGATGTTGATGTTGGAGACGCAAAGCCAATTTCTCCTTACCGTGTGAACCCAGTGAAAGTTCCTCTCATCCAGAAGGAGCTTGGCTACCTGTTGGACCACAAGATGATTGAGCCCTGTCAGAGCGAGTGGAGTTCTCCTGTCACTCTAGTCCCTAAGCCGGGTGGTCACAGCTGCTTTGCATCGACTACAGACGTGTTAATCAGATAACCAAAACAGACACTTACCCTCTCCCTCGCGTGGAAGATTGCATAGACAAGATCGGAAAGGCTAGGTACATAAGTAAGTTTGATTTGTTAAAGGGATACTGGCAAGTACCTATGACTGAACGTGCTAGGGAGATCTTATGTTTTGTAACACTAGGAAAGACTTTTGCATGTTCTGTAATGCCATATGGTATGAAGAATGCACCAGCCACATTTCAGAAGCTCATGAATGTTGTAACAGAGGGTTTGACAGGGTGTGTTGTTTATATTGATGATGTATTAATCTTCAGTGACAACTGGAAAGATTACCTATGCCATGTCAGTAAATTTCTTGAGCGTTTGGTTCATGCTAATCTTGTAGCTAATTTATCAAAGTGTGAGTTTGGTCAAGCTAAAGTTCAGTACCTTGGGTATGTAATTGGTGATGGACATGTTGCACCACCAGGAGCTAAGGTTCAGGTTATAAGTGATCTTCCCAGACCTAAAAGTAGGAAAGAGCTACAAAGATTTTTGGGAATGGTAGGTTATTACAGGAGATTTGTTCTTAACTTTTCAATTCTTGTATCACCACTTACAGACCTACTGAAAAAGGGAGTTAAATTTGTCTGGACCGATAACTGTGAATCCTCTTTCAACAAACTTAAAGCTATCCTATTAAGTCAGCCAGTGCTCGCTACTCCAAATTTTGCTAAGCCTTTTAAGATGGCTGTTGACGCAAGTGATACAGGAGCTGGGGCTGTTTTGCTGCAAGAGGATGATCAGGGTATTGAACACCCTGTATCTTATTACAGTAAGAAGTTCACTCCACCTCAAAAGAACCACTCAACTATTGAGAAAGAGCTTTTGGCCTTGATTTTGGGTTTACAGCATTTTTCATTTTATTTGTGTTCTGGTTTTGACCCCATAGTCATTTATACCGATCATAACCCACTGAAATTCCTTAGTAAGTTTAAAGATAAAAATCAGAGATTGACAAGATGGAGTCTACTTCTTCAGGAGTATTCATTAGACATACAACATGTCAAGGGGAAAGAAAATGTTATTGCAGATTGCTTATCTAGACTTTAGACAGATTGTTTTAGAGTTATAAGAAATTTCCTTTGTAAATTTCTTTTTCTTTGTGGGGAGGTCCAAATTAGCAAGAAAAGTGTCAGCTAGGATATCATCATCATCATCATTATCCTCTAAATCACCAGTAACTTTAGACTTAGCCCTAGTGACAGCACATGCAGGGAACACATCAGGGACATCACAACCCTGGGTCGCAGCCACTGGCTCACTAGACAGCTGAGGAGGTGGACACACTTGACTTCCACCAATATCATTTCCAAGTAAGAAAGTTACACCTGACATTGGGAGTGTCTCAACCAACCCAACCATAACGGAACCATTAACAAAACCAGACTCTAAATTCACTCTGCACAGAGGGACAGAGAAGTAATTATTCCCTACACCTTGTAAGATTACAGTTTCATCAGAGGAATTAACATTAGAGCCTCGAACACTGGTCAGCAAAAGAGATTGGCAAGCACCTGTATCACGATATATTTTAACTGATTTCCTGTCATTACTGTCCAGAGGACTGACAAAACCATCAGACAGGAAATTAGCACATGAACTCTTGAGAGTGTCACCCACGTTACTGCTCAAAAGAGGAGCTCCATCATGAGAATTTAATTCACCCCTCAAAGCAGGTTCAGTTAACTCAGTTAAAGAATTCTGGTAACTCTCAAGGGTGGACACTAGACCAATTGACTGAATATTTAAAGACTCCTTTTTGTTCACATCACACTGTCTCCTGAAACATTTCTCCGTAATATGACTAAGCTTACTACAATAAGTACATTTACTTTTCTGAAATCTAGAGGTGAAGCTGGTATTTACTTCCTGAGAAACATAATCTTTATTCTCTTTCCTGTTACCTGTACTCTGAGTAGAGGCAACGTACTTACTCTCAGCTTTCCCTTTTTCTTTAGAATATCTCTTGTGAGTGAGAACATATTCATCAGCTAAAACTGCAGCATCAGACAAATTATCTATTCTTTTCTCATCAAGATATAGGCTTACATCTTTATTAATATACCTTTTGAAGTCCTCCAGCAAAATCATCTCCTTAAATTTGTCAAAATCAGAATCCACATTCTTAGAATTTAACCACTGCTCTAACAGATCTTCTTTGATTTTTGCATACTCAACATGGGATTGCTTATCTTGCTTATAAGTTGTCATAAATTTTACTCTATAGGCTTCAGGAACAAGCTCATAGGCCTTAAGAATCATGCTTTTAACTACATCATAATTATCAGATTGATCCTGAGGCAAAGATGCATAAGTTACTTGAGCTTTACCGGTGAGAACAGTTTGAAGGAGTACTGGCCAATACTTTTTGGGCCAATTAAAACCTGTAGCTACCCTCTCAGACAACTGAAAATACTTTGTTACATCAGATTCATTAAAAGGAGGGACAAATTTAACATTTTTAGCCACATCAAAATCATCAGAGCTAGATGATCCAATTTCACCTTGTTTCATGCGATACTCATGGTCTGCCTGAATCCTAGCAAGTTCAACTTGTGCCTCAGCCTCCTTAGCACGAGCCTGAAACTCAGCCTCCTTAGCATTTGCCTGAAATTCAGCCACCTTAGCACGAGCCTCCTGCAGGGCTATCTGTAACTTAGCTAATTCAATCTGCGTTTGCTCATTTGGAGGAGTTACATTAAACAAGCCTTCATTAATCATGTCAACAATTTGATCTTTAGAATGATGAGAGCGAACAGCAATTCCCAACTGTTGAGCAACAAGCTTAAGTTCATTCTTTGTTCTGTTTTCTACATCACACAGTGTTTGCACATTTGACAAAAAATCTTTGGCTTCATCAAGCGTAGTAATAGTAGACATCATGAATAAATCACAGTCACAAAATATCAAGCAATATCCTTATGATAATATCCTGAATATCCTGATAAGAGGTCGCCAAATTTATGTTACGGAACAGAGAAAGATAATGTACACTTTAAGTGAGAATACTAAAAATCACTACTGTCCTGTAAAGTTCCAGGTTCAAAACAAAAGAGTTAGGTAAAATTACAAGTTAAAGTTTTAATGCTCAAACTAACAACAAAACATTCAGGACTCATAAGGATAATGTAATGGCAAAAAACAGGTTAAATATATGGTTAACTGCAATAGCCTCTATTAACACGAAATTAGCAAGAGTAAATTTATCTAAGTCAGCCCTGATAAAATGACAATACCAGATAATACTCAGTGAATGCAAGATATATTATTACAGATACAAAATATTATTAATAAGGGCTGACACCCAAAACACATGAATCACAAAAACCTTACTAGGCCTTAGAATTAACACCTTATGCTACACAGTACAAGAAAAAATGCAACAACAGTTATACTCAAATTACACAGCTGCTAGATGGTTGGAGACTTCCTGAGCACTCACAATAATAACTGTACAGGGGAGGACAGAGATGTGAACAAAATGAGGAGTAGATCTAAGTGGCCATTAATGCAGAGACTGAGCTCATTATATAGGGGCTGGCAGAGCTTGATACAACTTGTAAGAAGGACGCGCAAATGAAGCCAGAGGGGACAAAGAGTTGACACTCCTGCTCTGAACAACAGAAAGAACGACTTACTCTACTATAAGGGAGGACGGGGGGAGTGAGGTAGAACACGCTCGTGATCAAACATGCAGCATACTGTACGTTAGAATTACACAAAGGATGATGAAATCATAGGCTATGTAACAATGTAAATAATAATATACATACAAAGAAGACCTTGCAAAGAGAGGGAAGAAAGAAGGAAAGAGAGAATGGAAGAGAGACAGTAAAGAGAAAAGGAGAAGAAAGGTCGTAAGAGTACTGAAAGTACCTGGGGAAAGAGACAGCGACTATAATGGAGAGGTGAATGAATGATTAAGAGAAGGGGAAATTACTGAGAGGATAAGGCATAACAGACGGAGGAGGGAGAGATGAAAATGAAGGATAAATGACTGGGTAGAGGAAGACTGAAGAAAGAGATTTGCGTGATTAAACAAAAGGAAGATGAATAAAATTGGTAAAAATAGGGCAGGAAAGAAAGATTAAAGTGATACAGTGGGAAGATGGAAGGAAAGAAAAAAGAAAATCATAAAGTCGGAGGATTGAAGGAAGGAATAATAATTGTGATACGACAGGAGGGTGAAAGGAAAGTAAGGAAAGAAAACACTGAAGACAGTTCAAAGAAAAGGAGGAAGACGGAGAAAGAAAGGAGAGAAAGAGAAAGAACGAAAGGAAAGAAGAGGAATGAAAGTAACAGGGAAAGAGATAGATTGTAAAAAAGGAAAAATTATGAAATGAGTATGGGAAAAAAAAGACAAGATGGGAAGATTAAGAACAAAGAATGACAGAATAAGGACAATGAAGGAAATAAAAGTAGACAGTAAAAGGGAAAGCGCTGCAACAATATTTGAGCTAGAAAAGAGAGAGAAAGGAAGAAAATAGGAGGATAATTGTGAAGGGAAAGGTGGCAATAATTGAAAAAGAGAAAAGGAAAAATGTAGACAGGAGGGGAAAGAGCTGGTGAGCATAAAAAGGAATGAAAGGGAAAAGCTGAAGAAAAGCCAAAGACAGGACGACGGAAAATAGTGAAAAGAAACAGAAAAAAATGTGAAACATATGAAAAGGGTAGGTAATAAAAAAATAGTGAGAAGAAAGAGGAAGAGTAAAAAAAAAAAAAGAAAGATGAAATACAGAAGGGAAAACAGTGGAAAGAAATTAGGAAAATGAAAATAAAAGCCATCAAAGGACCCGACAATACAAGTAAAATGAGGGGGGAAGGAGAGAGAGAGAGAGAGAGAGAGAGAGAGGAGGAGGAGGAGGAGGAGGAGGAGGAGGAGGAGAGAGAGAGAGAGAGAGGCAAGGGAATCTTTAAATGCTCAATTTTCCGGAGCTGCACCTAGCTAATTGGGCATCACCCCCTCCCTCCTCCTCCTCCTCCTCCTCTCTCTCTCTCTCTCTCTCTCTCCTCCTCCTCCTCCTCCTCCTCCTCCTTCTCTGAAGTTTTCAAAATCATGAAGGGGTATGGCAACTTAGACATGAATAAATATTTTGATGTAGACCGGTCGAGTCAAACCAGAAGTAATGGCTGCAAAATTATGGGAATGCATTTCCAATCCCATGAAGCAAAATACTTCTTCTTCAACAGAGTCGTAAATATCAGGAATGGATTACCCTCACATACCGTGAACAGTATCTCAGTTAAGACATTAAAAAACAAAATAGACAAGCATTTGCACGAGAATCCTTAGCTGACTTTTTTTCTGTCTAAATAACTTGCTTTTATAGCTACATGTAAGTTCATTCCCCTTTTGTCTACAAGACACCCTGTAAACAACGTACCCGTACATAGCGTTGTATCACGTCATAATATATTTTTCAATTTATTCAATGCAAATAAAGTAATATAAGCACAAACTAGGATATGCACAGATAACCCTGAGTTAACGGTCACTGCTCTTACTTCCGACCTGTAATGGGCTGTGGATCACTGAGGGCCCTGTTGGCCAAGTGACCACCATCGGGATTTTTTTTTTTTTTTTTTTTTTAATGTACCAGGGGTCACTGCTTCAGGAAGAAACTTGTGTACTTGTCCCACACGGGAGAATTCCTCGTCTCAGTGGAGTGAACGGAGCTAGAGCCTGATTGACTGCTGCCTACCTTAAAAGCGCCAGGCAAGGCTGCCGCACCACCCCTAAATATCCACACTGTGCACTGTGTAGTTTCCACGTTATGTCTACAGACGGCTCATTAACTCAACGTACCTGTTTATAATATTATGCCGTAGCTATTAGAGTATTTGATTACTTTCTCTTTCAGGTTACTCAAACGGGTAGCTTATAGATAAAGTATTATAATGTGACTTTTCCTTTCCAGTATTTCCTGTGAAATTTCTATGTCAGTTTTTCCATGCTGCATGGTGGTTTTCTCACTTTTTCCCGGAGGATTTGGGGATGGGGGGAGCCGTCTTGATTTACTGTCCTTATCTTTCAGCATGTAGAGTTAGATCTTGTAGTCATACTCTTCTCTGTAACAAGCAGCCTCGAAAGGACCATAAGGTCTGTTGTTGTTTGCTTTCCTCCTAGAGAGAGAGAGAGAGAGAGAGAGAGAGAGAGAGAGAGAAAGAGAGAGAGAGAGAGAGAGAGAGAGAAATATCATTACTTCCTGATGGGTTAAGAATTAATGCAGTTAGAATTCGAAGCAGAAAGAAGTAAGAAGGATGACAAGAAAAAAAAAGAGAGGGCAGAAATTGATGCAGAAATAAACGTTACTGGAATGAAGAATGAAGAATGAGTATACAAAATGATTATGAAAGGACGAATAAACAGGGAATATAATTGTGTAAGAAGGTAGGCTAATATGTTGATTTTTGCTTGGCTAATATTTTAATGGATTTTCAGTTTCGGTAGTAAAAGTAAGAAGGATCGCCGTTATTAAGTAAGAGGAGGTAGCCAGTGAAGTAAATGAAGAATTAAAACTAAAGATTAATGAAGATGACAAATAAAAGGGACGAGTAATAAAGTACTGTACAAGAAAATGTATATAAGCTACAGAGGCAGCATTTCCTAAGAAATGCTTAGACATTTCGGTAAGTTTGCTTCGTTTATGTAAATACATAAATCCGCATGTAATTCTGAATCGCATGAATCAAAGAACAAACAGTGTAGATGTCCCGTTCAAATCGAATTTGCATCGAACCGAAAGGCGTCCGAACCCGAACAGAACTCGTGGCTGTAATGGCATGGTTGTTTTGGTGTGTGGTGGTTTTGCCTCCATCTCCTGGTGGTTACTCGCCCGTCTTTCAGTGCTGTTGGGGCTTTGACGTGTTATAAAGGCCTTAATATACACTCTGAGAAAGGTGGCTCTAGATATTTGGTGTAGCTTCGTGCTTGGTAATTTTCAGGCTGATCGGTTCAGTAATAAAGCCGTAAGACCGCGAAAAAGAGCGATATTTAGAAGAACGAAGGAGAGGAGTAGAACACCAGCACCAAGAAGTAACTGAAAAAAATAAAATATTTTTCTTTCTGAGAATATAGATACCCTGAAGGAAACTATGATAATGGAATAAATGAACAAGGGGTAACACATATTATGGAAAATGATGAACAGATGGAAGAATGCTTCCGGTCGATTTAATTCTTTTTAGGTTACCTGTATACAAGATAATAATTTATAGCCTTCGTCAACCCATTCACTATTAAAGTGATCTCTTGATCTGAGTACTATTTTGTGGTAGTCAATCAATCAATCATTTCCTGTGGCACCCTCGGGGATGCATAGGGCCTCGATGAACTCACACCACCACATCCTTTCTTGTGCTAACCCCTCAAGCTCTCCCCAACACTCATCTCCAGCTTCCCGTCTCATTGTCCTCACCCACGTCTCTTTTGGCCTTCCTCTACCTCTCCTACCAAGTGCCACCCACCCTGGTGTACCTCGTACTATTCCCTGTCTCCTATACACATGTCCTAGCCACTTCCATCGTGAGAACCTAACATATTCATCGACCGGCTGCACTCCCGTTATTTCTCTAATTCTACTATTTGGTATCCTTTCCCACCACTTAACTCCTAATATTCTTCTAAGTGCTTTGTTTTCAAACACCAAGAATTTATTTTCCATAGTCACTGTGCTGTACCAAGACTCGTGTCCATAAATTAAGATACTCCTAACCATTACCTTATAAAGTTTGATTTTTGTATGCACAGAAAAATTGTTATTATTCCAAATATTTTTAAGCATTCCCATTGCCTGATTAGCCTTCTTTAACCTTTCCTCGAATTCAAAGTTAAAAGAACCATCCTTGGCTAAATAAGTACCTAAATATTTAAACCTATCAACTTGCTTTACAACCATACCTCCAATTACACATTCCTGCGCATTTTCCATATTCATATTGATTATTTCAGTTTTTCCACAATTAATAACCAAACCCACCTTGCGACCTTCACTCACCAAACAGTCCAACACTCTCTGCATCTCTTCTGGCCCATCACAAATCAAAACTATATCATCTGCATAATTTAAATCCAAAAGTTTCCTGTTCTCTCCCCAAAGTATACCTGCACCGGTTTCTGTTCCAACGCGTTTCATAATGTAATCAATGACCAATATAAATAGTAAAGGCGATAGAACACCACCTTGAATTACTCCGGACTTGACTTCAAACGAATCACTCAGACAACCATCAACCATCACTTTACAAAATGTGTCCTCATGCATGTTCATAATGACCCTCACAAACTCCCCTGGTATTCCATAATGTCTCATGATCTTCCCCATAGTCTTTCTCGAAACCCTATCAAAAGCCTTTTCAAAATCAACAAAACAAAGCCTTAACGGTACTCTCATTTCATTAACTTGCTGCATCAAATGCCTAGCTATAAAGATCTGATCATTGCAACCACGTCCCTTTCTAAAACCAGCCTGTTCATCCCTCAGAATACCCTCAGCCACCGGCTCCAACCTATTTAACAACACTCTACTGAAAACTTTCAAAGCTATCGGTGACAAAGAGATTCCCCTCCAATTACCACATTCACTCAGGCCTCCCTTCTTCGGAACTTTAACAATTACACCATTCTTCCAAACTGATGGTAGTAACCCCGTCACCCATATCTTATTGAATAGCTTGGTCAAGATCATTATTAATCTATCCCCCTCCACTTTAAACATTTCCGGAAATAAACCATCCTCCCCTGGTGCCTTATTATTCTTTAACTGTTTTACTGCTTTCTCCACTTCTGCAAGCCTCAACTCTCCTGTTTCTATATTTCAATCTTCCTGAGCAGACGGTATATTTTGTGGTAGTAGTAAAGATAAAATTTAAATATCGTCATTAGATGGAAAGGTTTCTGATAATAATGTAGAAATATGGAGAAAGGAAGAATGAAAAAAAAAAAAAACATGAACTAATATGGACGAACTGAAACAGACGATGCCGAAAATAAGAAAGGAAGAATGATCAAGGACAGAAAGACACAGAAGGGAAAAGTAAAAACTAGTAGTGTTGGTTCGGCTCTTATCGTTATGGTGTCTTGAGCTATCGGCAGAAGAGTAAGAAGGATCACAAAAAGAAAAGGCAATGATGTTCATGAACTCAGTAAACAATAAGAATAATAGAAGAGTGAATGAAGTGAGAAAGTTGACTTAATGCAGAAAATGATAAAGGAACGATAAAGAAATAAAAAATGGTGGAAGAAAGAGTGACCAAGAAGTAAAAAACGAAAGTTAAGCTTACCTGTAATTGTTGTGGGTTAGTGTCTTCTTGCACTCTGAAACTCTCGGCAGAAAAAAGTAAGACGGATCAAATAGGCGCAAAAGAATATTTACCGGAAAAAGAATAAACGGTATTGAAGTAAAAAAAAAAAAAAAAAAAAGGCAACAAAAATAGAAACCTGTAAACAGAGGAAGAACGAAACGAAATGGAAAACGTAGGAAGGAACAGCTCTCATAGAAAATAATGGAGCGATATGGGAAGAATGATGGAGGAAAGGAGGAGTAAGAAGGATGGCAAAATATCGTTAATTTTTGTTGGGCTAATATCTTCATGCAATTTAAAGTTTGGGTTATAAGGTGGGGCTTCGTGGAGGGGGAGGAGGAGGAGAGATGGTAATAAGAGGTACTGGAGGAGAAATGGGGAATGATGATGACAGGACAGGGCGGAAGAAGTGATGGTAAAGCGAAAGAGGAACACTCAGAAGTTACAAAATGAAGAAAGTGGACAGAAGGAAAGAATGAAGAAGAAATCGAGTTAAGATGGAGAAGGATGAGGGGATAGAGAGAAGAGAGTAGGATAAGTAAGAGGGCAGTGGAAAAAGAAGTGGTGGAGGAGGAGGAGGAAGAGGATCAAGAAAGGAATAGTGGAAGACCGCCGAGAGGAAGTAAATGAAGACAAAAGTCGGAGAGTAACAAACGAAGATAAAGGAGAGAGAGAGAGAGAGAGAGAGAGAGAGAGAGAGAGAGAGAGAGAGAGAGAGAGAGAGAGAGAGAGAGAGAGGGAGGGAGAGAGAGGAGTGAATAGTGACAGACGAAAATACTGATGAAAAATGGGAGATAGGAGGAAAAAAAATGAGAGGATAGCAAGAGGAGAAACGATAAAACATGTAGATGAAGAAAACAAATACAGCAGATAGAGATAAATGAAGGCGAATGGATGAGGAGGCAAAACAGAGGAGAAAACACAGAGAAAGAATGAGACAGAAAATAGATTATATATATATATATATATATATATATATATATATATATATATATATATATATATATATATATATATATATATATTGTTGCTAACCCCAAGAGTACGGGAGATTACCCATTTTATTGTTACTAACCCCATGAGTACGAGAGATTACCCATATTATATAGAGTGAAATAAATGCCATCGTACTGAATTAGTGTAGTGAAAGAAGGAATGAGAAGAGAAGGAGAACGTAACGAGAGAAGAGAAGGAAGAGGAAGGATGAAAGGAAGGAGAGAAGGAGAAAGAAAAGGTAAAATTGCGGAGGGGAGAGAAAGCGAGAGAGTGATGTACAGGAAGAGGAGGAGGAAGAGGTATATGAAATGGGGGCAAGAGGACGGGAGAGGAAGAGGGATACAGGAGGGAGTAGGAGGAAGGTAAGAAAATGAGCAGTGTGAATAATAGATGAAAGGGCTGGAAGACGAGAGAGAGAGAGAGAGAGAGAGAGAGAGAGAGAGAGAGAGAGAGATGAAAAGAGAAGAACTGGTAGGAATCGACAATGGAAAGGAAGAGGAAGAGGCAAGGAAATGGGAAAATGAAGAGGCAGAGGATGAAATCGAGAGGAAGGGGATAAAATAAACAAAAGAGAGGCTGAAAACGAAGAGGAAAATAAAGAGATGAAAAGGAAAAGGGAGGAGAAGATAGGGTGAGAAGAAGGAGAAAGAGGAAGAGGGATGAAAAGGGAGAAAAAGAGTGGCGAATAGGACGAGAGAGGAAGAGGAAGAGGGTAGTGAGGAGAGAAGGGGAGGAAGGGGAGGGAAGATAAAGAAAGAGAAGGGAAGACTGAGAGAAAGGAAAGGGGCGATGAATGGGAAGGAAAAGGTGAACAGGGGAGGAAAGATGAAGTGGAAGGTGAAGAGAGATGAAGAGGGAGGGGAGGGAAGATGAAGAGGAAGAGGGAGGAGGGGAAGGGCCAGAAATAACGCTCCCCAAATTAATTAAGGAAGAGATTGCACGCACTATCGACTTTACGTTGATCAGGGGGGAGGGGGAGGGGGAGGAGGAGGAAGAGGAGGAGGAGGAGGAGGAGGAAGAGGAAGAGGAGGAGTAGGAGGGGGAGGAGGAGGAAAGGAAGGGAAGGGAAGAAAAATAGAAATAGAAAGGGAAAGGAAGGAAGAGGAAATGGAGAGGGAAAGGGAAGGGGAGGAGGAAAAGGGGAAGGGAATGGACGGGAAGGGGAGGAGGAGAAGAGGATGGAAAGGGAAAGGTGAAGGGAAGGGAAAAAAGAATGGAAGGGGAGGGAAGGGAAAGGAAGGAAAGGATAAGGAAGTGATTGAGAGGAAAGTGTAACGAAGAGGAAAGTGGAGAAAGAAAGAGGCGAAGGAGAAAGAAACGGGAGGGGATGAGGGTAATGGAGAGGGGAGGAGAGAACGAACGAATGACAGAGATGGAAAGGTCATAAAAGCAAAGAAAAAAAGGAGGAAGGGAGGGAATATATAAAAAGGGAAGGTAGAATAAAGGAAGAAAAGGTAAGTAAAAGGAAAGGGAGAGTGTAAATGGGGAGAAATGAAGTGGAGAAGAGGAAGGAAAGGAAAGGGAGAGAAAAGAAGCAATATAAACAGGAGGAGAAAGGAAAAGGATTCAAAGAGGTAAAGGAGGAGAAGGGAGTGAATGGAGAGAAATGGAAAATTATTGAAATTTAGGAGAGAAATGGAAATTGCAAGGAGAAAAAAAGAGAGTACGAAAGAAAAAGAAGAGACAAAAGGAGGGAGGCTCCGAGGATGAGAGCATTAGGAGAGACAGGGAGAGTAGGAATGGAACTGATGGAAGGGAATGAAAGACAAGAGGAAACACTGGAGGAGGAAGTAGTGGGAAGGAAAGAGGGAAGGGAATAGGAACTAAGGCAATGAAGGATTAGAATGGAAAGAAAAGAGTGAGGAAGTAGGGGAGGGAAGACTACACACACACACACACACATCTATATCAACCCTTCAACACAAAGATTTTTTAATTTACTTTTGCTGCCTCTGTATGACTTTTTTAGTTTAAGAATGATGCGTTGTAGGGAATTGGTAAATAAAAGGCCTTTGAACCCCCTCCTGTTCGAAGAGTCTCTGGGCTGAATGAAATCGTCTGGTGGTTGCGAGAATTTCATATAAAAGTCGATATATAGTCAGAGTATTACCGGTGGTTGAGGTAAATTTCTGCGAGCGGGGAAATATGGTCCGACGTAAGTAGAAATAAGAGTCGTATATAATTTTCAGACGTTAAGCCTGATCTTTGTGTGTGTGTGTGTGTGTGTGTGTGTGTGTGTGTGTGTGTGTGTGTGTGTGTGTGTGTGTGTGTGTGTGTGTGTGTGTGTGTTCTATTTTCCTGTTCAGTATAGTAAAATTGCTTGACATTAGCCGAAATAAAATGCAAAGTAGGTAATTAGCCTTTTGTAGAATACCACAATATTATGGCTGTATATCCTCTCCATAGCACCTTTTCGTAACTGTGTCATTTTCTTGCGTTAATTTTTTGTTACTGTTTGGCATGGAAGATAGGAAGTTGAAAATCTGAGGGCAAGTTAAAGTGGATAGATTGCAGTTAGCTTCAGACCTACGGAAAAAAGGATAGGGGATAGAAGGTAAGAGATGAGCAGTCAGGGAATGGGAAAGTACACGTCTGACTTAAAGCATAAATCAGGTTACTGTGCTTGGTTGTGAGGTGGGAACAAGAAATTTTTTTATCTCATAATTTTTTTTAGTTGTGTAGATTAGTTACTATCTTTTTGTTTTTCCTTTTTGTAGGAGCTGCCTCGCATGGGTCAGTAGGTGTTATTTATTTATTAATCTTTTAAATGTTTCTAGCAACTTCACTCCGAGGATGTCATTATTTTCCTGGCTGCTGCTGGACGATTTTAATCTTCGTAGACGTTTAACTTCACAACGATGATGCTCTTCTTAGTTGAGCAGAATTTTTTGGTAGCAACGCGAAGAAAATATAATTGAGTTTTGAAAATTACAGCAGATTAAAGAAGTTCTCAGTATGTCGTAAAAGGTTACAGAAAGCAATAAATCGTTAAAGGTCACGAGAATTAAAAGACAAGACAGGCGGTAAAAGTGAAGCAAAAGTTCAAAAAATACCACACAAGGCCAACATTTACCCAGCCATTCGCCCCGTCATCCACGCCTTTATTGCCTCATCAGGAACGTAGGCACCCGGGGCTAGGCTACACAGGCCAGACATTGAAGGCTGTTGGTCTAATCTCTCTCTCCTGAACGCCATTTTGGGGACAGTAAACCTCACCCAACCCCGGGACTTAAATCCTTATAGGCCACATCTGGTTAAAAAGCCACAAAAGTCCTAGAGATATGTCAACATTGGAGGCGAAACTGGCTGCAGGGAGTTTCAGAAGATGTAAAAATGTCACTAAGTATAAATTAGGTCAGCAGGGGTAAAGCAAGGCAATGGAAAGTCGGGAAAGAGAACTGTGGCGTAAAGAGAGGCTACGAAAGGATAAAAATTGTAGCTGAGGCTCAGACAATAAAAAGTAAAAGTGCTGTCATTAAATGTTGTAAGAAGTTAAAGGAAAGTCCAAAGAACACACACACACACACACACACACACACACACACACACACACACACACACACACACACACACACACACACACACACACACACACACACACACACACACACACACACACACACACACACACACACACACACACACACACACACACACACACACACACACACACACACACACACACACACACACACCAAGGTTTAGATTTGGGACTGAACCCCATTCAGCCTTCGAATAATGCTAAATACGGATGATAATATGCAACATTTTCGAGATTTTCCGAACTGGAGGGATCAGATAAAGACTTCATAAACCCCTTCAGTACGAAAGGTGTTCCGTGAGTTGAATGTAATCGGTGATAGAAAGAATGACAGAGTGGAGACGTCGCAGGGAAGAAATTAGCAAAGGAATGCCTTGAAAATGCTGAGGTTCCTTGAAACGCTAATGATCAGTTTGTGGAATATAAGGGCAGAGTTTATTTGCTGAAAAGTATTACAGTAGATGTTAAGAAAAAAAAAAAAAAAAAAAGTTTAAAAATGCCACACCAAACCAACAGATCACAGTGTCGTTAGATGAAAGGGTAGTAAAATCAGAATAAGTCTACAGAATTAACGCGAATAATGTCATGAAAAGGCCACGAAAGACTGGAGAAGGTCATTTAAGTTCAAAGTCACAGTAGCTCATGCAGAAAAACAAAGCCAGAGAAGGTTCTTAAAGGCAGCAAAGTCATACGAACTACACAAGGCCACAAAATGTCACAACATAAAAGTTTAGAAAAGGTCATGATGGTCTGGAAAAGCCACAGAATATTAGGAAAGACCACAAATGTCATTAAAAAGACAAGAGGCCATTTAAAAGGTATAAAAGGCCACAGAAAGCCATGAAAGATCGCAAAGGGCCATTGATGATCATAAAGGCCGTAAAAGGTCATAAAAGGATATAGAAAGGTTATAAATGTTTAGAAAAGGCTCCAGACGATGTTTAAGGGTAAAACAAAGGTCATAAAATACAAAATTACTTAGGAAAAGCTATTGTATATGAGAAAAAGCTAATAATGGATAGAAAAGGTCAGAAAGGACCATAAGACAGTAAAAAAGGTCGATGAAGGTTAGAAAATGCCAAGGGAAAAGGTTATTATAGGTCAGAAAAGAGACTGCGCAAAGTGTGACCTAGTTTCATTCAGAGGGCGGGGTGGGGTGAATGGGGCCAGCGGGAATTAAAGGAGCGTTTTGGAAGTATTGAGGTTCGTTGAGACGGGAATGATCAGTTTGTGGAATAAAAGGAACGAGTTTATGACCAGGTGGAGGGAGCGAAAAGGAGCAGGGGAGGAGCAGGAGCAGGAACAGGAGTAAGAGAAGCAGGAAGGGGAGGGGGAGGGGGAGGGAGAGGAAAAATTTGTTAGGGGAAGAGGAGAAAGAAAAGTAAGAGGAAGATTAGAAGGAGTAGGGAAAAATATAAGTGAGGAGAAGGAGCGATATTATGTCTGTAGGTACCAACATTAACAAAATCGATAGCAGCAGGAACATTGAAAGTGAAATGAAATGGGTGTATAATACCAGGCAGGTCGTGCCATTTAGTATCTTTCAGTAGACATAAGAACATAAGAAGAGAGGATAACTGCAGTAGGCCGGTTGGCACATGCTAGGCAGCTCCTAGGAGAGTAACTGAACTACTAGAATGAGATAAGGACAACAAAGAAGAAGGCTCTCCCCCGCCCTCCAGACCCTCCAGCTGAAGCTGGCAGGAAAAAGTTAGAAAGAACACCACGCAGTATCGAAAAACTGGCGTGGACATTTTATAGGAATGTGAGAAAAGATAATAGAGACTATGATAGTGTAACCTGAAAAGGAAAAAGTATGAATTAGTATTGGTTATAAGATTTTTTTTTTCTATATCCACCCCTTATTTGTCATATGCTTATCTAGCCTATGCTTGTAACTCTCAATGGAAGAGGCAGCAACTACTTTACTGGGTAGCTTATTCCATTCGTCTACTACTCTATTAGCAAACCAATTTCTACCGATTTCCTTACTGAAACGGAATTTTTCTAGTTTGAAACCATTACTTCTAGTTCTATCCTGTATGCTCACTTTAAGTACCTTGCTAATATCTCCCTTATTTATACCCTTCATCCATTTAAACACCTCAATTAAGTCTTCCCTTACTCTACGCCTCTCTAGCGAATGCAGACTTAGTCTTTTCAGTCTGTCTTCATATGACAGGTTCCGAACGTCATGTATCATTTTTGTCATTCTTTTCTGTACATTTTCTAACAAGTTAATATGCATTCTATAGTAAGGACACCAGAACTGTACTGCGTAGTCTAAGTGTGGCCTTACTAATGCTAGATAAAGTTGCAATGTTACTTTTGATGACCTGTTCCCACGCTTCTCGAAATAAATCCTAGGACCCTATTTGCTTTATTTCTCGCATTAATACAATGTCGCTTTGGTTTGAGGTCGTTACTAACCATAACTCCTAGATCTCTTTCGCATTCCGATTTGCTAATTTCTTTGTTATCTAAGCTGTATTTAGTATCTCCAGTGGTCTTGCCTACGTTAAGTAGTTTACATTTTTCAACGTTAAATTCCATTTGCCAAGTTTTAGACCATTTGGACAATGTATCGAGGTCTTTTTGTAAGTTACGGCAATCGTCAGTCGAGTTAATGATACGCCCTATTTTCGTATCGTCGGCAAATTTGCTGATGCTGCTATTGACTCCTAACGTCGGGGTCCGACGCTAGGCTAGAGTAGTTTGGACCATGCTGTAACTCTTTCAGTACTATTGCAGCTTATATCACTTAGCTTAGCGGAAAATGACAGTGCTACGGCTCTGCATATTTCCGTAGCACTTCGTGACTAGCGTCAAAGTCTACTGTCATTGTAATGCTACAGATCAGCACTCATGAAGGAAGGATGGCAGGTTTGAGTAAAGAAGACTATAGACTGTATAATCGTATGGGGTAACAAACAGTAAAACGTAGTATTAATAGAGCTGGAAGGATGGGTGGAAAATGTCACCCCTTCAGCACGAGTGGTCTTTCTTAAGCAGAATAAAATTGTGCCAAGGTAACAGGAATCAGGTAACAACAGTGTCCTGGTGCAGAAGAGGTGTAGGATGGGTGTCCGGCTTGTGTCCCTGGTGGCAGTACATGATCGAAAAACGTTTACTCGGCTCCAAGGAATTCGACCCACGCGTGGGAAGAGGGGTAAAATAAGTTTTATCTCCTTTATTACGGCGACTTATTTTTACCCCTATTCTTACTCTTTCCAGGCGATTCTATTAAGTTGAGGACGATTTCAAGCTATAATTCATTCACCTTGGCCAAGGTTTTCGTCCTTTTGCAACATTTGTAAGTCAGTGGCAGAACAGGACATTATTACTACGACACTACATCTTCCCACAGCTTGTCTTTGTTACTAATACCATTTTCAGGGGTGAATCTGTTGTTATAGCTCAGAAATTAAGATGGTGAGATGGAAAATATACGCCCATTCAAAGTGAACAGAGTAAGATTCTTAAATACTGGAGCTCTTTCCTTAACTGAGGTTTGATTGGTTAGCACTGTAACAAAAGAGCTGCGACTGTGTAAGAGGCTTGGTCTGTCTCCACAGGTGTTGCCTGCGAGAGGAAGAGGGAGAGGACGATACAGAATGGAAACCGAGATAAGATGGAAAGGAAGAGGGAGGGGACGATAAGGAATGGAAACGGAAATATAAGATGGAAAGGAAGAGGTGGAGGAAACGAAGAAAGAAGAGGAAGATAATAATAAAAACAGGAAGAGAGGAGAATAACGTGATGATGATTATGATGGTGATGGTGGAGGAGATAAAAAAAAAAAAAAAAGAGAGAGAGAGAAGGGGAAGGATATGGATTTCAGTTGTTGGAAAAATACTGTTTGTACTCGTATAATAATGATTATATATATATATATATATATATATATATATATATATATATATATATATATATATATATATATATATATATATATATATATATATATATCATGAGAAGTTTTTATTAACTTTTTCATTTTTCAGGTAAGCGTGAGAGCAAGCCCTGCCCATCGCAATAAGGTAAAGTAAAACAGCTGAGGGCGCTTTATTTAATTACGTCAAAATTGATACTGTTATTGTTGCTAATGGTGGAGGTGGTGGTGATGATAATGATGATGATGGTGGTGGTAGTGGTGGTGGTGGTGGTGGTGGTGGTGGTGGTGGTGATGATGATGATGATGATGATGATGATGATGATGATGATGATGATGGTGGTGGTGGTGGTGGTGGTGGTGGTGGTGGTGATGATGGTGGTGGTGGTGGTGATGATGATGATGATGATGATGATGATGATGATGATGATGATGATGATGATGATGATGATGATGGTGGTGGTGATGGTGGTGGTCGTTGTGGTGGTGATGATTATCATGGTGGTGGTGGTGGTGGTGATGATGGTGGTGGTGGTGATGATGGTGGTGGTGGTGGTGGTGATGGTGATGGTGGTGGTGGTGTTGATGGTGATGGTGGTGGTGATGATGATCATGGTGGTGGTGGTGGTGATGATCACGGTGGTGGTGATGATGGTGATGGTGCTGGTGGTGGGATGGTGGTGATGACGTTGATGATGATGAAAAAAAACGAAGGAATGGAAACAGAAGGTGAAAAAGAAGGGAACAGAGAAGGAGGAGGATAAGAAGAGGATAATTAAGATGGAAGGAAAGAGGAAAGGATGAGGAGGATCATTGGATAGTATGAAAAACAGGAAAAAGGAAAATAAGAAAAAGGGAGACGAGACGGGAGAGGATAAGAAGATTAAGAGGAGAAAGAGGATAATAAGAAAAAGGAGAGAATGAAAACCAGATAATAAGAGGAGGACAGTGAATATGAGTGAGAATGGAAAAAAGAATGATAATGAGGAAGAGGAGGATAGTGATTAATGAGAACCTGGAAGAGGAAAAGCCGACGATATGAAAGGAAAGGAAACAGAGGAGGGGGAAAGGAAAAATGCGATAATGAAGAAAAAAGGAGGCGGAGAAGAAAAGGGGGGGGGAAGGAGCAAAAGTGGGAGAAGAAAGAGAAGACGAGGAGCAGTAGTAAAGAGGATGACAAGGTGAGGAAGAAAATACAGTTTCGTCGTTTTGTTAATGAAGTCACTGCAGTATGAAGGAGGAAAGCAGGTGGAAAAAAGAATGGAAGGAGGTGGAGGAGCGGGAGGGGGCGGGGAAGGAGGAGGAGACGAAGTGGGGCAAGAGGAGGAGGAGGAGGAGGAGGAGGAGGAGCGGAAGAGGGAAGGGAAGGAGGAGGAGACAAATTGGAGGAAGAGGAAGAAAAGATGGAGGGGGAGACGTAAATGAGGAATGAGAAGAGGAAAAGCAGTGGAAGGAAGAAGAAAAGACGGAGAGGGGAGACGAGGAGGAAGAGGAGAGATAAACACGGAGGAAAAGAACAAAAAATGAGAAACGAGGGGGGGGGGGACGTGTAGAGGAAGTAGGATAAGACAGGAAGCGAACTGGGATTAAGGAAGAGAGAGAGAGAGAGAGAGAGAGAGAGAGAGAGAGAATATTTAGGACTAGATGAAGGAAATTAAAAAAAAAAAAAGGATAACGAAAGGTGAAGGGAAGACGGAGAATATTAACGCAAGAAAGGAATGGAGAGAAGTAAGGGAAGCAAGGAAGAAATTAAAGAAATGGAGTATGGGGAATGAAGGGAATACAGAAGACAGAAAGTAGGGGAAAAAATGATAGAAATGTAGGAGAAATGAAGGATGGAGGAAGGACAATGAAGGAAGGATAGGAATTAAGAGGATGGGAAAGAAAGGAAGATAAAGATAAGAAGTGGAAGGAACAGAGATGGAATGAAATAAGGATATGGTAGGAATAAAGAAATTAAGGATGGAAAGAATAAATGAAGAGACCAATAGGAGAGAGAATTGAAGGAAGATTGTGAAAGAAATGGGGAAGAAGGAAGAAGAAGAAAAAAAAAAGGAATAATGAAGAAATGACAAGGAACGAATGGACGAGTTATTAATGATGGAAGAAAGTGAAGAAATGGGGGAGAAAAAAAAAACGGAAATGATGTAAAGGGAAGAAGGAAGGAAAGCAGGAGATGAAAGGAATAGGGAAGAATGGATAATGTGGAAGGAAGTAGTGAAAAGGAGAAATGAATGAAGGAAGCGGATCTTAGAAATAAGTTAGGAGGGAAGATTGAAGGAAATGAGCGGAATGAGGAAGGAAGAAATGAATGGGATGAAAGAAAATGAAAGAGACTGAAGGATTAGAAAGGGGAAAGAAAAGAGGAAAATTAATGAAATGGGAGGGCAAAGAGGGGAATGGAAGGAAGTGAAAAGAAGAAGGATGGGAAGAGGGAGAGGAAGAAATAAGGGAAGCAGATAGGAGGAAGGAAAGAAAAGGAGAAAGAGGAAAGTAGAAACTGAGGTGGAGGGAGGGGACGCTCATTCAGAATATATATAATTATTTCGTTCCTTTTTAAATCCCTTTTTTTCACCTGCTGAACTGATGAGGAGCGGTTCCTCCGCTTCCTCCTCCTACTCCTCTTCCTCCTCCTCCTCCTCCTCCTCCTCAAAATCTCTTTATCACTGCCTCCGTGCTGATAGCGAGTGCGTTTAAACTTACTTCTGAGAACCATTCCTTATCTTGGCCAAAGCTTCTACATGCCTTCCCCCCCCACCCCCCACCCTGCCACCTTCTTCTTGTCCTCTTCTTTGATTTTCTTGTTAGTTCCTCTTTTTTCTTTTTTTTTATGTCAGTCTTCATTACTCTCCGTCTCTTCCTTCTACCCTGTTGCTTTCCTCTCTCCTCCTTTTGCCTCCCCCTCCGCCTCCTTTCATCATTATTTTCTCCTTTCATTGTGACCATCACGACCATAATGCCTCTCCTTTTCATACTGTTTGTCATTATTAACATCACATTGACTTTTTTCTCCATCGTTCTTGTATTCCATCATCATCACGTGACTTTTTCTCCATCGTTCTTTTATTCCATCATCATCATTATCATCATCATCATAATAATCATAATTCATTAGCAGCAGCAGCAGCAACAGCATATCCAACAGTGGCACCATACTACTCTATACCTTGTAACCTCGAGCTCATCTTCCCTGCTCAAATCCCCTCCTTTCATCAGCGTCACCATCTTATTTAGAAACCATTGGAATACCGGTAGCCCTCACATCCCGGGTACGTCTTTTTTGCCCCCTTTTTTTTTCACATATCAGTCGCGACCGAATTGTAGGGGTTGACATAAAATCTTCTGGTGGCAGCAAGAATAAGTATTAAAGTTCATTTCATACTGAAGGGGTTAATAGAAACTATGCCACAGTGTGTATCATTGTGGTCTAATGGCCGCAAGAATTAAAAAAAAAAACAAAAAAAAGAAAAACTGTAAGGAAATATTCAGTCTACCACTTTTTTTTTTTTTTTTCTAAAGCCTCCAGTATCCCGCACTCTCTCTCGATACCTCAGAAATTTGCCACAGGATCTCCTAAAGCTTCACAGTATCTCACAATGTCTCACAGTACCTCATACCTCATTGGGTAATATATCACGGCATCTCTCAATGTACAGCAGTCATTACACCTCACAGTCTCTCTGAAGCATCTCACAATATCTAACATTATTTCACATTATTTCTAGTACAGCGACTGCTTGCCAAATTAGATAGAGTTATAGGCGTTGCCAACAGTGACTCGGTGATTAGTCTGTCGGTTTCAGAGGCCATGTCGCATCGTTTTTTGAGAATAACGTATTAAGTAACAGTTGGATCAGTATGATATTTGGCCACAGTGTGTTTCATACTCTGCGGTAAATTTTGGCAGCATAGTGGAGTACGTAAATGAAATAATTAAGGCAATTATCCTTGAGAAATGAGGCTGAATATCAAAATAAAGGACAGGGATACGAACGATACTACGGAAACGCAAGGTGCGAAAACGTAGTACCTGCCACGTGAGTGACGTCAGTAGACAGGCTCTTCCCACCACCCACACGGGACACTCCCACCAATACCATATATATATATATATATATATATATATATATATAAGGGTGTCTAAGAAATGCCAGCAGCTACCTACTCAGCATCCATAGCCTATATCAGTCACCCGTACAGTTGCAGCTTGTACTGGGGTCATGTGATTTAGTGGACCCCAGCATGGACGATATCGCACCCCAGTGGCAGTGTGGCAGTTTTTTATATCAAAGAGCGTAGTAAAGTGGTCAGTGGACGACAGGGGGATGATGAACACTGAAGGGAGGCAGGGCAGTGCTCAGGTGTAATGTTCACAACACTTGTATAACATTTCATGCGTTGACATCCATCCGGCACTTGACTACCAACCTCGGGACGTAGGAGAGAAATCTGTGCTTCCCGACACCTCTAAAATTATTTGCTTAGTTCATCCATAGAAAATCCTTTCATTTATTTTGATGATCCATGTTATATAATTTTTAGTTAAAAACAAATCCTAAATGGATATCCTTGCACCATACGGGTTATGGAATATAAAGTATAACTATATAAAATGTGATTGTGAGGTCACGAGAAGCTTTGTTGCTTTAATAGGGGCGCCGGCCTTAGAAACGACGATAAAGCCAGACTCCCAAGCCAGACATAGCCACCGGCCGTCTCAGCTGCATTCAACCCACACTCCTCCCTTCCCCCCGTCTTGCCTCATGTCCACGCCTCCTTACCCACCACCCTTATATTATCTCTCAGCTGCATTTCAACCACACTCCACCCCTCGTCCCCCACTCCCACTTACCTCATGTTCACATTCTTCCTTCTGGGCTGTCCTACCACCAGCTCTATGTCCTCACCCCACGTCTCTAAATCCCCCACCTCATGTCCACACCCCTACCGCTTACTCACGCCCCTCACCCGCCTCAGCCACCTACCACACAGCCACCACAAAATACGTCATAACACCGCTTCCAGCCACTACTTAGCCACCCGCATGACCCCGCCAGTGGGAGGAGCTGCAAAACATTCTTCCGAGAATTCCTTACTTGGGTTAGAGAGAGAGAGAGAGAGAGAGAGAGAGAGAGAAACAACTGCGACTGCTGGGTTATGGGAACCCAGAATGACAGTAGGCCTTACCAAATTACGCTATGTTCCTAAACCTAAGTACTGCAGGCAGGTCATTGTTCCTTGCAACTTTCTCTTTACTGTCTGGTACGATAGTATTTATTTCTCGATACTTTTTCCTCTACTCCTGCTTTTTATTTACTTGCACCTGGCTAGTTTTTTCTGTGCTCCTTGTTACCCGGTGTTTCTAGGTTAATTTTTTTTTAAATCTTCCTGGTTACCTCTTTTTTATCGTAAGAGCTGATTTTTTCATTTCTTCTATTTTACTCCTTGCATTTTTTTTTTCCTTACTTGTAGCTGTTGTTCCAAATTCACCGGGTACTTTTTTTTTCTTTTACTATTTGCCACATAGTTCCTCACTTTTTGGCACTTTTTTCTTTAGTCTTTGCTTATTTTTTATCGCTGATTTTTTCCTCTTCTCTTTATCACATTTTTCTCGACTGATCTCCCATTCATACTTGCTCTCTATACTTCTCTACAGTTCACGTTTCTCCACTCTTCACACTTATTTCTCCACTATCCACACTTATTTCTCTGCTTGCCACCCACTTTCTCTTTGCTTATTGTATCTAATCATTCCGTTTTCTTTACTCTTTGCTAGTCTTTTACTCTTTGTTACGTACTTCTTCCCCTCCGGCGACTTTTCCTTTACTATTTCCTACCTTTTCTTGACTCGTAGCTACTCTCTTCCCTACTCTTGATTACTTTTCTTTATTCCTGGCATAATTTACATCACTTCTAGCTAGTTTTGTTACTGCTAACGTCTTTTCAAATTCCTACCTACTTTTCTTTGTTTCTTGCTATTTTCCTTTACTCTCCGCTACCCTTTTTCTTTATTCCCAGGTACCATATTCAGTCTTCATTTCTAGGTAACTTTACTCTTTTTTTTTTTTATTGCTATCCAGTTGTCTCCTATTCTTTGCTACTTAGTCTTTACCACTTGTTACTTTTTCTTTACTTGTTCCTTTTTTCTTCGCTGCTTCTTTTACTTTGCATCATTTACTTTTTTTTTTTTTTATCACTGTCTGCGGTTCATCCTTTGCCTTTGTAACGGCGTCAGTACGATGAGTCTCTGAAGGTAAATTTTATCATCATGCGGTAGGTGGCAAGAATGAATACTAATAATCTTGATCAATAATAATAATAATAATAATAATAATAATAATAATAATAATAACAATAATAATAATAATAATAATAGTTATAATAATGATGATGATACTGCTACTGCTGCTGCTACTGCTGCTGCTACTACTAATAATAATGATAATAATAATAATAACAGTATCACTAGAAACGGTTTTAAGCTGCATATATTTGTTTTGGTTTAGTTATCAAGAACAAACTGAAGTACTCTTACTGATATTTATTATTTGCCTATATTTATTTTATCCATTTACTCTCGCTCTTCCCCACACCCCTTCTCCACTCCCACTGTCTGTCCCTCCCCCCATCTCTTTCTCCTCTCCCCACTCCCCTCCTTCTCTATCCCCACTATCTGACCCTCCCCCCATCCCTTCCTCCTCTCCCCACTCCTCTCCCCTCCGTGCTCCTCAGTATACAAGGGGCGTCTTCTTCACCTCCTCTCTGCTGTCATTACCAGCTCTTATTATATACCTTCTCTAAAAACATACCCCTCCCTCCCTCCCTCCCTCTCTTTCTTCATCTCTCCTTGCTCCTCTCCTTCCCTCCCTTCTTGTACCACCTCTCCACGCATCCTCCCCCACCTCCTTTCCTACATCCTACCATTCTCTCTCTCTCTCTCTCTCTCTCTCTCTTTCGTGGCACTACTTTCCTTCCTTCATCTCATTACTTCAGTCTTCCATACCATCCCTCCTTCGTTAACCTTACCTCCGTCCCTCCCTTCGTTCTTCCCTCCCCTCCTCCTTCCTCACCATCTTCATTCCTTCCTTTCCTTTTTTGACCTCTCTTTCCTCCCTTCGTTCTTACGCTTTCATTTTGTTTCCCCCTTCCTTTGATCTTGTAATGCTATTCTTACTGTGACCTCCATCGTGTTGTGGAGACCATATTATATTTGCTCAGTTTTTTTTTCTAATTTCTTTCTTCAAAGTGTTTGTCATCATGGGTGTCGTTCTTTTATTTCTTCACCAATTCATTTCAATGAGGAGAAAGTACTTGTCATTTCTTTACCAATTCACATCAGAGTCTGTGCACTTGACCTCTGGGAAAATACAAGAATGCACATAAGTAAATAGTCCTTGGAAAGGGTTTTATGGAGGCATACAATGTAAATCAATAAATCGAAACCTGAAATATGGCAAAGCGAATCCACACAGCTTACGAACATTAAATGCGAAGAGGTATATAGGGGACAAAGGAAAGAAAACAGTAACAGACCTGTTGGTCTATTCGAGGCTGTCTGTTCTACGATGATATATACCTAACGTAACTATTCTGTGAGTTAGAGACATGGATAGAAAAGCAGGAAGTGCTATAAATATATTTTTATCGGTTTATTTGTTTTGGTGAAGACCATCCTGCTTTCCCTTCAGAATATTGGCGGTCTTTACATTCTGTTACCTTAGATCAACTTTATTTGTTTCTCCCACCTTATTAACCTCTTTTTTCACTTCTCACTTTAATTTATTCTTTTCAGTAGCTTTTCCATTTTTCCGCCTCTCTCTATCACATTTACCTTTTTTCACCTGTCAGTGGTTGTGTATTTTCCTCCCCAACTTCACCTCTGCTGTTTATTCCTTATCTCTTTGTCTCCATCTTGACCTCCTCTTCTCCGTCTTATTTTCGCCTCATTACACCTTTCCTCCTCCCTGCCTTTATTTCTTCCTTTTTTTCGTGACGGGGGCATATTTCTCCTTGTCCCACACTCCCTCCTCTCTCTCTCTCTCTCTCTCTCGTCCATTATTTTCCTTCACGCATCCCTCCTTCCGCCTTTCTCCCTTCCCTCTTCCTCTCGCCTTTCTCCCCACCCTCCCCCGGCCTTTCTCCCCTCCCTCTTCCGCCTTTCTCCCCACCCTCCTTCCTCCTTTCCCCCCTCCCTCCTTCCATCTTTCTCCCTTCTCTCCTTCCTTCCTACGTTGTTCTTTCATTTCTCCGTCTTTCTCCCTTTCCTCTGTCTCGCTGAATCTGTCTTCTTTCCTCCTTTCTTCCCCTTTTACCCCTTGAGTCCATTTCTTCCCCTTCTTCTTAACTCCTTATTCACTTTTTTTTTTTTTCATTTTCTTCATCATTTTTCCTTCTTACTTTCTGCTTGTCCTTATTACCTTCCTGTCTTCCTCCCACTTCCCTCCTCATCCCTTCCTCTCATTCATTTCTCCCCTCCCTCCTTCTTCTCTCTCTTTCTTCCCTGTCCCTCCCTCCCTCCTTGACTCATACTATGGTCTCCTCATTAACTCTCTTTTTAAACCTTCCTTTCCTGTCTCCTTCTCTCTCTCTCTCTCTCTCTCTCTCTCTCTCTCTCTCTCTCTCTCTCAACGAGGGAGTAATCTTGCCTCTCTTCCGTGTATAATTACCACACGAGAGTGATAGTGAGAGAGGTGGGGTAAGGAGGGAGGGATGGAGAGAGGGGGGAAGAAAGATTGAGAAAATGCAAGGTAGGAAAGAGCTAATGGAGGTAAGTGAAAGAAGGGAAAGAAAGGAGGAAGGATAAAAGGCAACAGTGAGTGAAAACTTGAGTGAGAGAGAGAGAGAGGATTAATTAGGAAGGAGGGAAAGGAAGAACAGAATGCGGAAAGACAGGAGGGAAAATGGGGGAGTGAAAATGAAGGAAGGAAAAAGGAAGGAGAGAGAGTGGAGGGGGCGAAGAAAGTAGGAAGGGGGAAGGTTGGAGAGGGGAGGAGTACAGATGATTACAAAGGCAAGCAAGCAGTAGCGTACCAATTGACCCTTTCGAAGCTGTTTTCTGTAAGGTAGACTATGAATAAATGAACTGTTGTAAGAAACAAAGACAAGGATAGCAAAGCCGAGAAGCCTCACCCACCCACGAAACCCTCCATCCGGCAGGTCCGAGTGAAGACTGTCATATGGCACAGAATATTGTCATGAAATTTCAAAGGAAAGGAAAGATGAAGGGCGTAATCTACACTATCTTAACCTAAAAATGAGGCAGCATTAAGTCATCAACAGGTGCATAGCGAAAATTTGCCAAAGTTGTGTCTTTCAGGTTTGAACTATATAGAAAAATAAAAATCACTCCAAGGAACAGTATTCACGAGTGAATATATTTTGCTTGAAATTAGGACACAAATACTTACCCAAGCTATGCTCAAACACCATTATTGCATCATAGTTTATCACAGAGCGTAGGAAGACAATTTGTTCCATACATATACTAACCGACTCGAGAAAGCAAACAAACTAAAAGATTCATGCGGCTTGAAACGCTTGCCAGCAATTAATAGCTTTTGCCTCCGGCATAATATAACCGATCTGCTGTGATGGATTTCCCGGCAGCCATATCATCATGTGCTTTGAAGGTTTTATATACTTGAATTAAATCATCTCGTGGCCTCCGCTTCGTCTAGATAGATTCATTTCTTCTAAGGATGAATGAAGAGTGAAGGAAAGCAGGAGAAAAATGAGACGCGGAGTAGGGTAAGAGAGGGAGAGTGGTAGGAAAGGAGAGAGAGAGAGAGAGAGAGAGAGAGAGAGAGAGAGAGATAGAGATCAACAGATACGTTAATCCTTTCGAGGCCATATAAATATGATTATAATATGTTTTAAGGATAAGAGGGAAAGAAATGCAGGAAGGAAAAGAAGGAGCAGGAAGGGAGAGAGGGGAGGGATGGGAAGAGGAAAGGGGACTGGGAAGGCAGGAAGTAGCGAGGAAGAGAGAGGAAAGGGAAAGGGGGATGAGAGAGAAAGAGGTTGAGTGAGTGAAAGGGAATAGAGTGGAGAGTGGGAGGGAAAGAGGAGGGGAAAGTGGGAGGAAAGAAGAGTGGGAGGTAAAGAGGAAGAGAGAGTGGGAGGTAAAGGAAAGGAAAGGAGAGTGGGAGGGAAAGAGGATGGTGAGTGGGAGGGAAAGTAGAAAGGAGAGTGGGATAGAAGGAGGAAGGGGGAGTGACAGGAAGAATAGTAGAGAAAGAAGAGTGGAGAGCGAGAGGAAAAGAGTAAAGGAGAGAAAAAGAAAAAGAGAAAGAGAAATGGAAGAGAAAGAGAAAAGAAGAACGGAGGGAAGGAAGACAGGAAAGTGGGAGGGAAAGAGGAGGAGAGAGTAGGGGTGCAGCAGAAGAGGCTAGAGGAAGGGAGGCTAAGGGTGAGAGCTCATTCATACTATTACACAGAGGGTGACAAGTTATACATGTTAATTTACAACTTCGGGAGGAAATATATACTGGGGCCTGATGAGCTGACGCAGGGTGCAGGGAGAACGAAGGAGAGAGGAGCAGTAGGTGGAGGAAGAGAAAGAGGGAGTATGAAATGGAAAACAAGAGGTGGAGGAAGAGGAGGAGGAAGAAGAGTAAGAGGTGGAGTGGCAGAAGACTACGAAGGGGAAAGAGAGGCGGGATTTTAAAAGAATTATTTATTATTATTATTATTATTCCCATCGTCATCATCATCATCATCATCATCGTCATCATCATCATCATCATCATTATCATCATCATCATCATCATCATCATCATCATCATCTCGACCCACTTAAAGATAGGGTGATGTAAATATGAAATATATATATATATATATATATATATATATATATATATATATATATATATATATATATATATATATATAAGAGAAAGAGAGAATGAGAGAGAGAGATGAAGTTAGTGATGTAAAAAATCGTGTAAGGGAAAATTATAGGAAAAGGATAAAAGAAATATGAAGAAAGTGAGGGAAGAGAAGTAAGTTGGGGACATAAAATGAAAATGGCGAGGAGAGGGGGAAGACGGAGAGACGGAGGAAAAGTGAGAAAAAGAGGAGAGAAGGGGCGGGGGAGGGGTAGGGGAGTGGGGAGTAGAGGAACGTAAAAATAAGCGAAACGGAGGGGGAGGTTTCGGTGCGGAGGAGAGGAAGGAGGAGGTGCTAGGAAAGGGAGAGGATCAAGGAAGGTAGCTACAGAGAGAGAGAGAGAGAGAGAGAGAGAGAGAGAGAGAGAGAGAGATGAAAGTCTTAACCAGGGAGAAATCGAGGGAGAAGGAGCAACGACTAAATAGAAGCAAGGAGAAGGAGCGAAATTAAGGTTGGAGTAGGTATAGCAAGAAGCACAAGAATGATGGATAAAGAGAGAGAGGGAGGAAGATGAGAAACGAAGGCGCAAGAGAAAGGTAGAAGCAGGGAGGAGGAAAAGGAGAAAGAAGAAATAATAAGTAGGAAGCAAGAAGAGAAAAAAAATGAAACAAATGGTAGGAGGAGGAGACGATGCAAGGTTGCATGAGGTAGAGAAGGAAACTCAAGAAAGATAGGAGGAGGGAACGGCAGGTAGAAGTAGCACAAGACAAAACAAAGAAAAAAATTAAGGAGAGCTAGGCAAGTTGAAGGTGGATGAAGTTGCCAAAGAAATGTGGGATTAGGAATAGGAAGGAACAAGGAAAAAGTAGAAGTCTTGAGGCGGAGGACAGCTACTCTTGTAATCTGTAGGAAGAAGAAAGAACCAAGACAACCATGAGGAGAGAAGGAGGAGGGCGAAAGAAGGAGGAGGAACAAAGGCAAGACTGAAGGAGGAGGAAGCCCAATAAATGTGCGATGAGGAGGAGGGAGAGGAGTAAGAAGGAAGGAGGAAAGGGAAGGTAGAGTGAGGGAGGAGGGAGAGAGAAAAGGGTTATTCAGGAGGGTAATTAGTGTCAGAGGTGGAAAAAATATTTAGACCAGCGCAGTAAATACAGCCTTGGAGCTTTTATCTACCTCTTTCTATTTATCTTTTGACGTCTTGCCTGGATAGGACGCCGCCGCAGGGAGGGGGAGGGGGTAAATTAGGGGTGAGAGGGAAGGTTCGGAGTAGGGGAGAAGGGAAGGAAGGGGATCAGGGGATAGAGAGGCAAAGGTTGGGAGTAGGGGAGAAAGGGAAGTGAGGGGACCAAGGGAGAGGGAGGGATGGTTGGGGACCAGGAGGGAGAAAGAAGTGGGTAGGGAGAGAGGGAGACGAAGGAATAGGGAAGAGAAGAGAAAGGAAGGGATGGAGGTAGAGGAAAGGAGGGAGTAAGGAAGGTGTTTTAAGGAGAGGGAGGAAGATTAGGTAAGTGGGGAGAGGTGAACGAAGGATGAATACAAGGAGTGGGAGTAGCAGGGAAAATAAAACAGAGACAAGGGGAAGGGGAAGGGGAATTTCTTCTACAAGAGAAGTGAAGATGCAAAGGGGTGAGGTGAGTGAAGAAAAAAAGGGAGGGGGGGCAGGGAATGTGGAGAGGGAGGGGGTAGAGAGAAAGGGCAGGGAAACAGGAGAGGGGTAGAAGATATCTTTTGTGAGGGGAGAGCAAGGTGGAGGCAGAGAGGGAGGGAGCAGGGAATGGGGAGAGGGAGATAAGAAGGGAGCAGTGAATGAGGAGAGGAAGGGAGGGGAGAGAGGGGCAGGTGAGTGTCTTTTATGAGGGGAGTGGAAGGAAGAGGTGGGGGTATTTCTTTCAGGGTGAGGGAAGGGGAGGGGGAGGGAGTTCTCTCTTTTATCAGGCCTTTTGACACCCATTTTTTCATTAAAATTTTGGACTCATTGCGCTTCTTCTGCCACTTTTAATCATGGCTTTACCATCTTGAGACGCTCGTAAATCTTTGGTAGTATTTGTGCGTTTGTAAATGTGTAAATGTGTATCATGAATGTTGGGGTAATTAGGAGTTTGTACCCATCAAGTTTTGGTTTATGAATTTCTACACCTGTACCTGAGTGACTTCTTTGTAACTTTTTGATACAGCCTTTACTGCCAGTTTTAATACCTGTACCTGAGCAGATGTATAATCTTATAATACATGTATTGTCGTTTTTAGTACGTCGTCTTCGTGCTGGATGGGGACGCCTTCACCTGATGATGCCGATGTTACCGAGCTGCCCCTCTGTCTGATTACACAAACGTCCCTCATCTCTCTCCCAGTTCTAGACTGGAGGATGGTGTACTGCTGAAGGAGGGCAGATTCGGCCTGCAGTTTTACCGGGTTCACGTTGAGCTGGGCCTAATGTTGCAGCCACTGTTACAAACGTTGTCTTGGAACCTCTTGTGGCCTGACCAGTAGTGCATGCGTGCGTTTGCCGGTCGTCCTTAAGTTTGTCCTATCTCACCTGGGGTCGGACGTTCAAGAGGATGCCTGTGCAGTCGGTAATATACAGGGTGTCCCGGGAGATGTGCAAGAACTTTAGAATGTTATTCCAGAGTTAAATTTGAGTAAAATTGCTATATGAACGTGTGTCCTGTTCTCAACCATTCGAAGTTACATTTACTGATAACCTTATGAGTGAATGGGTGAAATATAAGACCATTTTTCATCAGTAGCTGTAGCTCCGAAGTGAATGAGTATCGGACCTATGTTGATATAGCACTTCTAACTCAAATGACCTCTAAAATAACCGCCTGAAGTTCCTCAAGAATCTCACGGAACACCATCTCGATATTGTCAGATGATAATGTGATGCTGTGAAATGAGACAGAACTGACTGAATGGGTTGGTGTCTTGCTTCATGAGCTGGGAATCACCGGTGTATTGTGATTATAGATCGGAAGTGAACCTGCATGTAACTTATATTTTTGTTTCTGTTAAAAGTTTACTCACCACATTTTCCGAGTATTTAATATGTTAAGATAACGCTTTTCTTTTGTTTTTATTACACTTGTTGCCTTCAGTCGATTTAATTAAACATATGTGAAGCATCATGCTGATTTTAAAGGTATTTGTTAAACTTTAAAGTGACAGTTCGAATTGAAGGACTCACATACAGCATTCATCAGCCCCTTCAGAACGAGACCTATCCTGAGTTGAATAAAAGCATCGGGAAGTCGCAAGAATTGAAGGGAAAATACGTCCTCGAACTGAAGAGGTGAAAATGTCCTCTGTTTTCCTGCCTCTCTCTCTCTCTCTCTCTCTCTCTCTCTCTCTCACACACACACACACACACACACACACACACACACACACACACACATTCATACTGTCTCAAGCTTCCTTTCACCACTCTCCTTGACTCTTCAGACTCCCTGCATCTCGTTATACCTGGAGTGTTGGTGTAGAGGCCGGTGCGGGATCCGGTGCGGGTGCCGTGATAAAAAAATAGCAGTGCCTAATTATTTAACTGAGCCTTGCAAAGTGTGATATACGGTAATCTAACCTTACCTAACCCACACTGACCTGGACAAATCAGACCTCATCTAACGTTACCTCCCCTTCCCATCAATATCGCTTCCCTTCCCTTATCTTACTCAGCCTTGCCCCTGTCGTGTCTTACCGTACCTAAACTAACCCATCTGACCTAACCTGCTCTTCCTTTCGCTTCCCTTCCCTTCCCTTCCCTTCCCTTCCCTTCCCTCCTTCCCTTCCCTTCCCTTCCCTCCCCTCCCTTCCCCCTCCCTTCCTTTAATTTACCTTTCCCATGCCGTTACCTTTCCATATCTCACCTAAACTAACTCAACCTAACCATCCCTTCCCTTCCCCCTGTCGTTATCTCACCTTACATACCTAAACTAATTCATATGATCTAACCTTCCCTTCTCTTCCTTTACCTTACTTGAACTTGTCCCTGTCGTTACCCTACCGTACCCATACCAACTTAGCCGCGTCTAGTTTAGCAGCCTAACATACTCCTAACACAACCTAGGCATATCTTCTCCATCCTAAGATAACCTAAGCAAGACATAGACAGTATATTTTAGCCGTGGTGGGGATGGTGTTAGTGTATGGCGTTAGGAATGAGTGTATTGATGTGTGGGTTTTTTCTGATCCCTCTGGCTCTGTGTCCAGCGCCAAGTCTATGCATTTAGATTGGGATTACCAAGATTTAGGGCTGTCTGTACTGCGCTTGTGATCTCTCCTTCCTTGGCCCTCCCTCCCTCGCCCTCTTGCTCTATTTTTGCATGCCCACTGGTTTATATTTCTGTCTGTCTGTCTGTCTGTCTGTCTGTCTCTCTCTCTCTCTCTCTCTCTCTCTCTCTCTTTCTCTCTCTCACGCACGCACGCACGCACGGACACACACACACACACACACACACACACACACACACACACACACACACACACACACACACACACACACACACACACACACACACACACACACACACACACACACACACACACACACACACACACACACACACACGTGGCCAGATAAGTAGAGAGGTGGCCTACAGTTCTCATGGACCCAGGTTCAAATCTCGGCCTGAGGCTGAAAACAGTGTAAGGATGTGAATTTCATTAAAACAGGCTTTAATGATCTATGAGAAGACCCGCCGACGTGTCGTAAAAATATCCCCGCAAATGCATTGAAGTCCTGTATGAGACTGCCCAAGCATGTATTTAATATGGACGATGAGTGTTAGTGCCGAAGTGATGATATGTGGGAGTGTATAGTATATAGGAGGACTGCTGGGCCTTGCCAATGGGCTGTGAAGCCTATACTCAGAGACAGACACATTAAAAAAAAAAGCACACACATGTTTTATCACTACCACTCTGTGTTTGTCATTCTTCCCGTCACTGCCGTCCCTCCAACGCTCCACCCACTCTCCATCCCACCAACCTTTTACCCTGACATTTTTCTTCCATTCTCTCACTCTCCACCACTTTCACCCTCCCCCTCATTCCTACCCCTACTTCCTAATTAGCTTCTCCCTTCCAGTCTCTCTCTTCTCATTTCAGTGTCATTCCCCCTCTTTCAATCCCCCCTCCCCAAGCGTTTCTCCCCCCTCCCTGCGGCTCCCCTCCCCTCCCTGCTGCTCCCCTCCCCTCCCTGCTGCTCCCCTCCCTCGTTTTTCATTTTTCCTCTCCTTAAATCTCCCTCCCCCTCTCCCACTCCTATACCCTCTTCTCTCCCCAGTTTCATCCTCACTCTCATCAGTTTCATTTCTCACCTATCCATTCGTATCCCCTACAGAATCATTCCCATCTTATAACCCCCTCCCGTTTCACTTACTAATTGTCTAAGTTTTCAACTTTCTGGTGCCCCTTGCTGTCTCATCCACTATTTCTACCCCTCCCCCACCCCCTCTCCCCCTCACTTCCTCAGCCACTTAAAGTAAAACATGTAAGACTGGCGCTCCTCCCATGTCGACAAGAGTGGTCCTGGTTTGGCTTGTTCTCCTCCAGTATTCATGACCCCACCCTTCCCACGTTACCTGTGTGTTCGCCTTTACCTGTGTTCACCTTTACCCGTGTTCACCTTTACCTGTGTTCACCTTTACCTGTGTTCACCTTTACCCGTGTTCACCTTTACCCGTGTTCACCTTTACCCGTGTTCGCCTTTACCTGTGTTCACCATTACCCCTGTGTGTTTTTTTTTTTTCCTACCTTCGTTTGTTCATCTTTACCTTCTGTAGTTTACACTCGTTCAACACTAATTTTTTCCAGTTTTCATCTTTCACCTACCAGGTGTCATCATCATCTGTGGTTACCTTTCATCTCTGTAAATTTTTCGTCATGTTTAGCATTAGACTTTCCTTTTATTTTTTCCCACTTTTACTTGTGGTTCAGCCCTATTTGTTGTAACTCCTACCGGTAATAGTTTTTCTGATCACTTACCCAATGACGTCATTTTAGTATTATTTTTCCTGTTACCGGGCGATTACATTCATATTAGGAGAACACGCCAGTAATGAAGGAGTTACTGAAGGTTTTTTGAATTGGTGGGGTTAGAAAACTTCACTATTAGGATGCTTTACGAAGTTAAATGAAATCGTCTGGAGACATCAAGAATTAAAAGACAGCCTCGGACCAAAAGCGTTCTAACCCGTCACCACGAGAGACCTTCCCTTAGCGGTAGAAAGAATGCAGCAGGGGAGAGAGAGAGAGAGAGAGAGAGAGAGAGAGAGATTCAGATTCAGATTTTTTATTATCCACCAAAGTGGTTATTATAAAAATTACAATGAATATTCAGTAATTACAATAGGTACACGAATTACAATACTTACAGATGCATAAGTCTCCTACAATTATTATATGTGGTAATATAAAATTTAATAAATTGTTTACCACTAAACCTCAAAGGTAAAAAGTTGAAATAAAAGAGACACACATACACATACACAAAAATGTAAAAATAAAATAAAATAAAATAAAGTAAGATAAAAGTATAAAGTAAAAGAGACATACTAGAGAGTAAATTTTTAAAAAGATGACAATAAAAACCTAAGTCTAACTTAAACATTATTTGTTAGCAGAAATTCCTTAAGTCTAGCTTTAAAAGTGTTAAGAGAGGGCGCGTGTGTGAGGGAGGGCGGGAGGGCGTTCCACAGCTTGACTCCCAGTACAGCAGTGCGCCTGTCCACTGTGTGTCTTAGTGCGCGGCACATACAAGCTGTGCCTCTGTCTGGTGATGCTGCTGGTGACAGCTTGTCTACTGCTTAATGGTAAAAACCAGTCTGGATAAAATCCTCGTAAAACTTTAAAAATAGTTACACCTACGTCAAATACATGTTTCTGCTTTAATCTTAGCCATTTCAGTTCCCTGAAAGATGGAGATATATGGTCATATTTCTTTACTCCTCCCACTGCTACCCTTGCTGCAAAATTTTGCAATTTCTGCACACTAGATATTACCGTGTCACTTGTAGTTCCCCATATGCTAATGCAATACTCAATTAAGCTTAGAACGAGTGTCTGTACAACAATGACTCTGGTTTGTTTATCTAAGCTGTCACCTATTATACTGATATACATTAAAATACCCATAGCTTTTTTATTTAACTCATTAATGTGGCCGTCAAAAAGCATAAAACGGTCACTATAGACTCCTAAGTTTTTCACATGTTTGCTTGGGTATATGATGTTCCCATTAAAATTTATCGTTGTGTTTGGTGGAATGTTAGATAACAGCTGACGATTTCCTATAAAAATACATTGAGTTTTAGAGGAGTTGAACATCAAACCATTCTTTAGAAAATAATCTCGACATTTAACATGAGTGTCCTCAGTGTCTTTAATGATTTGATGGAGATCTTCTATAGTTCCCGAGTGCAAAAATTGTGTATCATCAGCATATTGTATCATGAAACAGTCAACGTGTGCATGTAAGTCATTTACATAGATGCCAAATAAAATTGGACCAAGGATCGAGCCTTGTGGGACCCCATAGCTAATAATTTTCTTTTTAGATATGTTGTTTTCGAGACGAACTGACATACTTCTATTCTTCAAATAATTATCGAACCAAAAGCAATCAATATTTAATAAAGAACATTTATTTAGAAGGATATTATGGTTAACAGTATCAAATGCCTTGGAGAGGTCACACAAAGTTAACAAGGATACTTTCTTGTTGTCCATATTTTCATATAATTTATCTGTGACGGTAGTAAGGGCCGTCTCAGTAGATAATTTGGGTCGAAAGCCATGTTGACTCTTAGACAATAAATTGTTGGATTCTAAGTAAAATGACAGCTGTTTAGCAACAATTTTTTCCAGTACTTTAGATATGATGGGTAGTATAGATACGGGTCTATAATTATTCACAGTCAGAGTCACCATTTTTGTATATCGGGACAACCAGTGCGTGCTTCCAGGTCTCAGAGAACACTCCCGTCACCAAGGATGTGTTGACTATACACGTGAGGAAAGGAACTATGACACATAGCGCGATGTTGTTCTTGTGGGTTGATCTATTATTTGTGTCAACTTGTTATTTTTTATGATCTTACTGATTTTATTGCCCGTTGTCATTATGTCATCATTAAAATCACCTAGGATAAAGACACTTTTATCACGCAAACATACCATCCTAAAAACGTCTTGAATGTAGCCAAATGATGTGGCTTAAGCCTTAGGATGTCTATATACACAGAGAGAGAATCATGGTACTAAAAGGGTAATGGATTTTCCATTTAATCCTTTAACTTAATGACATCATTCCATAGCAGAATAATATTGTTTGATCATAATTTAAATATATACGTGTTTATACCGCAGAGGTTAGCTTTATAGTACCATGAAGTCTCTCTCTCTCTCTCTCTCTCTCTCTTGAATTTATGGTAGGCCTCTCGCAGTGAAGGTGTTAAACAAAGATTTGTACCACTTCATGCATGTTTTTTTTTTTTATTGATGGAAAAGAAGAGTAAAGAGAACGATTACATGGGGGAGGGTGGCTTAGATTGGCGCAAGGAGGCTTAAAGGCAATTTTTGTCGCTGCTATCATGGGTCAACTCTGGGATTACGCGTTTTGGTAATAGATAAACAGATTATACAGATAGATAGATTAATTACCGGTTAGTTACAGATAATGCACATACATGGAGACAGAGAGACAAACGGAAGTTTGACTGGGGTATACGTACACAACAAACGTATGCAATGTCCCTTCGTTAGTGTTATTACATATAGATGGATAGATAGACAGGTATGATAGACAGATACTGATAGATTTAGGCAGATAGATAGACAAATACATGAATACAGATAATAATAATACAGAGAAAGATATAGAAATTTATATCGGCTATATTAAATCATTTTAGCAGGTCTCATTTCCACCGGTGTAATAGTGGTGGGCTGTAACCTAATTGCATTCCTCAGTGGGTTTTTACTTTATTATTTACATTTATGACTCGGGTGTGGATATACTACAGGTACGCAATTTCCCGTCGTTATTGTGTTATGCATTTTGCATCACGAGTAGGAAGTAGGGTGATGATGATGATGACGATGATGAATACCACCTCTGACAACGCATGCATAATTACCTGGGTTACATAAAAAGTGAGTAGCCTAATGTTGCTCATTTTGTATAATATAATGAGAAATACGATGATGATAATGATAATGGTGATGATACCCCAGACTACGCTTACATAATTACCTGTTACATAAAAAGTTAGTTGTGCCATTCATTTTGTATAATATAATGAGAAATACGACGATAATGATGATGATGAATTTATTACAGTACTTAAGGCAGTAAACACATTCACTATAACTTAAACAGTTTCCGTTCGCTATTGTATAATTCATTTTGGATATGTTAGTGCAATATGGCGTTACGGTGATGATGATGATATAAATACATGAACTAAAGCCCGGGTAGCTACGCTTACACAATTAAAAGCCTGGCACAATTATTCGTGGTAAGAAGGATGAAACAATTCTGATATTACTGAAGTCTGGGTAGATGCACCCATATGCACCACATTTACACCAAATCCTCCCTATTGTTATTAGGCTGTGTGGTGATGATGATGAGACTGATGATGATACCGTAATGTGAATGATGGTGATGGTGATGAGGGTGTTGATGATGATGAAATTTGACTGGGGTATACTTAAACAACAAACTTTTACAATGTCCTTTATTTAGTGTTATTACTGCTTGTTAGGGTAATGATAATGATGGCAACGAATGTATTACTCAAGTCTGGACAGATGCATTTACACAACAACCACACTTAAAGAATTTACCCTGTTATCATTTTTATTCATTTTTTCTTCGGGCACTGCTCCCACCCTCTTCATCTGCATACCGCTGTAAAACATTCATTGCATTTCCTTTGTATCTCGCTACGAACGACGGGAATAACTGCAGCGCAAAATACTGCAGCGTTTAATTTTGCTGAGGGTTTTGCATTATTAGAGTTTTAACGCGAGAGAATAGGAACAGTGGGGAGGCTGAAGGGTAAGGTAGCTACTGAAAATTAATAAGGATAAAGTATGGTAAAGGAATGCAGAATAAATAACGCAAAAGGACAATAGTAAGATTAACGTAGGATAATAAATAATAGTAATAAAATAAAACTAACAAGTCCCTGGACTACATTCCACTTCGAAGAAAAAGAAATGATGAATCACTATATTGTACCAGTACAACAAAACAGTTACTGTATATGGAGAACAGTTGAACAGGTTTGCAAAGACTCACTGTATATTATGACCTCGTATATTAAGTTTATTTTAACCAGTATTCTTATCTGTTAAAGTAAAGTTAAGAAAAGGTTAAAGTTTCAAAAATAGAGAATTGGTAATAAGTCCCCTATCTTGGATTTTTTCAAAAATTCAAAAAGACGGGCATCAGCCTCCTATATGGTCCTACAGTCGTACAAAATATGAGAAAATTCCAACAAATGGTTTCTGAGATACTGCGTGGAACGGACATACGAACGGACGGACGGACATAACCTAACCTAACCTAAGATTCCACTTCGTGAAAAACGAGAACAGTTACTCAAAATAGAAATAACAGTAACAAAACTGAATGAAATAACTAACCCAAAAGAACACGAGTCACTTGAGAGAATATATAACCAGCGCAGAAGAATAAAGTAAAAAAATATAAAGAGAATGGTTATAATATATTTGATTTACCCTTTACTACTTGAGTATCTTCTCGAAGCTGAGTAAAATGTTCCGAAGATGTCACGAATAAGACAGTAGTCATACTGAAGGGGTTATTGGAATACACTATTCTTAAATCCTTCACTACTAGAATCCAGTAAGGTGTCCTGTTGCTTCACTTTTGTTGCCTCCAGACGATTCTGTTCGCCTTAGAGAAGATTTTTTTTTTTTTTTTTTCAACGAAAAGAGTCAGTGGAAGCTTTACTTAACTTTTAGATTTCGAAAAGTCTGTCCTAAACTGAATAATATCATGTAGAGGCAGCAGGACAAAATAAAACTTGTGTAGGCAAGCACAATACTTGCTGACAAAATTTTTCCTTGCTCTGTGACTTTGAATGTTGGCTGAATGTCCTCAAAATCGAATCGCTTAGTTCTTGCCTTACTCTCAGCCCTTCCACTAGGTTGAGTCGAAATCGGATCGAAACTTTAAGCTGCCCTTTCCATGTAACCTTGATATTTGATCTTTTGTTCTCAAATGATAGGGTAACCTCTTGGTTAACTTCTGCTCTGCTAGCAATATTAGCCCACATCTGATTAAACTGTACAGCTGTTATGTTCACACACGCACACTCATACGGGTTTAACGGTTCGAACTTTGACCTAGTCTCGTGACCCCGATCTTTGACTGCTTGCTCTCAAAACCAGCTCCGTTCATTCATGCCTTACTTTCAGCCCGTCCAGCAGATTTGCTATTATTCGGGATGTTTTTGCCACGTGCCCTTGGCCTTATACTTGTTCTCAGAAACATTAGCTCACCCCGGTGGTTGACCCTCGGCACTTTCACCAAATTTGGTTAAAACTGGATCAAAACTTTTTAGGAGAACCAGTATACCACAAAGCGGTCCCTTAGTTGCTTACTTACATACTTACATAATGAAGGCAGTGACAGAGTAACATGACGATATACTTGGCAGCCTAAACTATACGTCATCAGACTGAAGGGCGAAGATGAATATAGTCGTTTGGATGTGGCAAAAAATCTATAATAACATATTTTATCGGACAGAAGTTACTAAAATGCAGGAGGGAGAAGACAATAAATCTTACACATTTTTACCGTGTTGTCACTAGTCAGTAAATATAGTGATATTCTTGAATAGATGTCAGTGGTCTGCCGTATGTAATGGTTAAAGTTTGGATGGAAATAGATGAAGGATTAATGTAGGTTGTGACCAGGGTAGCACATCACACTGTGGCTGAAACACGACTGGTTGGGATGCGCTTCACACCTCAAGCCTTCCGCCATATGACGTCATGAGCCTCGCTGCACAAGGATCCATTTATATACAGAAGTTCACATACGTCTTTTTATTTCAACCTTGCGTAAGATCATTCCTAAGATCAATACAGCCGTCAGAAGATAGCTGGAAAACAGTACAGAAATACGTCGTCGGAAAGAAGTGTTAAATCAGTTATCAGTTCATCTCTGAATTTACACATTTGGTATATCTGAAGTATGTACAGTTAGAATGGTTTAATATATACTAGCCTAGTGACCTCAGTTATTCGCTTGGTCAAATGATCAGTGAAATTACTGTACATGTCCACTAATTTTTGAGACATAAGTGTGTGTGTGTGTTGGGGGGGGGGAGAGGTTGTGCATTAATTTGTACTAATCAGAAAAAAAAAAAATCACGGAATTACTCTTTGAAACTTTTTAAATTATTAGTAATTGGAGTTTTCTTTTTATTAATTACCGGTTCACTTGATTAGTCCATTATTCTTGTGGCAGCCTGTGCGCAGATTGACCTGTTTATTGTGTAATAGGCCATTTTAATCACGGTCTAATTGCCCGTGATATTACAGACCCATTGGTTTATTAACTGTGTACAAATGGAGTGGTTTATTGTGCAATCAGTCTTTTAATTAATCACTCCCTGTAATTGCCGTTGGAGTTACACGCCATTTTTATACGGCATGCAGTATTAAGTAGAGCATTTTAATACGTCATCTATTATAATTAATTATTTCACCCAATTGCCTTCAAATTTTATAATGATTTTCAGGGTAATATACAAGATGGGTTGTTTAATAAGTGTTGAATTAATCACTTGTCCAATTGCCTTTCGAATTAGCCATCCATTATCTTTTCGGGGTAAGTGCGGGTGGAATGGTTAAACATGTAATGCTGTGTTCATTAACCACTGTTTAATTGCCTGTGATGCCCGTGGAATACGTGAAAGGTTGCCTTATAAATTCCTCCCCTGATGATGTATATTGCAGGGGCTTAATGCGTTTGCCGTCCACCTCATTTTTTTTTATCATGGTTATTCTTAGCAAGAGTAACTTAAATGAAGGTGTCGCCGTATTGAAAGGGTTAACAATTTGTCGTCTAACCCAGTTGCTTCTGATAGTATGCATAATTTATTTCATGTGTACCTAGATATAATGTCTATTTGGATGTATTTACCAGTTCAGTACGATATTTTTATTTTGTTATCGCTGAAGTCTGACGATATTATTCAGTTCAGGATGGACTCCCCTAACCAAGAGATATAAGTGCTTACATAGTCTTGTTATCTCTGGAGATTGTTAGACGGTGAGTTTATAAATGTTTTCCCTAGTGTGTAAAGGTAATGTTTTAATACTGTAGTTTCCTGTAATTGCCTCTGAAGCTGTTCGTCCATTATTTTTGCGGTTGACCGTATGAAAGAGGAATATTTTAATGTGTAATTGCTATTTTAACGAACTGTTGTGTAATAATTAATTCTGGAAAATGTTAAAAGGTAGGTTTGGACTTTTTTTTTCCTGGTTTGTAAATATCTGTTTAAACAAATTTCCCATAATTGACCAGGAAATGATACACTGGACATCCAGTATTATTAAGTATCTGCAGTTTCATAGGATGTGTAATGTTTAGTGTAACATTTTAGCCTCTTCACTACGAGGACGATGTTATTTTGTTCCTGCCACGGTCAGACGATTTTTTTCAAGTTCAATGTGAATATCTTGATGATTTAAATTACACCTAATCACCCTGCCTTGTTGCCACAGGAACTGGTTGGGAGATGGGTTTCAACTCCAGTCCCGTGAACTTCAATTATATATTTGCACTGTTTAGATTATTTAGTCGTGCCTATGGAAGATTTTTTTTAAGCGTAATGGTTAGCTACAGTCTTCCTTAACCCTTTCAGTACGAGGTCTTTCCTAACTAAGTAAAATCATCTCTTAGTAGCCAGAAATAATATCACCGATGTCTTTCAACTGAATGGGTGAATCTGTTGGTAAATTTTCATGTAATTGTTGCTAAAGTTACACATCCATTATTTACTAGGAAAGTTATGTAGATGGAGCGGCTTTGGTGTATTTTTTTAATCCCTGGGCTGAGAATTACATTAATTTCATTCTGGCTAACGTCAAATGATTTTACTGTGTTCTAGAAAAACTCAGGACACCTATACAGTATTAATCAAAACCTGGGCAGTTATTGTTCTGGCCGAGAATGTAGAATTATACAGTATTTATTGCAGCTGACGATGTGTGATTTTACTCAAGCTACAGAAGCTAAACGAAGCAAAAGAGTTTATTAATTGGATGTCTAATGTTGGAATGTGTGTGTTTATGAATGTCTGTCAGGGTTTAAATTCTCTCTCTCTCTCTCTCTCTCTCTCTAACACACACACACACACACACACACACACACACACACACACACACACACACACACATTCTTCATCGCCCTGATTTATCACTAACTCCCTTGTTTTATTAATAAGTTCCTGATTAATGACCATATTCTTCCTTTCTCATCCTATCTTACATCCTTATTCTCCTTCCCCTTCTACTTCTCCCAGCTCATACAGATCTCACTTGGTTTGTAAATGTCACCCTGGCTTAAGGCTCCCTTGGCTTGTCAATGTCTCCCTTGTTTCCCTCAGTCCTTTATATCTCCTCTCTTCATTCATCTCCTCTTCCCCTTCCACTTACTTTTCATTTTCATGGTGTATACATATCCTCTTAGATTTATGAATTCTCGTGCTTGCAAGTGCCTTCCCTGGGAACAATTATTACATTCTTATTTTCCTTTTTACCTAGCCTTTGAAAGTAACTTATCAGGTCAAACGTCAGACCATATAAACGCGCCAATTTTGATATCTTCTGGCATTGTATGTTCATTAATCATCATGGCAGTGTTCACGGACTGTCTTGCATCTGTTGGGAATGTTGGCAGTCTTGTTTATGTCATCCTTGGTTTATGTAAAATTAACCTTATAGAGTATAGTATTTTTCCTAGTTTCCTCTATCAGTTTTTTTTTTTTTTCATCCTTAAATCGCTCCTCTGATTTAATATCCTCCTTGATGTATAAACATGTAATTTTAGTTTTAATTTTCTCCTCTGGTTTGTTTCTTTTGTTATAAATATTTTCCCTTGTTTATAAATGCCTCCCTTGATTTACAAATACATCCCATGGTTTATAAGTGACTGCCCTGGCCGCCATTGTGTCCCATTCTCCATTTGGCTACACAATGACGGCGATATTCAATTAGCTGGGGAAATGAGGTTGTTTAATGAGTTGTTTGTCGGGTAATGACTTACATGTTCACCTGTATTGTGTCGCGGGAGAGGGTAATTAGTAACTGCAGGTGAGGGAGGCCAGGTGTGAGTGTAGGTGTGTGGAGTGGTAGGTGTGTGGTAGATCAGGTGTGGGTTTGGTAGTTTGCAGTGTCTGGTTATGGTTTGTGCTGGGTATGTGTGTGGTGTGTGGTAAGGTAGGCATATGCACATATATCAGAGACAGATGTGTGGTACATAGGTTTGGTAGGTGTGAGGGTTAGGACAGGTGTCTGGCAGGATGGATGTATGATGGACGCACTATATTCTGTTTATCTTATCATGTACTTGCCTGCAGTTGTTCTGTTTCTCAACTTATAAAGTTAAATTAGTTTACCCTATTTAAAAGTAACACACTGGGGTGGTTTGGCCATGTGGTGAGGATGGAGAATGACAGACTGACGAGGACAGTGTTTGTGAGTGAGATGAAGGGAGGGAGAGGGAAGGGGAAGTCGAGGATGAGATGGAGGGATGGAGCGGAGAGGTATATGAGAGAGGGGGGTGTGAGCTGGGAGCTGGGCAATGAAATGGCGGGGGACGGGGCGACATGGAGGCGATTTGTTTGTGGCCACCCCTTACGGGATTAAGGCGTCTGGCAATAAATAGACAGATAGAGAGTTAGAAGTAACTTGCTGGCTGCAACAGCATACAGAGGTTGAGGATGTGGAATCTGTGACCACCACTTATGAGTGGTACAAGGTACAAATGCACTGGTTGAAAAGAGGAAAAGGGCAGAAGGAAGCAGACCCTACGAAGAGTGTAGGAAGGTTGCAGGAGGATGAAAAAATGACAGAATAAAAGAGAGACATGGAGGAACGATTGGGTAGATACGATTTAGAGCAGATGGAGGAGGTGTAAAGTACTTGCAAGGTATTCTCAGAAGAAGTCTGTGCAAGTGAGGTGTTGTGTGTAATACCTTAAAGAGAAGACGAAAGGGAGTGTAGGAAACAGCGTGGTGGAATGAAGAGGTGAGACAATGTGTGGCACAAAAGAAGAACGCATATAATGAGTGCAGGGAAGCAGAGGCATGGAGGACTCTGGGAGAATGAATAGAGTTATATGTAGACAAGAAGAGCAAGGCGAAAAAGTAGAAAGAGAGAGTACAAATAGAGTGGATGATGAATCTGGAAGGTTTTGAATATAAAGTTGAAGGACTGCAAGAAAATGTTCTTGAAGGAGGTTAAGAGAGTAAGACAGGGGGATAATGAAGGTAGTAGGGGAGTGAAAGGTAAAAATGGTAGATTGCTGGATGAAAAGAGAGAAAATGTGAGCAGACTGAGAGAATATTTTAAACATAGAGAATGAAAGTAACGCTAGTATAAATGGCTGGGGAATGGCTGGGAGAAGAAGGAAGATGTGAAGGGAGGAAAAGGTCAGTAGAATGAATGCAGTCGAAACAATTAAGAAAGTCAAAATTAGGAATGCTCCAGGAGTGGATGGAATGTGTGTAGTGAAATGCTGAAGCACAGGGGGAGAGATGGCAGTAGACTGGATGTGGAAGATAATGCAGATTGGCCTGGGAGGAAGGACGGGTCCCGGAGGATTGGAAGTCAGGTATAATTATTCCCCTGTACATTGGAAAAGGGGAATAAGAAGTGTGTGGTAATTAGGGGTATTTGTCTTCTTAGTGCAATAAGAGAAGTATATGGTAGGATACTTGATGACTGAGCTAAGGAAATAACAAAGGAATTAGTTGGAGAAGAACGGGGAAGTTTCAGGAAGGGAAGAGGTTGTGTAAATCAGATATTCCTCCTAAGGTGTTTAGTGGAAATGCTTCTAGAGAAGTGAAAGAAGTTGTATACTGCTTACATGGATTTGGAGAAAGAATATGACAGAGTGGATATACGAGGAATGTGGAAAATCTTAAAAATATATAGAGCAAATGGAAAGCTGTTGAATGCCGTGAAGAGTATGTATGAGGGCGCTAGGGCTTCAGTGCGTGTGGATGATGAACTTAGTGAATTTTTCTGTCTGAATGTTGGATTAAATCAGGAATGTGTCATGTCTGCATGGTTGTTCGACATGTATATAGATGGAGTTATAAAAGAGATACAAGGTATGGCAGTGGATGTTGGAGTGACCCTAATAAGAGAGTGCATCATCTGGAAACTTCCTGTTCTGTTGTGTACAGATGATACTGTATTGTTAAGTGAAGATGAAAGGAGAACTGCAGGGTTGTTGTATATGTTTGGGAGAGTATGTAAGAAGCAGAATCTACAGATGAATGTTGGGAAGAGTAAAGTTATGGTCTTCGAGAGAAATGAAGTCACTAAATGCACAGTGAGGCTGGATATTGAGGAAAAGAGATATGTGAGCGATTTAAGTACTTCGGTAGCGTGATGAATAAGGATGAAGTGCTCGAAAGGATGCAACAGGGAAGAAAGGTTGCTGGTTCAATGAAAGCAGTGATAAGAAATAGGGAAGTGAGCATGGAAGTAAGAAAGTTGCAGCATTACAGTAATATGATCCCCACTCATACCTATGGAAGCGAAACTTGGACCGTGTTGGAAGGACACAAGAGTGAGAGCATGGAAATAAGTTATCTGAGAGATGTATGTATTGTTATATGGAAAGACAGATTGACAACTGAGGAAGTAGTGTTGTGGCGTGGATGTGAATGTGATAAAAGCTTTAGGCGAAATACACTGAGGTGGTTTGGCCATGTGGAGAAGATGGAGAGTTAGAGACTAACCAGAAGAGATTGAGTGAGGTGTAAGTGGATGGGGAAGGGGGAAGCCGAGGATGAGATGAAATGATGGAATGGAGAGCTATATGAAAGACTGGACTGTAAGTTAGGGGGAGGGTAGCGAAATGAAATGGGACAGAACGACATGGAGGTGATTTGTTTGTGGCCACATCTTAGTGGAAGAAGGTGTCTGGCTGTAGGTAGATAGAATAGAAATGTGTGTGTGTGTGTGTGTGTGTGTGTGTGTGTGTGTGTGTGTGTGTGTGTGTGTGTGTGTGTGTGTGTGTGTGTGTGTGTGTGTGTGTGTTTCGGAGATGTAGTTCATCGATGAGCTTTAAGTCTGGTGTGGTCAGAGTATTAATCAAACATTTCTCTTTCAGGTGTTTAGGGGCAGGTGCTTGTGTGCAGAGGCAGGTGTGTGGCTGAGTTTAGTGCTTGGATACAGAAAGGTAAGGGGATCTTACGAGGTTGTTCCAAACATTACTCTCTCTCTCTGTCTGTCTGTCTCTCTCTCTCTCTCTCTCTCTCTCTCTCTCTCTCTCACACACACACACACACACACACACACACACACACACACACACACACACACACACACGCGGTGTGCAGTGGTAACGCTCTCGCTTGCCAACTGGCGGACGGGAGTTCGCGCCTCGCTCAGGTTGCGAAAAGCTTCACTGACGAAGTGGGTGGTTACTGTCCCCCTTGAGCTAGGGGACGGGTGTGTGCATGTGTGAAGGTCACAGCCTTGCCCTTAGATCGGACTATATGAGCTCTCAGCTCCCTTCCGGGAGGGTAAAAGCTGACGATCACGACCATCAAGTGATCCTGACCAACCCGGTGAATTACACACACACACACACACACATACACATTGTTTCTTCCTTCCATCTCTCTGGTTCTCCTTCCCCTCCTGTCACCTGCTGTTTATCGCTGAAACCCTTGGTCTCCCCTATTTTTATTTTCTCATTCTTCCTGCTTGTTGTTTCCTTCAGCTCTCTTCTGTCTTCCTTCTCGCACCCTTATCTCCCTCATTCCCTTTTCGTCATCCCATATATACCGTATATACCACTGTCTCTTCACTGAACTGTTAAAGACAAAGTCAATTTTTTTATTTGCCAGAGTAACATACAAACATATATTGTACATACATAGAAGAACCTCTACTTCCATCTCTCTATGCTGGCCAGGTTTGTTGCATCTTTATCTCTTCTCTGTCGCTGTTTCAATGATCACTGCTTTTTTGAACTGTCTGCTTGCATCCCTCCTCTACGACGGGCGCGTAGCACCCATCTAGCAAGAAACTGTCATCCTTTTTCTGTCCAACTTTCTAATGCAGGTGTTAACCGTTGCTCCCAGTCCTTCATTTATGCAACAGGTCAACTGTGGAACTGTCTCTCTATGTCTGTATTTCCTGCATCCTATGATCTCCAGTCCTTCAAACGCATCGTGTCCATGCATCTCAAAATGATCGGATCTTGAATTTGGCTCTCTTGTACTGTTTTTGTTTTTTCCTTGGAACAGTTTGCGGGCTCCTGGCCTTCGGTTCCTTCTTCCTAGCATATATATATATATATATATATATATATATATATATATATATATATATATGGTAGAGATTGTATGCTGGAAGAGAAGTGCTTGTAAGTGTATTGTAATGTTGGAGTGGCTTTGGATGTGTGTGTAGTCTGTGAACCAAGTGTAATCGGCCCGCGCAAGCCGACTGGATGCAAGCTTACTTTATAGAATGTGACACTGGTTCAACCACAGCACCCCTGATGTCCGCCAATGCAGTACGTGGCCAGAAGAACGCTCCCAAAGTTTATTACCCTGGCGGGGCGCGAACCCTCGTTCTTCAGTGTACGATAACGCACACTTTACCACTACCACAGAGGCTCCATATATATATATATATATATATATATATATCTTGCTGCTTTTAATTCACTCTTTACCCTGTCCTATTTTGTCACCTATCATTCCTTTCTACATATTTTTCTTTCCATTCTTTCTTTTTTTTTTCATTTTACATCTCTCATTCCTTCCTTCGTTTCCATATAGTCGTTTTCGTTTTATATATCTCCAATCGTTTATATCCATTCTCCAGTTTCCTTCCCTTCCTTTCCTTATCCATCCTTTTCTGGGTTTTCGTTCCTTGTTTTCCTTCCTCCTCCTCCTCCTCCTCCCATTTTTAACCTAAGACATTAACAATTTGTAATTTGAGGAGTCTGGATTCAACCTGTTTCTCTCTCTCTCTCTCTCTCTCTCTCTCTCTCTCTCTCTCTCTCTCTCTCTCTCTCTCTCTCTCTCTCTCTCTCTCCAGCCGCGTCTATTTCCAGTGCTTTTATTATTCATAGTGTGTGTGGTGGTTGTGGTTGCTCCGATGTTGGTTGTTGTGGCTTCAGGGAATTGTGGTAGTGGTGGTGACGGCGATTGTGGTAATTGTGGTCGGGTAGTGGTATGCAGGCGTGTGTAGTCGGTGTGGAAGTGCAGGTTTTTTGGCGGTTTATATATGGAGATGGGGTTACGTGTTTTGTGTGTGTGTGTGTGTGTGTGTGTGTGTGTGTGTGTTTTAATCCTGATTCCTTACCTTCCACGCCCTCTCTTTCGCCTGTAATGTTGTTTGGCACTTTTTCTTGCATCCGCCTTTCCCTTCCCTCTTAACCTCCTTCCCTCATGTGTTTCTCGTTCTTGTGTTTGCGTTTAATTTTCCTCTCACCACCACTTTCTTTTCCCCATTTACCCAACTTTCTTCGTCTTTTCTCCCTTTTTTCCCCCATTTACCTTATCCCTCTTTGCTATTGTGTGCTCTGCTTTTCCTAATTTGTCTTATTTCTTCAGTTTCTCTTTTACCTGCACTCGTCCCTCCTCCTCCACCTCTCTCTCTCTCTCTCTCTCTCTCTCTCTCTCTCTCTCATCCTCCTCGTCCTTTAGCCAATTCCTCCTTTCTCTCTTTTACTCCCAATCTTTTCTAATAATTTTATCATCTCTCTCTTCACCTTCCCTATCTCTTCCTTTCCATCTGTTATTCTTCTTTCCTCATTCCCTCTCCCTCTCCAGTCATTTCATTCCACTCCCTCCCTCTCCATCAGCATTCACTCCCCCTCACTTCCTCTTCACCAATCATTCTCTCTCACCCCCTTCCTCTTTACCAGTCATTCTCCCCTCTCCCTCCCTCTCCACCAGTTATTTCCTCATTCTCCAACAATCATTCCCTTCCTCTCCTCCAGTCTTTCCCACCTCTCCCTCCCTCTCCATCCGCCATTCCTTCCCTCTTCCTCCCTCTCCACCAGTCATTCCCTCTCCCTCCCTCCCTCAACACCAGTCACTCCCTCCTCCTCCGTCCCTCGCTACCAGTTATTATCTTCTTTCCCTCCTCCTCCACCAGTCATTCCCTCCCGTGTCCATCACAGTTTACCTCCGATCATTCACTTTCATCTCTTCCAGTCATCCTTTCCTCCCACCTTCACTCTCAACCTCTTCTAATCATTCTATCCTCTATGTTCCCTCTTACTTTCCCTCTGTCTGACCCTCTCCTCCATTTATTCCCTCCTTTCTCTCCCTCTCCATCATTCCCTCCCCCTCTCCCCTCCCTCCTCAGACTCCCCATATATCTTCCATCATCCCTTCTCCCTTCTCTGTCATTCCTCTCCTTTCTCGCACCCCTCCCTCCTCACTCTCTACATCTCTGTAATCCTTCATCCCTGCTCCTTCTCCATCAATTCCCTCTCCCTTTCGCCTACCCCTGCCTCTTCACTCTCCCCATCTCTTTTCCTTCATACCTACTCCTTCCTTCTCCATCACCCCCTCCCTTTCGCCTGCCCCTCCGTCCTCACTCTCTCCATCCCTCCTCCCTCCCTTCACCAATCCCACTCTGCCCTCACCCACACACAAACAAAATCTCAATGTTTTTTCAGACCGGGTCAAAAGAGTGATAGATGGGTGGGCGAGAGGCGGGGGGGGGGGGGTAATGGATGGGAGAGAAAAAACTCCAGAGAGAAAGGGAGGAGGGGGAAAAAAAAAAAAGAGAGGAATAAAACAAGGAAAGAGAAAGAGGGTGAAAGGTGAGAAGAGAAAAGGTGTTATATAGAGAGCAAAGGAGGAGATAAAAAGAAAAGAGAGAGAGAGAAGGATGGAAAGGAGGAAGGAAGAGAGAAGAGATAGGAAAAAATGAGGGTGAAGTAAGGAAGGAAGAGATGAGGATAGAGTTAGAAGACAGAGGAAGAGATTAGAAAAAAATGAGAGCATAAATATGAGAGAAAGGGCAGAAAGAAAGAGAGAATAATATAAAGAGAGAAGGGTAAGAGAAGAAATGATGGGGATGAAAAGAGAAGAAAAGAGATAAAAAAGAATGGATTTTTGAGGAAAAGTTGTAAGAAGAAGGGAGGAAGGAAAAAAAAGAGAGGAAGATAAAACATAGGAAGAGTGGACAGAAGAGAAGAACTGAGGAGGAAAGGGGAGAGAAAAGAAGAGATCTGATGAGGGAGAGGAGATAGTGAGAGAAAGGAGGAAAGAAAAAGAGTGAGAGGCATATTAAAAAAGATAAGAGATAACCGAGGAAGGATAAAAAAGTGGAGGATAAAGCAATGGAAAAACAGAGAAAAGGGGAAAAAAGTGGGAGAATGCATGTGAGAGGAAGGAAATACAACAGAAGGAAAATTGGATGGAAGTAAGAATGATGGGAACGACAGAAGATAAAAAATGACACAATGGGGAGGAAGGAAATGGAAGACGTAAAAGAAAGGAAAACAAGAGAATGGACTGACGGAGGAAGAAGTGTAAGAAAGGATAAAGAGGGACGAAAGAGAAGAAATCAAAGGAAACCAAAGGATGGAAAAAAGAGAAGGGGGAAGAGAAATAAATGTAAAAGAGGGAGGAATGACAGAGATGGAAAAAAAAGAAGTAAGATAGGAAGGAAAACAAGGGGAGAAAGCAAAAAAAAAAAAAAAAAATAGGGAGAACAAAATTAAGAATCGAAGAAAGGAAGGGAAAACAGAGACAAAGAAACGGAAAAAGGGAAGGAAGTAAAAAAATAAAAAAAAGAAACAGAGGAATGAAAAGAAGGAATTAAGGTTAAAAAAAGAAAAGAGGAAATGAACCGTACGAACGAAGGAAAGATGAAAAGGGGAAAGAAAACAAGCAGGAAAATAATGAAGAAAAATCGGGAAAACATTGAATGGAAGAAGAGAAAGAATACGGGAATACGGGCAAACAAGGACAGACAAGGGAAGAAAAAAAATGAAAAACAAAACCAGAACAAGAAAACAGTGGCGAGAGAGACGGGAAAACAGAGACAAATAACGAAAACGAAAGAGGTTTATTGAGAGAGAGAGAGAGAGAGAGAGATTAAATGTTCGTGAATAACTAACGTCGAATGATTTAGGAATATTGCCAGAAATATATTGAAAATGTTACATGTAGGAATGAGTCTATGAAAAATATTTTAAAGTGCAGATTATAGATAGACTGAAAACAGATAGAAACTGGTAGTACGAGATAGATGAAAGAAAATAAATAAACAAATAAATAATAATATTAATATTAATATCAATATCACATGCTAGCAGAGTGAGAGAAGAGTTCTGGACAAATGTGTAAGTGTGCATGTAAAAGTTTGGAAGGAATGAGAGAGTGTTGTTGATCGGTGATATGAATGGTAAAGTAGGGAATGTGAAGATGGATGGAATAGTTGGTGAGTGGGGTGTGCCTGCTGCGATAGATGAGAATGGCAGTGCGTTAGTGGACATTTGTGCTGGGAGGGGATTGGTGATAGCCAATACCCTCTTCAGGCATAAAATGATCCACAGGTATACATGGCGAGTGATGAGAAGGGTGGGTAGTGAACTGAATGAAAGGAAGGCAATGATTGATTATGTGTGTGTGGATGAAAGGATGCGAAGATGTGTAATGGATGCAAGAGCTTATAGAGGTTGGGGGAGTGAACTTTCTGACCACTACTTGGTGGTGGCCAGAATTAGGGTACAAGTAAGATGGAGGAATAGAAGGGAAAGACGAGAGGAAGGAGTAGTTGCAAGGTGAGTGGAAAGGTTACAAGAGGATGAGAAAAAGGCAGAGTAAAAGAAAGAAGTGGAGGAAAGATTAGGCAAATATGAATTGGAGCAGATGGGGGACGTGGAAAGTGTGTGCAGGATATTTACAGAAGAAATATGTGCAGCATGTGATGTGGTATGTGGGAGGAAGAGAAGATGGTGGGGGGTGCAAGGAACAGCGTGGTGGACTGAAGAGGTGAGACAGGCTGTGGCACAAAAGAAGAAAGCATACAATGAATGGATGAGAAATAGGCGCATGGAAGAAGTTGAGAGGCGGAAGAGAGAGTTATATGTAGAAAGAAAGAAAGAGGTGAAAAGATTAGTAAGAGAGAGTAAGAAGAGAGTGGATGAGGAATTTGGAAGGAATTTGAGTGTAAAGTGGAGGGACTGTAAGATAATGTTCTGGAAAGAGGTGAAGAGAGTAAGACAGGGTGGAAGTGAGGTTAGCAGGCGAGAGAAAGATAAAAATGGTAGATTACTAGTGGAGAAGGGAGAAGAAGTGAGCAGATGGAGAGAACACTTTAAGGAATTGTTGAACATAGAGGATGGAAGTAATGCGAGTATAAGTGGCTGGGAAATGGCTTGGAGAAGGTGGGAGGTGAGAAGACAGGAAGAAATCAGTAGGATAGAAGTTGTGGAAGCAATGAAGAAAGTCAAAATGGGGAAAGCCCAAGGAATTGATGGAGTGTGTGGTGAAATGCTGAAGCATGGGGGAGAGATAGTAGTAGAATGGATGTGGAAGATGTGCAGATTGGCCTGGGAGGAAGGTAGAGTCCCGGAGGATTGGAAGTTAGGTATAATTATTCCCTTGTACAAAGGAAAAGGGGAAAAAGAAGTGTGTGGTAATCATAGGGGCATTTGTCTTCTTAGTATAATAGGAAAAGTGTATGGTAGAATACTTATTGACAGGGTTAGAGAAAGAACAGAGGAATTAGTTGGAGAAGAACAGGGAGGCTTTAGGAAGGGAAGAGGTTATGTAGATCAGATATTCTTTCTTAGATCTTTAGTGGAAAAGTTTCTAGAGAAGGGAAAGAAGTTGTATGCAGCTTTCATGGATTTGGAGAAAGCATATGACAGGGTGGATAGACAAGGATTGTGGAAAGTATTAAGAATATATGGAGTAGATGGAAAGTTGCTGAATGCTGTGAAGAGTATGTATGATGGTGCTAATGCTACAGTGCGTGTGGATGGTGGCCTAAGTGAATTTTTCTCTTTGGAGGTTGGGTTGAAACAAGGATGTGTCATGTCTCCATGCTTGTTCAATCTGTACACGGATGGGGTAATAAAAGAGGTACAAGGTAGGGTAGTGGATGTTGGAGTGGCCCTGGTGAGAGAGGATAGTGTTTGGAAACTCCCTGTATTGTTGTTTGCAGATGATACTGTGTTGTTGAGTGAAGACGAAGGGGAGCTGCAAGGCTTGGTGGATGAGTTTGGGAGAGTGTGCAAAAAACGGAATCTAGAGGTGAATGTAGGGAAGAGTAAAGTGATGGTCTTTGAGAGAGGTGAAGTCAGTGAATGTACAGCGAGGTTGGATGGTGAGGAATTGGAAAATGTGAGTACATTTAAGTACTTGGGTAGTGTGATGAGTAAGGATGGATGTTTGGAGGGTGAAGTACTTGAAAGGGTACAGCAGGGAAGAAAGGTTGCTGGTTCCTTGAAAGCAGTGATAAGAAACAGGGAAGTGAGCATGGAAGTGAAAAAGTTACTACATGACAGTATTGTGATACCAACTTTGACGTATGGAAGTGAAGCTTGGACATTGTTGGAAGGACACAAGTCAAGAGTGAGAGCAGTGGAAATGAGTTATTTAAGTGGAGCTTGTGGAGTCACATGGAGAGACTGGCTGACGAATGAGGATATAAGGAGCGTTGCTGTTTGGATGTGGATGTGATAGGAAGTGTTATGAGGAACACACTGAGGTGGTTTGGCCATGTGGAGAGGATACAGGGTGAAAGACTGACGAAGAGAGTGTATGTGAGTGAGGTGGAGGGGGGAAGAGGGAGGGGGAGGCCGAGGATGAGATGGAGGGATGGGGTGGAGAGGTATATGAGAGAGGGTGGTGTGAGTTGGGAGCAGGGCAGTGAAATGGCGGGGGACAGGACGACGTGGAGGCGATTTGTTTGTGGCCACCCCAAACGGGATTGAGGCGTCTGGCAATAGATAGATAGATAATAATAATAATAATCGTCGTCGTCGTCCTCATCGACATATCATTGTTGTCCTCTTTATCGCCATCGTCTTGATGATGGTAATGATTTAGTGGACTGGTAGTGTATAGAACCGACAAAGTAAATCGGAGTATATAGCTGGACTTTAGTAGATTGTAAAGCATTATATTATATTATATCCATCCATATCTATCTATCTATCTATTGCCAGACGCCTCAATCCCGTTTGGGGTGGCCACAAACTAATCGCCTCCACATCGCCCTGTCCTCCTCCATTTCACTGCCCTGCTCCCAACTCACACCCCCCTCTCTCATATACCTCTCCACCCCATCCCTCCATCTCATCCTCGGCCTCCCCCTCCCTCTTCCCCCCTCCACCTCACTCACATACACTCTCTTCGTCAGTCTTTCACCCTCCATCCTCTCCACATGGCCAAACACCCTCAGTGTATTCCTCCTAACTCTTCCTATCACATCCACATCCACACCACAACGTTCCTTTATGTCCTCATTTGTCAGCCAGTCTCTCCATGTGACTCCACAGGCTCCTCTTAAATAACTCATTTCCACTGCTCTCATTCTTGACTTGTAACCTTCCAGCAACGTCCAAGCTTCACTTCCATAAGTTAGAGTTGGTGCCATAATATTGCCATGTAGTAACTTTTTCACTTCCATGCTCACTTCCCTGCTTCTTATCACTGCTTTCAAGGAACCAGCAACCTTTCTTCCCTGCTGTACCCTTTCAAGTACTTCACCCTCCAAACCTCCATCCTTACTCATCACACTACCCAAGTACTTAAACGTACTCACATTTACCAATTCCTCACCATCCAACCTCGCTGTACATTCACTGACTTCACCTCTCTCAAAGACCATCACTTTACTCTTCCCTACATTCACCTTTAGATTCCGTTTCTTACACACTCTCCCAAACTCATCCACCAAGCCTTGCAGCTCTCCCTCGTCTTCACTCAACAACACAGTATCATCTGCAAACTACAGTACAGGGAGTTTCCAAACTCTACCCTCTCTCACCAGGGCCACTCCAACATCCACTGCCTTACCTTGTACCTCTTTTATTACCCCATCCATGTACAGATTGAACAACCATGGAGACATGACACATCCTTGTTTCAACCCAACCTTCAAAGAGGAAAATTCACTCAGTTCAACATCCACACGCACTGCAGCCTTAGCACAATCATAGATACTCTTCACAGCATTCAACAACTTCCCATCTACTCCATATATTCTTAATACTTTCCACAATCCTTGTCTATCCACCCTGTCATATGCTTTCTCCAAATCCATGAAAGCTGCATACAACTTCTTTCCCTTCTCTAGAAACTTTTCCACTAAAGAAATATGAATGAACCTCTTCCCTTCCTAAAGCCTCCCTGTTCTTCTCCAACTAATTCCTCTGTTCTTTCTCTAACCCTGTCAATAAATATCCTACCATACACTTTTCCTATTATACTAAGAAGACAAATGCCCCTATGATTACCACACACTTCTTTTTCCCCTTTTCCTTTGTACAAGGGAATAATTATACCTGACTTCCAATCCTCCGGGACTGTACCTTCCTCCCAGGCCAATCTGCACATCTTCCACATCCATTCTACTACTATCTCTCCCCCATGCTTCAGCATTTCACCACACACTCCATCAATTCTTGGGGCTTTCCCCAATTTAACATTCTTCATTGCTTCCACAACCTCTATCCTACTGATTTTTTCCTGTCTTCTCACCTCCCTCCTTCTCCCAGCCATTCCCCAGCCACTTATACTCGCATTACTTCCATCCTCTATGTTCAACAATTCCTTAAAGTGTTCTCTCCATCTGCTCACTTCTTCTCCCTTCTCCACTAGTAATCTACCATTTTTATCTTTCACTCCCCTGCTAACTTCACTTTCACCCTGTCTTTCTCTTTTCACCTCTTTCCAGAACATTTTCTTACAGTCTCTCCACTTTACACTCAAATTCCTTCCAAATTCCTCATCCACTCTCTTCTTACTCTCTCTTACTAATCTTTTCACCTCTCTTTCTACATATAACTCTCTCTTCCGCCTCTAAACTTCTTCCACGCCCCTATTTCTCATCCATTCATTGTATGCTTTCTTCTTTTGTGCCACAGCCTGTCTCACCTCTTCATTCCACCACTCTGTTCCTTGCACCCCCCCTCCGTCTTCTCTTCATTCCACACATCACATCACATGCTGCACATATTTCTTCTGTGAATATCCTGCACACACCTTCCACGTCCCCCATCTGCTCCAATTCATGTTTGCCCAATCGTTCCTCCACTTCTCTCTTATACTCTGCCTTTTTCTCATCCTCTTGTAACCTTTCCACTCTCCTTGCAAATACTCCTTCTTCCCGTCCTTCCCTTCTTCTATTTCTCCATCTTATTTGGATCTTCATTCTGGCCACCACCAAGTAGTGGTCAGAAAGTCCACTCCCCAAACCTCTATAAGCTCTTGCATCCACTACACATCTTCGCATCCTTTCATCCACACACACACATAATCAATCATTGCCTTCCTTTCATTCAGTTCACCACCCACCCTTCTCATCACTCGCCATGGATACCTGTGGATCATTTTGTGCCTGAAGAGGGTATTGGCTATCACCAATCCCCTCCCAGCACAAATGTCCACTAACGCATTGCCATTCTCATCTATCGCAGCAGGCACATCCCACTCACCAACTATTCCATCCACCTTCACATTCCCTGCTTTACCATTCATATCACCGATCAAAAACACTCTCTCATTCCTTCAAAACTTTTCCATGCACACTTCCACATTTGTTCAGAACTCTTCTCTCAGTCTGCTTGTGCGATCTTGCGTTGGCACATACACACACAGAATCGCCCACATTTGTATTCCAACATTCAATCTTACCCACACAATCCTTGACCCAACTGATCCATACTCTCTTATGCTCTTCCATCTTTTACTCACAACTATACATACTCCTTCTTTTGCCCTCTCATTCTCACCTACTCCTGCCCATAACTCCATCCATACTCCCATTCTCTCACACTCTCACCTCTCCATTTAGTTTCAGTTACTCCGCATACATCAACTTTCGCTCCCTCAAGCACCTGGACAATCTCTCTCTCTTTCACCTCATCATTCGCTCCCCTTACATTCCATGTTCCGATTACCATGTCCTTTGTCCGGTCCTTAGTCGTCATCTTTTGGTCAGTCCTTGTCCGAGGCTTATTGTTTGTCTTTTTAGTTAGTTGTTTTCCGGGGAGGGGCACTAACCCTCCGCCAACCCTTTTAGTCACCTTTTACGACAAGCAGGGATATATCATTCTGTATATCAGTCTAATTTATATCTTATTCTCTTTACCTGTCTGTTGGTGTTAGGTGGTGGCAACCATCATTCATTCATTTGATGTAGTGCTGCCTACTTCCGTCACCTTTATCATTCTGTATCTCTGTCTGCCCTTCTCTCTACCTGCCTCTCCCTTTCCTTCCTGTCACTTTATATTACTTTGCTTTCCACATCAGGTGGCTGTGTACTGAGTGACAGACCTAATGATTTCATGTACTCCGGGAAGCCATTTACAACGCTGGATGGTTACCATGTAACCAGATAATGGGATAATGCGGAGCCTAAAATTGTACCCCTGTTAACTGGGTGGAGAGACGCAAATGTGGCATCCATCCAGGAACTAAACCTCCACATTATTCCCCGTCACTCGCTGTGGCAAGGCGCTGTCAGCTGCAAGGAAACTACATATTCACTGCACGAGACAGCCATGCAAGGGTGGTTGCTTGCCTGTGGTGGATGGGTCTGCTTGGCCAGACAGACTGGGGGTGACGAACAGCAACCTAGTTTTATCAGCCTGTCTATCAGCTTCAACTCTTTCTGTGAAATTAGGCGGCTTAGGTGCTGAAAAAAAAAGAGTAGCTGGGTTTAACACTGAGATAAAAGTGACCTGGTATAATTAACAACGATTAACTGAGTAGAGGTGGAGCTTTGACCATTTTAGACATGGATAGATTGGTAGGTTGGTGCGACTAGTGATTTGGTAGATTAATGGATCGATAGGTTGATGAGTAGATAAATAAAGTTGAGTAGATGGGTATGGGTAGATACACACGAATATATAGACGAATAAATGCTAGAATGATGAATAGATACCGGTAGATAAAATGATGGTTTGGCAGATAGGCGAGTAGTTAATGGCATCATACATACATACACACACATATAATGGTACAGACTCAGCACGATTCACTTCTTAATGGTGATTATTTCTCGGATAGAAAGTCTGGTCTGAGTGAGTAAACACCTATTGATAACCGGAAAGCTAATTTAGGGCTATCTATCACTATATAATTTATAGACGTATCCCGTATCCCTGACCGCCTTGGAGAGGGCTCCAACATACTTGACCTCTTCCTTACAACTAATCCTTCGGCTTGCACTGTTAATCTTTTCTCTCCATTGGGCTCCTCCGATCACAACCTTATCACCTTAACCTGTCCTATCGCTCCGGTACGGCCTGTGGACCCTCCAAAGAAACGACGTCTGTGGGACTTTGGAGCTGCGGATTGGGAGGCTCTCAGGCAGTACTTCTTTGATTTTCCCTAGAATGATTATTGCTTCCATGGCCGGGAGCCATCTGGGTGTGCCTTGCACATTACGGAGGTTATTCTCTCTGATATGGAAGCATACATTCCTTTCTCATATCCTTTGACTAATGCAAGAAAGCCTTGGTTTAATCACGCATGTTCTAATGCTGTCCGCAACAAGGAGGGGACCTATAATAGGTACCGGAGCCAACCCACCCCTGAATCACATCTTTTATACGTTTCTGCCCGGAATCATGCTAAGTCTGTTCTTCGCTCTGCCAAAAATAATTTCATCCGTACTAAATGCTCTCAACTCTCCAACTTGAATTCTTCCCGCTCCTTCTGGCACCTTGCCAAAAACCTTTCTAACAACTTTACCTCATCATCCTTCCCTCCTCTTTTCTATTCTGATGGCTCTGTAGCTATTTCTTCTACTGATAAAGCAGATCTCTCTGCTCAGACTTTTTCCTCCAATTCCACCTTAGGCGATTCCGGTGCTGTTCCTCCATCACTTCCCCCCTCTGACTTCCTCATGGCTGACATTAAAATTTCATCAGCTGATGTATTTTCTGCCATCACAGGCCTCAATACTAACAAGGCATATGGGCCTGATGGAGTCCCTCCTGTTGTTCTCAAGAACTGTGCTTCTATGCCTTGGCAAACCCTTTCGCCTTTATCTATCAACTTGTACCTTTCCTTCTTGCTGGAAGTTTGCTCTCATTCAACCAGCCCTAAAGAAGGGTGACCATTCCCAACCCTCCAACTATCGTCCAATTGCTTTAACATCCTGTATCTCAAAAGTTTTCGAGTCAATTCTTAATAGAAAATTTTAAAAACATCTTTCCTGTCACAACCTTCTTTCCGATCGTCAGTATAGGTTCCGTCAGGGACGCTCCACTGGCTATCTTCTCACCTACCTTTCAGACTCCTGGTCATCCTCCTTTCGGGACTTTGGCGAATGCTTTGCCATTGCACTTGACATCTCAAAGGCTTTCGATCGAGTCTGGTATAAATCTTTAATTTCCAAACTGCCCTCTCAGGGTTTCTATCCTTCTATCTGTGCCTTCATCTGTAGCTTCCTTTCTGGTCGTTCTATAGCCTCTGTTGTAGATGGCCATCGTTCTTCTCCTAGATCTATCAACAGTGGTGTTCCTCAGGGCTCTGTCCTATCACCAACTCTCTTCCTTTTATTTATCAATGACCTTTTAAGCTGTACATCAAACCCTGTCCACTCATACGCTGATGACTCCACCCTTCACCTTTCCATTAGGTTCCCGCAAATCCATCTCAGCAGTTACATCAACAAACAAAGCATGAGGCTATGGCACACCTAATGTCTGACTTGGCTCCTATCTTTGTCTGGGTTAAAAATAATCTTGTTTTTAATGCATCAAAGACTCAGTTCTTACACCTATCAACCCGACAAAATCTTCCTCAGGTGTGCCCAATAATGTTTAATAATATCCAGCTCAATCCTGCATCATCCTTAAACATGCTTGGGATTTCATTTACTCGGGACTTGTCTTGGAAAGATCACCTCTTGTAAAATCTGCTTCTAAGAGATTAGGTGTGCTAAGCCGACTCCATTCCTTCTTTACCCCTGCACAATTGTTGACTCTATACACGGGTTTCATCCGCCCCTGTGTGGAGTACAACTCTCATGTGTGGGGAGGTTCCCCACATATATCTCTCCTCAATAGGGTGGACTCAGAGGCTTTTCGTCTCATTAACTCTCCTCCTCTTACTGACTCCCTTCAAACTCTGTCTCTTCGCCGCACTGTTGCATCTTTATCTCTTTTCTATTGCTGCTTCAATGGTCACTGGTCCTCTGAACTGTCTGCATGCATTCCTCCACCTCTACGACGGGCGCGTAGCACCCGTCTACCAACAAACTCTCATCCCTTTTCTGTCCAACTCTCTAATGCAAGAGTTAACCGTTACTCCCAGTCCTTCATTTATACAACAGGTCAACTCTGGACCTGTCTCCTTTTGTCTGTATTACTTGCTTCCTATGATCTCTACTCTTTCAAACACAGTGTGTCCAGGTATCTCGAAATGATCGGATCTTGAATTTGGCTCTGCCTTGTATTTTGTTTTTCTCTTTGGAGGGAACAGTTATTGCGGGCTCGTGGCCTTTGGTTCCATCTTCCTCACATAAAAAAAAAAAAAAAAAAAAAAAACGAAGCATAATTCCTTTTATTCTCCCTAAAAGTGCATGAAATAAATGCCATGGTACTGAATACTGAATAGGATGCTGAAGCTTCGAACCCTTCACCATCTGCAATATGCATAAAATCACGTACCCTTCATTTATGCTAAGTGGAGATATTCGTTCTTTTTTAGCTTCTTTCACGTCGCTCAAGGACAGAAAAAGGCAGTACTATGGCCCAACATCATTTTCACGGCACCTCTTCGTGACTAGCATCATACTCTATTATTAATCTCATGTTTCAGCTCAAAACTGAAGACGAAGAGTTGTAATCAGCGACCTAGTTAAAGAGAACAGAATGGAAAAAGTGGACAAGAGCGTAATAGGACTGAAGGGGGTGAGAAAGAGAGGAATGCCGGGACCCAAGTTGGAGGGATGAGGCTGAGGAATGTGTGAGGGAGGGTGGTGTGTTGTGGGAGGAAGGGGTCGTTACTTAGTAGGGACAAATGTAATTTCCAGGAGAACATTGTTATCCAGACCGCCTTTCTTATGATTCAGCGTTAGGCAGTAGAAAAAAGACAGATGTAAGTAGATACTGACAGACACAAAATAGACGGACACAGATAGACATGTAGATAAATTAGTGGACACAGATAGATAGATGTATAGATATAGATAGATAGGAAGATAGATAGATGTAGATAGGTGGATAGATAGATAGACAGGTATTGTTAGTAGCAACCGACGCATCGTAAAGAAAGCACTAGTGACCAGCAATAACAATAGCTCAGATGGATAGCCAGAAGGGGGAGTAATAACAGTAGATAGAAAACCCAATTGAAACCGGAGCGAGATAAAAACCAATAGAGAGAGAGGCCGGGGTTTTCAATTTAGGAGGAATGTTGGTGTTTTTTTTTCTTTAGTTTTTTTTTCCTACTGTTTTGCTCTCCACTCTGACCCTTCATTTTGGCTGTTGAGTTTTCTGGGATGCTGTTTTTGTTTTGTCTGTCTGTCTGTGGATATTTTTGTGTATGTGTCCGGTTGTGATTTGGTGTACGTGTTTTGTGTGTGTGTGTGTGTGTGTGTGTGTGTGTGTGTGTGTGTGTGTGTGTGTGTGTGTGTGTGTGTGTTTACTCATCTGTGTAAGTGGGTGGGTGTGTGCCTTTGTTAGTGTGAATATGATTTTTCCGTGTGCATTCTTTTACCGTGCTTTTTCTGTAATTATTCTTTTTTTTTCTCTAATTGTGTGTGTGTGTGTGTGTGTGTGTGTGTGTGTGTGTGTGTGTGTGAGAGAGTGTGTGTGTGTGAGAGAGAGAGAGAGAGAGATTTATATATGCAGAAATCTGTACCTTCAGTCTTTTCTATCTGTCCTCAACCAGTTAATCCCTAATTGGTGTCAGAGTAATTCTTTAATCATCAACGTTAAACGTACAAATGGCCTATCTTAGTTGCCGTTCTAATGACCACGTTGTTGTGACCCTGCCAGTCTGTCATGATTGGGATGGACACTGATACCGGGTACAGATAAATTGGATCATGTATCAGATCTAACGTTACTAAAAATATAAATGGATAATCGATACAAGTAGTATGTGCCGAGGAATGAGATTGGTTGGAGTGTATCGATGGTACAGACGACCCTTTGTGTAACCCCTTCAACCCGAGGACGTCTTAAGCCTTTATTGTAGATGCCACCATACCGTTATAATTAGCTTGGAAGAGATCTTATACTAGAGGGCAATGTAAGGTTTATTTCTAACCTCTCCAGACTTAAGAGTCCCTTGAAACTATAATGAATTCGTGCGGGGATAGCAAGACAAAATTAAACACCATTGTAGTGGAAAAGTAAAAACAGATCGCGAAATTAATATAAGTTTTGACGATGTTTTTGGAAGCTTGAGACAAAGCTAGGACATACCTGACCTTTTTGCATCACTGGTGACTGCACTGTAATGTTGCATGCCGGCTAGTTAGTTTGTTGCAACCCCAGGCTCATTTGAACCAGAACCCAGTGGACTGCTGGCCGAAGTTACCATTCTTCCACAGTCCGTCATCCACCTTTCGGGGGTTCGTGAGGGGACTGTGGGACTTTTATATAACCTGACAGCACATCACCCAATCGTACTAGTGCCGCCACGTGAAGGAATCGCTCTCTTGTATCAGGGGTGTAGACTAATGAAGTAATATAACACCTGACGTTCCACAAATGTCCGTCGTAAATTGTTGGCCTACCTTCACTTTGATTAAAGATTCAAGTACGCGATTGAAGATGTGGGTATAAAATTAAAGATTTAAGCTTACGATTTAAGATTACTATGTATATACGATTTAAGTTTAGTATACGATTTAAGATTACAGTGTCCGGTTTAAGATTTCAGTATTCGATTAAAAATGTAAATATATAATTTAAGATTTAAGTATACGATTTAGGATTTCAGTATACGGTTTAAGATTTCAGTATACTGTGTAAGATTTCATTATGTGATTTAAGATTTAAGTATACGATTTTAATTTAAGTATACAGGCGTAAGTACCTTGATTGGACATAAAATTTTACATCTTACTTGGTTGTAAGAATCTTAATGATGAGTATAAAAATGAGACAGAATATGAACTTGAACAGTGAGGCGGAAGATTATGAATACCGGTAAGCATATCAAGACAAACTAAAAACAGTGGGACAAAATCGGACAGTATATCATTAAACCGTCGATTCGAAAAATAAATAAATAACTGGCAAGTAAATTAATAATAAAATGAACCCCATGCTGCGCTGTATATATATATATATAAATATATATATATATATATATATATATATATATATATATATATATATATATATATATATATATATACAAGCCCATAATTAAATTGATAAATGAATGAATACTGCATCATCGTGACAGTCGTTGACCATACAGAACATCCATCGTTCTTCTGGCGTCCAAAATAGGTATTATGGATGTATATGCAATGCTGCCATCCATTATGGATGACCTCACCCCAACACCGAACTAGGCCAGTCTTCCCGAGGGATTACCAGCCCCCATAACATGTCTTCCTTACTGCCTCTACGTTTCCTGTGTAGGTGTATATTTTTCTGTGTATGGCGCATTAGTTTCTTGTGTACTTTACTTCTTCAACCTACAGTATATCGATGTTCTTACTGACGCCAGATGATTTTATTAGCCTAGAGGGAACTTGTCGGAGGAATGGTTTTATCTCCTCACAACAGTATGTGTTTTTGTGTTTATTTTTATTTTTATTTTTATTTTTATTTTTATTTATTTATTTATTTATTTTTTTTTTTTTTGCGATGTCTAGACGATTTTAAGATTAGCAGATTTTCAACACTTGTCGGGTTAGGTGTAGCCTTCGTTAACAACTCTACTGTTAGGTGGACTTTGTTGAGCTGCACCAGATCGTCCACATATATGAAAAAAAAAAAAAAAAAAGACGTCACAGAACTGAGTTGAAGTAGTATGTAGCCCAGCACGTCAAAATTCAAAGTAATTCCTGATGTCATTCAACGAGGATATTGGGAGAAGATACAGCCTATGTTTTTAATAGACTTGCTGAGGACTGTATAAATGACTGATTATGCAGCCAACTTCTGTCACTTAACGTGGAAAAAAATACCAGTGAATGAAAGAAAACTGTCAGAAATAATTCTGACAGTCACTTAATAAAGCACGTAGTTATTATGTTATTCTTGCTGTCTCCTTACATAACGATTTTATTCAACACTGGATTGATATTGGAACTGAAGGGGTTATATAAAATCCTTCCATAATCCCTCCACTGCAAGACGCCTCACCTAGGCTGAATAGAATCGTCTAGTGGTTCCAAGGATAAAGAAAAAAAAAAGACCACTGGGTTCAAAGCAAGTTCGCCAAATCGTCAAAAAAATCGTTTACCATTCTTACTGGCAATTAGCAAAAGAAAAAAACTGAAATGAATGCAGCATACTATTGTGTTTTATGGAACTGATGAAGAGCGTGCAAATAATTGAAGATGCAGCAGCCTCCATCACTGAACCTGACCAGGAAAATTCTTGAAGTGACCGAAAGCAAATGTCGGAATTAACTGAAGCTTAAGAGGATACCCCCCGACTCCTCAGAGAAACTGGATAGGCTAGTGTTACTGAAACCCTCTCTTGGCCTGTCTGACTCTTTAACAAGCATCTTAACCCTTTAACAGCTAGGATTTCTCTGGAATTAATAAAATCATGTAGTGTTAGCCCAGCTATAATTGCCAGGCGCACAAGGAACAGAGATGCAGTTAATGAAGATTTTATATATCGACAGTATATATCTATATCTATGTCTATCTATCTATCTGTCTATACATCTATCTATCTATCTATCTATCTATCTATACCGTATATCTGTCTATCTATCTATCTATCTATATACAGTATAGATAGATAGATAGATAGATGAAAGAGAGAGAGAGAGAGAGAGAGAGAGAGAGAGAGGGAACTTTTAAGTGATTTTATTTCTCTCACTTCAAGATCATCTGGCATTAGCCTGAATAAAATATCTTAGCCTGAGTAAAATATGTTAGTGCACCAGCCGCAGCTAAATGGGTGTAGCAAAGCAAACAATGAAAATGAAATTCATCTTCATCTTTTCAGTACCACGACTGCATTAATGCCTGATTTTTGCTACCATCAGATAATTTAATTCTGCTTAAGAGACACTTTTCGGCCTGGTGAACGACAGTTACTGACTCCTTTGCTGCAACAGGATAAAAAGGCAAAAAAAAAAAAAAAAAAAAGTCTGCTTGTAACAAACAGTTGCATAAAAATAACGTCTTCGTGGTCAGGGAGTTGAATATCAAAATCTAAAAATAATTGGATTCTGAGCGCTTAGATTTTTAGGGGAAAGAAATATTCACCAATTTAAAAACTACATCCATTAGCACTGTTCAAGGCGAGGGATGCAACGTAGAATTTTGTTGAAATTCCCGCCTTACGTTTGGACTCAGCAGCAGAAAAACAAACTTCGCAAGGGAGTGGTTAATGATACACCTTTTAAATAAATCCGGCAGCAAACAACTTAATAAGCACTGTTAAATCTACACCCATTATAGAGCACTTACCGGAGACAGATCCAACAGTGATTATAGCCTGTTGGCAAGTATAGATAGTAAGAGAGAGAGAGAGAGAGAGAGAGAGAGAGAGAGAGAGAGAATCAGAAGGAAGAGGAGAGAGGAGAAATGAGATAAGAAAATACTGAAGAAAGGAGACGAAAGTTTGAAGGTGAGAGAGAGAGAGAGAGAGAGAGAGAGAGAGAGAGAGAGTAGTGGTGATGATAAGCAAAAGAACAGATGGTGATGGACTCCACAACGGGACCTTCCACAGCACTTCCTTCTTCTTCTCCATCCCTCGTACTGTCCTCTCTCTTTCTCCTCCTTTCACTCCCTCCTTTTCTCTCTCTCTTTCCTGCCCCTTTACTCTGATCTCACCTACCACTTCCCCTTTGACGCTTCCACACAGTCTTTGTCCTATGTCCTCCATCTTTCCTACTCTCCTCATCTTTCTTCCTTTTTTTTTTTTTTTTTTTTTTTTTTTTTAGTTTTCCCATGTCTGTCTTCCTCATCCTGACCGTCTCTCCGTGCCCCTTAACTTTTCCCTTCTCTTCTCATCCTTTATCCCTCTTTTCATTCCTTTTCCCCATTTAAATGCCCAGTCTTTTACTCTTTCCCTCGTTACACTCGTTTGTTTCCCACTTTATTT
>NC_136982.1:25148795-25228795 GCF_032717465.1 Coenobita brevimanus
AAGGACAACGCTTGCAGCACACCCACCCACAACAAGTGTTTGCATTTGTTTCATTTACATATTTGGTGCGTTTGTTATTTATTTGTGAGTGCATATGATATATATATATATATATATATATATATATATATATATATATATATATATATATATATATATATATATATATATATATATATATATATATATATATATATATGTATATGTACATCATCATCATCATCAGCCGTTTGAGTGTCCACTGCAGGACCGGCCTATCCCGACCGAAGTGGGGACGATTCAGCCTATGTATCTCTACAAAGTGGCTTAGGCTGTCTGGTAGAGATTGTATGTAGGATGAGAAATGCTTGTAAATGTGATTATAATGTTGGAGTGGCTTTGGATGTTTGTGCAGTCTGTGAACCAAGTGTAATCGGCCCGCACAGGCCGACTGGGTGCAAGTATACTTTATAGTATGCGACACTGGTTCAACCACAGCACTCCTTATGTCCGCCAAAGCAGTACGTGGCCGGAACAACGCTCCCAAAGTTTGTTACCCTGGGGGGCACGAACCCTGGTTCTCCCATGTACGAAAACTCACACTCTACTACACACACACACACACACACACACACACACACACACACATATATATATATATATATATATATATATATATATATATATATATATATATATATATATATATATATATATATATATATATATATATATATATATATATATATATATGGAGCCTCTGTGGATATTTATAGATATGTACATATGGTTAGTACGGTAATTGTTTTTAGTGATGATGATGATGATGATGACGAGGGTGGTGATGGAATATGGTGGTAATGATGGTGGTAGTTAGTGGTGTGATGATGATAGGGATAATGGTGATGGTTTATGATGGTGGTGATGGTGATGATGCTAATATTGGTGGTAGTGGTGGTGGTAGCTATGATTATTATTATATGGTCAATTGTGGTAGTGGTGGTGGTAGCTATGATTATTATTATATGGTCAATTGTGGTAGTGGTGGTGGTAACTATGATTATTATTATATGGTTGATGGTGGTAGTGGTGGTGGTAACTATGGTTATTATTATATGGTCAATTGTGGTAGTGGTGGTGGTAGCTATGATTATTATTATATGGTTGATGGTGGTAGTGGTGGTGGTAGCTATGATTATTATTATATGGTCAATTGTGGTAGTGGTGGTGGTAACTATGATTATTATTATATGGTTGATGGTGGTAGTGGTGGTGGTAGCTATGATTATTATTATATGGTCAATTGTGGTAGTGGTGGTGGTAGCTATGATTATTATTATATGGTCAATTGTGGTAGTGGTGGTGGTAACTATGGTTATTATTAAATGGTCGATGGTGGTGAAGAACAAGTGAAAGGCAATGGCGTTGCTTATTAGTTCGTGTTGTAGCATTTGATGTTGACTTTCGTTTGCAAGTTTAGGTACAAAACTTTTGGAGTAGTTTCACGTTTTGTACGAATGAGTGAAGCTTTAAGATAAAGCCTTGTTATGTTTGATCTGTGCTATTTTAAACAGAGTGTTTCATAATGTGAGGTCGAGAGAGTAAACAGCGGAGACAGTGGAAGTTTGAATTTATCTGCAAAAATATTAGCTTGATAACATTGTAACTAGTGATAACACTCACACCAGACATACACCCATGTGTCATTGGAGGTCAGAGTTACTGGCAGTTTTCCGAGAAAACTAAAATGCAACCCCAGTGGTTTGGGGGCTTACCATTATAAAAAAAAAAAACACACAATCAGAAAGCTCAGCAGTTTTTAATCCAAATGCTTCGTAATTAGAGGAAAGTTATAGAGAAAATGTGTGTAATGTGTTGTCCTCTGCTTTGACACCTCTTTGGCATTGTAGGCGTGAAAGAATCACGTTATCATTGATAGTAGCTGAGCCATAATAAGGCCAGAGATTATACGTGATCAGAATACTCGTACACTGGAAATTTCTCTCGGCAAAGTTATATCATTAATGGGAAACGGAGGAGGGGAGGCTGACCTGAATACTCACCAACCTCCTCAGACATTTTTTTTTTTAATTCGATGCGTGACCAGATAGCAGATCAGTGTTTTGCTTATTGGTGTTTTTTTTATTATTTATTTATTTTTTTTGTTAATTTATATAAAAAATGTGTCACGTCAGGTGCTTGTACAACTACTGATTATGGTTTAGTTTTGTACTGACGGGTATTTGAAACTACAGTGGCACTTATGAGCAGTATGAGAGAGAGAGAGAGAGAGAGAACAGAGTAGACTGAACAGGGAAGAGAGATGAGAGCGAGTGAGAGAAGGATGAGAAAGGGGAGGAGATGAGAGGGAGGCAGAGAAGGAAAGGTGAGGGAGATGAAGCGAGGGCGAGGACACGAATGGGAGAGGACAAAAGAGGGAGAGCAGAGGAGCAGAAGTGAAAGAGTGGAGGGGGAGTTGAGGGTAGGATAGGAGGAGTGGAGGGGAGGGGAAGGGAGGGAGAAGAGTAAGAAAAGGAAGGAGCGAGGGGTGAGTAGGGAGAGGGAGGAAGAGCGGAAAAGGAGAGAAGGGGGAGTAGGTTAAAGGAGGAACGGAAGGAAAGGGGAGGAGAGGAGGGGGATTGAGAAAGGGAGGCAAGAGAGGGAAAGAGAATATGAGGGGAGGGGTAAGAGAGGGAAAGGGGAGGGAAGCTGGGGGAGAGGAAAAGGGAGAAAAAAAGGATGAGAGGGGGGACTGATAGGAGAGGGATAGAGAAGGGGTGTGGGAAAATGGGAGTGGATGGAGGGACTAGAGGTGATTGGCCGTGCAGCGGAAGAGCAGCCAATCTACCCCGTGTCACTCCCAGGTGGCATATCCTGTGTTGAAATATTTAGCACCAGGTAACTTTTTCACCTTAATTCTCAGCAGCCTAGAGGTTAATGCCTTCACTGCGATAACACGCTTTTCATATTAATCAAGTTATCACTTGACAATTTTGTTATAGTAAAGGAAGAATTGCAGGTAATGAAGGGGATAATTATGATTAAATCAAACCTTTCTGTTTCGATATGTTCCCCTTTACCGAAGAAATCGTCTGTAAGTAGCACTAATAGAACACATGAGGCCATCCAAATACATGTTCGCTAACCCTATTGCTTATTATTTTTATTAATTTTTGTCCGTATTGTTATTCGTCAGTAAGCAGAAAACTTCATCATTGCAGTTTGGAGACAGTTTACATCTGAGTAAGTGAGCGAAAAGCATTAATGTGAGTCTCGGATGTTGTGCCTTCCAAAGCCTGTGCTGAGTTTCGGATGGTTTGATATTCCCGGGAGGCCTCCACCAGACTGGGCGATGTTTGTGTCGTTTACTATATATCAAACATTTGGATTCGGATCTTGACAATATTAACTGATTAAAAACGCTAAAACATCATTACCCCCCCCCTTCTCTCTCTCTCTCTCTCTCTCTCTCTCTCTCTCTCTCTCTCCACCCACTCCTTTCTTTAGTTCCATTTTCCTCGTTTTCCTCCTCCTTTCCCTCCCTCCCTCCATTCAGTCTGCAGTCTAGTCTTCTCTCCTCCTATTCTCCCTCTCCCCTTACTTCCGCCATTTCTCCTCTCTCTCCCTTTTTCCCCATCTTGGTCTTTCCCTCCCTCTGCGATTTCCTCATCCCCTTATTCCCTTCCTTCGTCATTTCCCCTCCCCTTCCTCTCTCCTACGCCATTTCCCTTCTCCTCCCCTTCCTTTCCTCCTCCATCAATTCCCCTCCTCTCCCTCCCCTCCCTCCGTCATTTCCCCATCACTCCCTCTCTCTCCCTCCGTCATTTCCCCTCCCCTCCCTCTCCCCCTCCGTCATTTCCCCTCTCCTCCCCCTCCCCCTTCTCTTTCCTCCAGTCCATCTCGGGCTCAGTTTTTCTCCTCCTGCCTCCCTCCATCTGGGCCGGCCAAGAAAACCTCTGACAGATATTTCAACACAAATCCCGAACTAATGCCACCGCGGGGAGGAGGAAGGGGGGAGGGAGTATTTGTTTACCCGGCACCAATTGAGAGAGAGAGAGAGAGAGAGAGATTATTTATAGATTTTATGGCTTTTTCAAGGCTATCTGGTTGTAGTTTTTTTTTATACTGATAATGCCCCTCGCAACTTTAGATATTTAATAATCATAGAAGTTCAAGGATAGGACAGCTAAGTAGAAGACTGTCGCTTGCCGTCCACTGTCGTACCGTACAGGAGAAAGGTAGAAGGTAGGCCTACCTATGTTGTATTGGTACTAAAAATAAAGCTATTGATTCTCTCTCTCTCTCTCTCTCTCTCTCTCTCACACACACACACACACACACACACACACACACACACACACACACACACACACACACACACACACTGAATAAATGCCCAATACCTACGCCTAGCAACTGATCAGATATCCGAAATTTGCCTTGGCCGAGTGACCCTGCTCTTCAACACGCTACTGTCAAACTCGATTTACCTCGTTCTTGGCCAACTGTGACACCGACACCAACGATGGTTCAGATCAGGTCAGGACTCTTTAAGTCGACGTTGCCCTGTTACATTGATCTTTGACCCTTCTCAAAATTTAATCTTTCTAGCATTATTCTACCCTGAACTCATCCATAAAGTTGAGTTTACAACTGATAATGTTTAAAGTTGGCTCTGTCATGCGATGTTGACCTTTGACCAATTGTTGAAAAGGAAATTCGGTCAGTATATTGTTAAATTTTCCACTTTTTCAATAACTTTGATCCAAACCAGGCTTTTTTTTTTTTTTTTTTTTTTTTTTTTTTTTTTACAAACCTGAGCTTAAGCTAATTTTCCCGAGTCAGCGTTTAACCTAGACTTGTAACTTGTCGCCTTGGCCTTTGACTAATTGTTCATAAACACAGTAGGTTTTCTCATTGGCTGACCCTGAACCCATCCTCTCATTTAGGTTACAACCGAAGAAAACCGTGGAGTTATTGTGTTAACAAAGGCAGACAGAGATATAGAAAGACAGGCGCAGAGACGGACAGACAGACATACACACACTAATCAAACATACCACCCGCTCTGCTTCTCGGTTGTTAGTACTGTATAATGAAATGTATTGACGGCCTGAACACGGTTGTGAGGGCAGGATCTGCCAGTTGTAACTACACGATAAGTGGTTTACAGGCCTTGATAAGCTGATTTATAATCCTCAGCGGCGAGGAACTCCACTTTCTGTGATAGGAGGAGTGACCCGCCCACACTCATGTTATCCACACGGGTACAGGTGGGCGAGACATCTGAAGTGTATAGGGAAACAAGTCCTTGTGGAAAGTTGTTGTGCACGAGTGACTGCTCGAGCGAGCCATTAGGGGAACTTCAGCATGGTGCGAGTATGTGAGAGTATATGCAGACACAATACTGCACCCTCTTTAATGCCTGGAGGACTGGAAGACGCACCTGCCATCAGCCTGATTGCTGAGTCCACATCAAAAGTTTGCCAGTATTATTTATGAAGCCTGAGAGTTGTCAAAAAATCTTGGTAATGCATTCAGTGCCACGGAGGAAAAGCCTAAACCTCTTACATCTGTTTTTCTCGGAAGATTCATCCTGCTTACGTATGCATAATTAATTAAGCCTATCGTTCCAGTTATGTCTAAAAATGACGATATTTGTCTGAGAGAGAGAGAGAGAGAGAGAGAGAGAGAGAGAGAGAGAGAGAGAGAGAGAGGAATAGAAAAAGCGGAGGGGGAGTCAGGAAGGGAGGAGAAAGGACGGAGGGAACAACGTAGTGAGAGGCAGATTGGAGGAGAGAGGTTGATGGAAGGAGGGGAAAGAGGGAATGAGGGGAGAGGGAGGAGGAGGAAAGAGAGAGGTATAGGGAGTGAGGAGAGAAGGGGGAGACGGAGGAGAGAGAAGTGGAGGGACAGAAATAGAAAAATGAAAGAAGGGAAAGGAAAGCAAAGAGGAACAGAAGAGAAAGGAAATGGAGAGAGACGGGATGGGAAGGAAGAGAAAGTGGAGAAAGAAGAGGGAGGAGAGAAGTGAGAAGTGAAGGAAGGGAAGAGAGAGAGAGAGAGAGAGAGAGAGAGAGAGAGAGAGAGAGAGAGAGAGAGAGAGAGAGAGTGATTGTAAAAAATAGAAAGGATAGAATATAAACAAAATGCAAACCAAGAGAGAGAGTGAAGAATTATTTCCATGTTGAGGAAAGGAGAAAATAGGAGATGGAAGAAGATTTAAGGAGGACGAAAGACGAGAGTGGATTAAAAAGGGGATGGAAGTAATAAATGTGTGTGTGGCGAGAAGGAGAAACAGAGAGAGGATTAGGTAAAGAGGGAAGGTGAGAGTGTGAAGAGGAGATAAGAGAAGGAAAGAGAGGGAGAGCCAGAGAATGGATTAAATAAAAATGAAAGAGAGAGAGAGAGAGAGAGAGAGAGAGAGAGAGAGAGAGAGAGAGAGAGAGAGAGAGAGAGAGAGAGAGAGAGAGGACAAATTTGTAGTGTCCCAGTGGTGATCGAGGCTATCATTGTTGATGTGATGTGGTGGGAGCTGTATGGTGTGGTGTGATGTGGTGTTGCGGTGTGGCGTGATGGGCTGAGATGTAGTGTGCTGTGGTAGAGTGGTGTGTTGTGCTTTGGTGGCGATGGTGTGGTGTGGTTGTGACTTATATGGTGTTGTAATGGGTTGTGTGGTGTGGCTGATGGTGTGCATGGGTGTGTCTTGGTGGTACGGTGTGGTCTGGTTTGATATGGTAGTGTGGTGTGGTGTATTGTGGTGTGATGCTGATGGTATGCATGGGTGTGTTTTGCTGGTCTGGTTTGATGTGATGTGGTGTGGTGTGGTATGGGTAGTGTGTGGGTGTGGGTGTGGTGTGGTGTGGTGTGGTGTGGTGTGGTCTAATCGTGTCTGGTGGGTTAGTATGGTGTGATGCTATGTGATGGGTGATGTAGTGTACTGGAGTGTTGTGGCGATGGTTTGGTGTGGTGGTGTGGCGATGCTTTGATGTGATGTAGTCTGATGGGGTGGGAATGGTGTGGAGGTGATGGTGTGGCTGTCATGAGTTGACGATGGTTTGATGGGGTTTCATGTGGTGTGATAAGATGGGATGTTGAGGTGTGATGGTGTGATGTGGTGAAATGTTGCAGTGCGATGGTGTGGTGTGATGTATTGGTGATGATGGGGCAGTGCGGTGTGGTGACTGGTAGAGTGGTATGATTGTAATGTGGTGACAAATGTTATAATGATGTGGAGGAGTGTGGTATTGTATGGTGTGGTGTGGTGTAAATATAGTGTGGTGGGTTATGATAGGTCGGGTATAGCAATGTGGTGTGATGTGTTATAGTGTAACGAGCTATTTTACGGTATAATTGGTGATATTGTGGTTTGGATTCTACGGTATGGAGTGTGGTGTGGCTTGTTATGGTGTAAAATTTCTTGGTATTGTTTGGTGCTATTGTGGTGTGATGTGTATGGTATGCTGGTGTGGTATGGCTTCGCATGATGTATTTGTGGTAAGATGTGTTGAAGTGGTGTTTGTGGACACAGTATGGTGAAATAATGCCTTGTGATGTATAAAGTGCTCGTATGGTATGATGATGTGATGTGTGTGTGTGGTAATGGTGTTATATGGTATCGTTTGTGGTTTTGCTGTGATGGAGGTGTGTGTGTGTGTGTGTGTGTGTGTGTGTGTGTGTGTGTGTGTGTGTGTGTGTGTGTGTAGGGATGGAGTTGCGGTGGCGGTCTATGTTTTAATGGGAGTGGATTAAATATTACATAGACGCACATAAAGTTTACAAATCTGTATAATCCCATGAAATGAGGATATTATTGTGTGTGTGTGTGTGTGTGTTCTGTCAGCAAGGTAATGATACCCTAGCCACACTAATCTTACTGTGACACCCACACCACGCTTCTACCTTCCCCATATCACACCCCTACCACAGCTTCATTCCCCTAACGTTCCCCTAACACACCCACATCCCCACCACACACACATCCCCACTACATCCACATTACATCCATGTATCATTCACTTCACTCCCACTCTCACATCCTTACCACATCACATGACACTCCTACCACACCTACATTACATTCCCACCACACACATATCACACCCAAACCACAGCCCTACCACAGCTTCATCCCCCTACCACACCCACATTACATCTCTACCAGCAAAGTGCACACTGTGAGCGCATGCCGAGCAAGCGAGCGTCATGTTATCACAGTTTCCCTCTGATATAAAATTTAGACGGAATCTCCGATATTTCATTGCTAGAGTTAATGCCAGAAGCATTGTGTTCCGACGGAATATCTTTTTAAATTTGATTTTGTATTTGAGGCGTCCACCGATTAGAGCCGAACTCTACCCTGGAAAACTCATGATTCCAAGGGGTTCCTACGGCTTTATGGGTGAGTTTTTACTTGATAAAATTTACTGAGTGAATGTATCACTTCCAGGAAGAATTTCTACTTCACATAGGAGTAAAGTTATTAGCGTCTGCTTAGCTTGACGGTCGGGTCGGGTCGGGTCGCTCATTTCCAAACTTGGCTGAGAATTAAGTTCGTTGTAACATACCATCATTCCCACTACCACGCCCTTCCCACACCACATGACACCCCTACCACGCCCACATGACACCCCTACCACGCCCACATGACACCCCTACCACGCCCACATGACACCCCAACCACACCCACACTACACCCCTACATTACCTCCCCTCCAGACCCACACTACACCCCTACATTACATCCCTACCACACCCACACTACACCCCACCATTACCTCCCTGCCAGACCCACACTATACTCCTACATTACATCCCTACCACACCCACACGACACCCCTACATTACATCCCTACCACACCCACACTACACCCCTACATTACATCCCTACCACACCCACGCTACACCCCTACATTACATCCCTACCACACCCACACTACACCCCTACATTACATCCCTACCACACCCACTACATTACATCCCTACCACACCCACACTACACCCCTACATTGCATCCCTACCATATCCACATCATATTAACTCCCCACCCACACCACAATTATATCCCACCTACACCACACCACACCACACCACACCACACCACACCACACCTCACACACATCATATTCGCTACCGTACACCCACCACACCCACATCACACCATCTACCACAATCACGCCACACCCCTACCTCGCACCAATCGCTTCTGGTGAGTGAATTGAGAGTGTGTTGTGTGACAGGCACATCAGTGTAAAGAAAGGAAATAAATGAGAGACGGAGAATGGAAGGAAGGAAGGTGGGGTGAATGGGCGAAAGGAGGAAGAAGGAAAGAAAGGAGGGAGGGTAGAAGAAAAGAAGCAAACAGGCAAACAAGAAAGAAAGAATTAAAGGGCGAAGAGAGGACTGAAGTAAGCGTGTTGTAATGTATTTAAGAGTGTGGGAATGTGACTTGTGGTGTCAGCTGAGCTCATGTGTGGCGGGATGACACATGGAACACTGTTTTGTTGTGTCTGTCAGCGTGTTGCTTTTGTGACCTCTCTCTCTCTCTCTCTCTCTCTCTCTCTCACACACACACACACACACACACACACACACACACACACACACACACACACACACACACACACACACACACACACACACACACACTGTGTAGGAGTATAACACCCGCACTACACGTCCGCCTAATGCACACATCTGTACGTTCCATAGTAATGCTGATTTCAAACCCATATCACACCTACTGTACACCACATCCTCATTTCATTTCCTGCCCCACCTACACCATATAGCCTTATCCCTTTCACACACCAGAATATCCTTTTTATACGTGTACAGCAGGCCCTCATTTCACCTCCAGTCACACTTACACCACACCACACCATAATAGTGTACCCAGTCACATCTCCACTACATCATAATGGCGTAACCTTTAGCACTTCACCACACATAAACACTTTCATCCCACCATATCATCACTTCACCTTTCATCACAGTCACACCACACACATATCATCATCACACCGTACACCACACTCACGGTGCGCCGTTGTCTTAATCGCGTTTCTCGCGTTCCAGATCAACGCTATTCCATCTTCCTCACTTCACCACACCCATATCTTATCCTCATTTCACACATCCACACCCTTCACACCCTACCCCCCCCCATCCTCCATACCCTACAGTACTGCTCACACACCCAAATCCTTCACACCCAGCCCCACACTCCCACATCCTCCACACCTTACTACTCATACACCCACATCCTCCATATCCTACCTCTCACACCCACAGCATGGACACTTCACTTCCTACTGAATGCACACACCTGTTGTCATATACCTTTTACCCATCCCTTGTACATCTCCCCACATTCCCAATTCGCTCCCTACCACACCAACATGAAATCAACCACATACTTACCAAGCCCTGTCACATCCCTGCCCAACCCTACCATACCCCATCCCCACCCCTAATCATTCGACATTCCCCTACCACTCCCACACGCCCTGTAGCCCCCAGTCGAGGTCACATATATGGTCTCTGAGGCCATACATTTTTCCTGATGCCTTCACAGTTGGCAGGTGTGTGAGAAAGAGAGAGGTCATGTTTCCGCCCACTCTTTATTACTGGGTGAGACAGAGAGAGAGAGAGAGAGAGAGAGAGAGAGAGAGAGAGAGGACCATCAATAAGTGAGAAAAAAAAATCAGGAAGCAAAGATAGAAAATAAATATAAATAAAGGAAAAGGGAAGAGAAGAAGCAAACAAAATAGGAGAGAGAGAGACAGACAGACAGACAGACAGAATCTATAAAGGTGAGAAGAAATTTTAAAAACTATGGCAGTAAAGACGAGAGTGTTAATCCGGATAAAGAAAAGGGAGGATTAGAAGCAAGGAAAACAGCAGAAAGAGAGAGAGAGAGAGACAGAGACAGAGACAGACAGAGAGAGAGAGAGAGAGACAGAGAGACAGAGACAGAGAGAGAGAGAGACTACATATAGGTTAAAGTGAAAATGTAAGCTTGTGTTGTAACTGTGTTTCATTAAATGTTAGTGTGTGTTAAAAGGGAAGTTTGAGTATGCGAATTTGTTTGAATCTGTGAGTATGTAAATTTGCATGTGTGTGTGTGTGTGTGTGTGTGTGTGTGTGTGTGTGTGTGTGTGTGTGTGTGTGTTTGTAGGTCTGTGCATGTGCTTGTGTGGATGTATGCAAATGTGTGTGGTCATGTATGTGTCGGAATCTGAACCGTCTTGAGAGATTCTGGCTATGCGCATGTGTATTTTCGTGCATGTGCGTGCGTGTGCGTGTGTGTTGTCTCCAGGGTACAATATATTCAACTGAGCCGCAGGGTGGTGTGCTTTGCTCTGATGAGGACCCCATCCCCCTCCCACACACACTACATCCCTCCCACACACACCACACCCCTCCCACACACACCACACCCCTCCCACACACACCACACCCCTCCCACACACACCACACCCCTCCCACACACACCACACGCCTCCCACACACACCACACGCCTCCCACACACACCACACGCCTCCCACACATACCACACCTCTCCCACACACACCACATCTGTCCCACACACACCGCACCTCTGCCACACACACCACACCTCTGCCACACACACCACACCTCTGCCACACACACCACACCTCTCCCACACACACCACACCTCTCCCACACACACCACACCTCTGCCACACACACCACACCTCTGCCACACACACCACACCTCTCCCACACACACCACACCTCTCCGACACACGCCACACCTCTCCCACACACGCCACACCTCTCCCACACACACACCACACTCCTTCCACTCACACCACACCCCTCCCACATACCTCGCACACTCACCCATACCCCCCGCACCTCCCCCTTGCCATCTCACTTTCTCTCACCTTTCCCATCCCACTCTCTCCTCCCATTCCCACTCATCCCACTCTGTCACTTTCCCACCCGTCTCTCCTCCCATTTGCAACCCCAGTCTTTCCTCCTTCCCCATCCCGCTCTCGCCTTCTCTGCCACCCCTCTCTCCCCCTCCACCTGTACGTCTCTGTCTACAACTCTTCTAGCCCGCTTTCTCTCCTTCTCCCTCCCTACTCTCACTCTTCCCCTTCTCTACTACCACACGCCCTAATCTTCTCTACCTCTCCCCCTCTACCGCCCCAAGTCCTCCTCTTCTCTCCCATGCACCTCTCATCTCCCATCCACTCCCTGCATTCCACCAGATCCTTCCATGCTTTACCATTGTCGATTTCATTCTTTCCCCCATGCATCTCTCTCCTCCTTTCACTAACCCTCCCCCAGTCTTACCACCGTTATTCTGCTGCTTCCGACACATTCTCTCCCAGCGTCCCACCCACCCTCTCCCACTCCCTCATTCCTGCCTTCTACTTTCTCTCACCTCACTTTCTCCCACCCCACCCTCTTCCAGCTTCTCTCTCTTACCCTCTCCCAGTCTGTCCCACCCTATCCACTCCCAGCTTCTCCCACCTACCGTCTCCCAGATTTTCCTATGCACCCTCTTACATTCTTTCAGACTCCACCCCCTCCCACCTATCCTGTCACTCTCTCTTACCCATCCTACCCATTCTTTCCCACCCCACCCTTTCCCAGCCTCTTACACAGTGTCCTAGTCTTACCCACCAACTCCCAGCTACTCTCACCCTCTCCCATCCCACTCACTTTCAATTTTCCTCACCACGCCTACTCCCATAATCCCCGTTTCTCTTTGACTCCCACCCCACCCCACCCCACCCCAACTCCACCCACCCCACCCGTTTCGCTTCTCTCATGAGGCTACTCTTTCTCTCCCATCCACCATCTCCCTCCCACTGTCAGCTTCAGTCTTCTTACCTCCTCCCACCCCACCCTCGTCTCTCTCTCTCTCTCTCTCTCTCTCCATGGCTTTTACCCACTAAATCACACACACAGATGGTCTGGTTTGTCGAGAGAGAGAGAGAGAGAGAGAGAGAGCGAGCTGAGGGGGCGTAAGCCGGTATTATGGTGTGTGGTGTTGCGGTTATTGGGCGTGAGGATTGTGTGTGTGTGTGTGTGTGTGTGTGTGTGTGTGTGTGTGTGTGTGTGTGTGTGTGTGTGTGTGTGTGTGTGTGTGTGTGCGCGTGCGTGCGTGCATGCGTGCGTGCGTGCGCGTGTGTGTGTGTGCGCGCGCTCGCCTGCAGTTTATTGGCATGCTAGAGGATTGTGATGCAATGCAATGTGGTGTGGTGTCATGCAATACATGTGTGGTGTGATGTGTTGGCTATGTTGCTGTGATGAAAGCTTGTACTCATTGTATAGGCTGTGTGGAAGTTGCACATGCGTTAATTACCCGTCCCCGTCCCGGTGGGGCTCGGGGACGGGTCTTATTTCCATTCGGTTTGTTTGTATGTTTCTCTATCTGTTTGTCTGTCTGTCTGTTAACAGCTTTACGTGAAAACTGCTGGTGCGATTTGGGCTAAAATTACTGGGATGATGGGCTATGACCTTTTGATCACCTGATTAAAGTTTGGGCCAAAAAATGTAAAAATAAATAAATAAATAAATAAACAATCGTGTTTTCGCCATAACCCCTTTCAAATGCGTCATATCGACATGAAACCAAAACCTAAAGGTGCATCTTGCAAATCTGCATCCTATAACATGCCTCATTACATCAGGGGGGTCACCCCTCAGTTGGCGGTAGGGGGTCAGTGTCAGGTGGGTCGGGCCTAAAATTTCTAATGGGCATAAAATCGTCAATTTTCATCCGATTTACTCCAATTTTGATACTTGACGTCTTTGACTAGATATCCTGTTGTGTTAAGCGTCAGTACCAAAATGACTGCAGGGGACAGGTTTGCTGTGCCTTGGCACCGCTACTGTTATGGTTGTTGTGGTAGTGGCGTTGATTGTGGAAGTTGTGATGGTGCTGGTGATTGTGGTAGCAGTATTGGAGTTCGTTACTGAAACTGTGGTAGGTGCAATACCGGTACTTGTGGTTGTGGAGTTGATTGTGGAGGTTGTGGTTGTGGTGTTGGGTGTGGTAGTTGTGATAGTGTTGCTTGTTGTTGTAGTTGTGGTTATGCCAGAAATAGCTGCTTTTCTTGTGGTGTTCTTGTGTTCAGTGGCAAGTGTCTCAAGTGCTCTCTCTCTCTCTCTCTCTCTCTCTCTCTCATTCTTCTCCTTCCTCTCCCTTTTCCGTTTTCCTCTACTTCTTGTCCTTTCTCGCTTCTTTTCTTTTTTTCACCCTCCCATTTCTCCACGTTTCCTTCTCTCCTCTGAGCTTTCTTTTTTTTAATCCCTTATTTTTCTCTTCTCTTCCTTTGTTCGCTTCCTCCTTTTCCTCTCCTGTCCTGTACTCCTACTTTCTCTCTTTTCCATATTACCCATCTTCGCCATCTTTTCTTTCCCCTTCCTCTCTTTTTTCTTCCTCTTTTACACTCTCTCCTTTTCATCTTTTTGTACACCTCCTCCTTCTCCTCTTTTGCGACCTTTCTGTCTTGTACATTCTTTTCCTTTCTTGTATTTCCTCCATGTCTCTGCTTTTCCCTCTCTTCTCATCCACTTCGCTCTCTCTCTCTCTCTCTCTCTCTCTCTCTTTTGATATTTCTTGTACATTAACATCCCAATCTCTTCTTCTTCTCCCTCTCAGTCTCCCTTTCCCTGTCTCCTTCTCTGTCCCTGCTCTTCTCCCTCCTTTCCATCATCACCCTCCTATCTTTAGCTCTTCAGTTTCTCCTTATTTTCTCCTCTCTCCCTCCTCTCCTCTCCTTTCCTCTTTTCTCCCTCTTCTCCATCATCATCCTCTTCTCACTCTTCCATCTCTTATTTCTTCTTTTCTTTTCTTTTCTCCTCCTCCCATCCTTTCTCTTCTCTTCTCTCTCTCTCCGACTTTTGCAAATGGGAGTGAGAGGAAGCGAGAGACTGAATTTGCAGTTATTATTGCCTATGCTTGACACAAACACCTGCTTCCCTTCCCATATTCCCTTCCCTTCCCATATTCTCTCCCCTTCCTTTCCCTTCTCTTCCCTTCCCTTCCCTTTCCTCCTTTCTCCCCTGCCCTCCCTTTCCTTCCCTTCCCTTCCTTTCCATTCCATTCCTTTCCATTCCTTTCGTTTCCGTTCCGTTCCTTTCCTTTTCTTTTCTTTTCTTCCCTTCCCTTCCCTTCCCTACGCTTTCTTTTATTTCCTTTTCCTTAGTCCTTTTCTTTTTATTCTTGTTCCCATATTCCCCTTCCATTGCCTTCCCTTGTTCCGTCCCTTCTATTTCCATTCCATCGCCTTTTCCCATTCCCATCCTATTAAATTCCCTTCGTATATTCTTTTCCCTTCCATTTCATTTAGTCCCCTTCTCCGCTTTGATTTTCAGTGTCCTTATCTTCCAGTTCCCTTCCCATATTGTTTATCTCTTTCCACATTCACTCATCCCTCTTATATTCCCTTCCCTTTCCATATTCTTTTCCCTTTCCTTGTTCCCTTCCCTTTCCTTTCTTTTGCCTTTATTCCTTCTCAGTTTCCTTCTCATTCATATGCCTTTTTTCTTTTCTTCTTGTACTCAATCCTTTTCATATATTCTTCCTGTTCCACTCTTCCCATTGTTCTCCTGTCTTTTCTTTTCCTTTCTTTTTCTGTTACCCTCTCCCATGTTCTTTTCCCATCCTTTATCATCTTCCTTTTCCATCTCCCCCTACCTTCCCTTCCCGTTTCCTCACATTTCTTCATTTTAGTCCTCCCAATCCTTCGCGTCCCTTCTTCCATTCCCTTTCTCTACACATTCACTCATTCATGCCTTTCTGATTTTCTCCTCACCTGTTGTAGCGTATTCCTCTCCTTTCTCGTCTCTCTTTCCTTCGTCCAATTTGTCATTCTTATGTTTGAAAATAGTCTCCTCTTTCCCGTCTCTACACATCTTTTTGAATTTCCGTTTGCATTCACTTGTTTTCTCCATTTCTTCCCTATACTTTATTATCGATTTCTTTTAACCCTCACTCATTCGCTTTTTTTTTTCCCCCCCTCTTTTCTCTTTGCCTCCATCATTTCTCACATTTCTTGTCTGTCCTAGTCAGCTCTCCCATCCTTACGGTCATTCTCTCTCTCTCTCTCTCTCTCTCTCTCTCTCTCTCTCTCTCTCTCTCTCTCTCTCTCTCTCTCTCTTCTGCCGTCCTTTTCTATCCACGTTTACCCTCCCACTCACGCCCATCCCACCCCCGTCCCATCCCACTCCACAACAATATTTCCAAATCACCAAACTTCTATAATATTTCCGGTGTTAATCGCATACACAATTATGATGTCGCTTTTGACTCTCCTCCAAAATATTATATATATGTTTTTGGCGATAGGGATGGACTTGACATGAGAACATTAATTAATTCTCTACCTCTCTACCCATATTTTTGATTATGTTGATTGACCATTTCATTTCAATTTTTGAATAACTGGGAAAGCGGGGAGAGCATTCTACCTACAGTATATATATATACATATATATATATATATATATATATATATATATATATATATATATATATATATATATATATATATATATATATATATATATATATATATATATATTGCGTGTACGGGAAAAGGAAACTAACTTTTGGGTCTTTTTTTTTTTTTTTTTTTTTTTAATATCCATGTTAACAGCTGAGCACCACAGCTTAAGCACCTCATGACGGACGTCATGCGATGCTTAGCTGTGGTGTTCAGCTCCTAAATTAAAGCCTTTGAGCCTGTGATGGGTTATTCACAAAGTGTCCTGGGAAACAAGGCTACTGCATCATCAAGGCTGCCATAGTGTCTTCTCCCAGGTGTTACCCTAGATATTCATAACATTTACCATATCACAGAGGGTGCCTGGACACCTGAGTTGAGTGGTGTCAGCCGATTGCACCAGGATCTGAACCCTGGCGCTGTCGGGTCGGAAGTTTTGAACACCCGATGTGAATGTGAAAAATTGGATTGGGATGTGTCTTTATTATTATTATCCTAAGAATAATCTTTCCTAAGAGTTAGTCTTCTTTCTCCATCCTTCTTACTGTCACGAGTCGGCTCGTGACATTAAATTTAGTGGGAAACCGCGAACTCTAGTAGAATCCCAGTGTTTATTGTTCAGTTAACCGCTCACCCGGTCGGGAGTGTTTTCAAAACAATTTTTCACTGTCATAAGTGATCGTCTTTGTGCGAGACATTAGCACTTCCGCTGAGCGATTTGTTGTGGGCGTGTTTCGCTCATTCTATCCGTTGGTAATGCCGTTGGACAGTCCCCTCTTTCCCACGATTTAGTCAGTCAAGGTTTGAGCGTCGCAGAAGTAGGTAGTGTGTGGCAGTGTCCTTCCTAAGACGCAGTTCCCACCGCCATCGTATTCCCATATAGCTGTGATTGGCGAGAGGCTCAGCGTGTGCAGTGTCCTTCCAGTAACGACATCCAGTTATCCGCTTTGTCCACTTTTCTGACCAGTATTTCTTTTCGTTTTCCTAGGCCTAAGAGTTAGCTTTTGAGTGAGCGAGTAAGTGCGATCTCATTATTTTGAATTCATCTTGAGACTCATGTAACGTTAATTTATTTTATTGTAATCAATAAATTAACAGTTCTTTTTCTTTGAGCTTAATGTAATGTAAACTCGTGTTGCATTTCTCCATTGAGCTTATTTCACTTATAGCTCCTAGCTTGCATAAACGCTCTGCTATTCATAACTGGTACTTAGGCCAGTCTTGTTGTATTAAGCTTAAAATCCGTTGTGCCATCTAGGAGTTAATGCATCAGCAAGACTCTGTTATCATTAATAGCATTAGTTATTGATTTTCAGGGGTGAAGTCACTTTCTCCAGAGGCTAACAGTACTAATAAACAGCAATTGTGAGTAATTAGTTTTTGCTGTGTACTGTTGAGAAAGTTTATAAATTCTCGTTCTTAGAGAATCGGCGAAACAAGCCAGAATAAAGTAATCATTGCTTGATTTTAACAAGACAATTCATTGTCTTGTTCTCAGTATTATTGAAAATTATCCTTTAATATTGAATAATCTTTAAAAACCCTGTGACAATTGGCGACCTCATTCCAGGATATTAACTCCTAGCTCTAAAGCTATTCACGAGATAATACTCACTCGTTCATACTTAGGTATTTATCATTAAAGTCTATAGGCACTACCTTACTGGTGATTATTGATTCATTTTTATTAATTTACATAATAGTTTTCACAATCAGTTGTTTGTTTAATTTTCTTTCTTTACCAGTTTAATTAGATAAAACTGGTCACCACTAACCTGTGCCTATATTCTTTATTCTCGATTATTGGCATCTTTCTCTGAAAAAAATCGCAGTCAGTACTGAGTCGCTAGTTTATTAGATTGAGTTAGCATCATGTCCACCAGCGTCTATGTACAGGAAGCCAAAGATATGGGTCTTACGGACCCAACTGAAATTAAGGACTTTGTCCTCTCTCGGTTTAATTACGAACAGCAACGCGAGAATGATGCTCGTGAAGAGCGTCGAATTCAGCATGAAGAACATGAAAGAGAACGTGAACACGAGCGAAAACAATGCGAGGAACGTGAGAGAGAACGTGAACACGAGCGAAAACAACGCGAACTCGAGTTAGAACACGAGCGAAAACAACGCGAACTCGAGTTAGAACAAGAGCGAGAACAACGTGAATACGAGCGAGAACAATGAGAACACGAACGTGCCGAGCGAGAAGCATGCAAAAAACATGAACTTGAAGTGCTGAAACTCAAGCGAGATTCCTTGGCTTCAGACACATCTGGTGCAGCTGGTCCAAGAACCACGAGCGTTCTCCCTGCACATGCTATGGCGACCCCACACATCAAGCTTCCCCCATACAAAGATGGCGAGCGAATCGAGCCATACATAGCTCGTTTTGAAGACATGGCTCAACTGTACTGGATAATGCAGCTAAGCGGCTTCAGTTTCTTAGCCTGTTTGAGGGCCCTGCCCACGATATTCTCCACAGAATTCGTGGAGACAATCTCATGTATGAGATGATGAAGGCCGCACTTGTCAAAGTGTATGGTCTCACAGTTGACGACGCCAAGAGTCAGTTCATGAGGGCGCGTTTACAGGATAAAGAGACCGCCATTCAGTTTCTTGACCGGCTTACTGCTTACTTAGATGAGTGGATGGAGAAAGATGAAACTCCTTCCAGGCGTGAGGGGATAATTGACCTTATCTTGCACACGCAGCTAGAAAAGTCGTGGCCTACTGAACTTATGGCTCAACTTAAGATCTGCCAGGTAAGAGATGCCAGCCAAATGGTGAAGAAGGCTGACGCATTCTTTACTGCATACGGGTATCAAACTCGCAAGCAGCATACCTGGAACTTTAAACCTGATAAATCTGGGAAACCGTCTCAGACTGAACCCCAGCAACAAGGCCATTCTCAGAATAATGGCCAAGGTCCAAAACCGCAGAGGAAGGACCAGGGGCAAAACACTCAGAAACCTGAGTGGAAGAGGTACAACAAGTACCCTAACAAGCAGCAGTGTCAGCCACGCAACCGACCGTCGGGACTGTCCTTTTCACCACCAACTCAAGTGAATAGGAGTCAGGAAGCGAACGCAGCCTTCATTCCTCAGCAGCAGCACGGTGGTGTTGTCCCTCGCAGTATGGGTACTTCCCCACAGTACACTAGTCCCACAGCGACAGTGAACCCCCCTCCACAGATGACCAATGTTCCATCTCCTCAGGCAGTGAGTATGGCCCCTGAAGTTTTTAGTTCACAGGGCACCATGTTTGCCGCATCATTTATTCAGCAGCCTAATCAGTGGCTAGCTGCTTCCTCCACAGGCCCTCCCACAGGTGACAGTGCCTTCCTTGTTCAGCCAGGGTTTGTGGGAGGCATTCCTGTGAAGGTCCTGCGAGACAACGGATTCTCAGGTTGCTCTGTCAAGCAAAGTTTAGTTCGGCCTGAGCAGTATACAGGTCGATAGATCCAAGCTAACCTTATTGATGGATCAATGAGATTGTTCCCTGAGGCACGTATCCAGGTGGCATCTCCATTTTACACTGGTACGACAGTCACATTTGTCATGCCAGAACCTTTATTTGACCTTATCATAGGCAATATTCCCGGTGCCAAGTATAGTTGCACCGAAGATGACGCTACTCAGACTTCGGCTGCAGTAACATGAGCCATCGCTGAGGCTCCAGACTGTGTCACCCCAATGACCATTGAATTGCCACAAGATCTGATGTGTAGCCAAATTGTTGTTCAAGAACAACATTCTGATCCGACACTTGCTGCAGTGGGAAAGAAACAAAAGGGTAGAGTGATAAAGTATTCACAGGGAGGTCAAGCCAAGTTCCTTCACAAACAAGGATGGCTGTACCGTGAGTCACGAACACCCAAGGGTGAGGTTCGACTGCAGTTTGTCGTTCCTGCCAAGTACCACCAAGCAGTGTTAGAATGAGGTCATTGTTCAGCCTCAGGAGGTCACATGGGCAAAAGGAAGACCCAGGGCTGTATCTGAGCTGACTTTTTCTGGCCAGGGATGGGACGAGACATAGATAGCTTTGTGCGTTCCTGCAATGTGTGTCCACGTACCACTAATCAAGGACATGTCCTTCCTGCGCCGTTTGAAACCACACCCGTAATCTCTGAGTCAATTGAGAGACAGGGCAGTGGTGAAGTAGGTGCAGACCTGATGTCTTACCTGCTAACTGCTACCTAACACTGGCAACTGTTGTATGCTGGGTTCCGTAAGATAGGCGTTCTCAGAGATTTGAGTAATACTAGGACCAGCCTGGTTCCCAGTTAAAAGTGTAGACCTGACGTCTCGCCCATTGGCCCTACAGGACACAGTATGTCCAGGGCCTGTATATACATGTGTACCATAAGTTAAGGGGGAGGTTTGAGAACTCCGCAGAGACAGTCCGAGGCTGTGTATGAATTACCTTGTGGAACGTCTCGAGCTGTGGGCCTCTCTGAGGATTCCCGGAGAATGCACAGTATCCACATGAGTGTTCACACCCACGGTGGGTGTTAAACCGTGACCTGCCCGAGATTGTGTAGGGATTCTCAGCTTCCTGTTATTAGTCGTAAGTGTGGAGTTAGGTTAACTAGTAAACTGCCCGTTCTAAGAGATTTGAGTAATTCAAGAACTGGCACGTTTCCTGGTTAATAATGTTAGGTTAACTAGTGAACTGCCTGTTCTAAGAGATTTGAGCAATTCAAGAACTGGCACGTTTCCTAGTTAATAAGCGTTAACCAGTAAACTATAAGGGTTCTAAGCAATTTGTGAATTCAAGAATTACGTTTCCTGGTTAATAATGACATAAGTACTAATTGCTAGGCAGAGAGAGAGAGAAATGACACATTTGATGCTCCACCTTAATTCCTTTTGCAGGTGCAGCTGGTGGGTGCAGCATTGCCGTGCAGATCAGCTGGTCGTCCCTGTTGCATGCTGCCACCCCTTCTCTTCTGCCTCGTTGTCATTACCATAAATTTGTATTACATGATTTTACACGTAGGTACAGTTACGTCACACCTACACCGCGTATTACATACATTACGCTACATAACAGTTAGTTGTTAATGTAAATGTAGCAAACTTTTCGCTCAGTTTGACCTGAGTACAGGATTTTTCACCGTCGTCACGGAGTTTTTTACCTCAAGCTTGCTTCTGTTAACGTAAATACGAGGTTTTTTCGCTCACTGGCGACTGTGACTTTCTCCTGTAGCAGGATAGCACACACACACCACTGTGTGAATCTTGTGTGACTGAGTTAGAATTTATATGTATCTATATTGAAATTTTTTTTCCTGGAAAAAAAAATTTCAACTTTTGATGGGGCGTAATGTCACGAGTCGGCTCGTGACATTAAATTTAGTGGGAAACCGTGAACTCTAGTAGAATCCCAGTGTTTATCATTCACTTAACCGCTCACCCGGTCGGGAGTGTTTTCAAAACAATTTTTCACTGTCATAAGTGATCGTCTTTGTGCGAGACATTAGCGCTTCCACTGAGCGATTTGTTGTGGGCGTGTTTCGCTCATTCTAGCTGTTGGTAATGCAGTTGGATGCTCCCCTCTTTCCCACAATTTAGTCAGTCAAGGTTTGAGCGCCGCGGAAGTAGGTAGTGTGTGGCAGTGTCCTTCCTAAGACGCAGTTCCCACCACTGCCGTATTCCCACATAGCTGTGATTGGCGAGAGGCTCAGCGTGTGCAGTGTCCTTCCAGTAACGACACCCAGTCATCCGCTTTGTCCACTTTTCTGACCAGTATTTCTTTTCGTTTTCCTAGGCTTAAGAGTTAGCTTTTGAGTGAGCGAGTAAGTGCGATCTCATTATTTTGAATTCATCTTGAGACTCATGTAACGTAAATTTATTTTATTGTAATCAGTAAATTAACGGTTCTTTTTCTTTGAGCTTAATGTAATGTAAACTCGTGTTGCATTTCTCCATTGAGCTTATTTCACTGATAGCTCCTAGCTTGCATAAACGCTTTGCTATTCATAACTGGTACTTAGGCCAGTCTTGTTGTATTAAGCTTAAAATCCGTTGTGCCATCTAGGAGTTAATGCATCAGCAAGAATCTGTTATCATTAATAGCATTAGTTATTGATTGTCAGGCGTGAAGTCACTTTCTCCAGAGGCTAACAGTACTAATAAACAGCAATTGTGAGTAATTAGTTTTTGCTGTGTACTGTTGAGAAAGTTTATAAATTTTCGTTCTTAGAGAATCGGCGAAGCAAGCCAGCATAAAGTAATCATTGCTTGATTTTAACAAGACAATTCATTGTCCTGTTCTCAGTATTATTGAAAATTATCCTTTAATATTGCATTTATCTTAAAAACCCCGTGACACTTACCAATATTCTCCCCACTCCTCAATCACACCATTTTAACTGCTTCATAAGACACCGGATATACAAGAGTGACCCGTGCTTAGTTGCTGCTGCTGTTTATGTTGTTGGAGAAAGTTTAGAGCTGAATCATTGTCACGTTCATACCGGCCAGCCTACGGCGTCCATGATGACCATGTGTATTACATCCTCCATGCCTCACCACCCACCACCAGGCCACACCCCTCACAGTCCTATTATACCAGTATCGACATATCTCAAAAACCTGTACAGTATAACAATAAGGTTCATATTTGACACTCCAACACAGGCTTCACCAGAAACTATCTGGATTAACTTGGATCGATTGGGATGACCTAACCGGATCTGAAAGGACCAGCAAAACCCGAACCGTCGTGTCTCAAAAACTATTTTACCAATGGGACTGAATTTTTGCACACGTCTTTAACATAACCTGTCCTAACCTGACCTATATCGACCTGATTGGACTTAAAATGATTTCAAACGACCTAAATTGAGTAAAATATCCAGAACTGGTTTCCACGCATCTGAATATGACTGAATTGGGACCCGAATTGAGTTGATGAGGCTAAATAGAATGTAAAAACCCTGAGCGGACGTAACTGGACCTTAGTGACCTGCCCTTCACTGACCTGGCAGAGCCTGAATAATGTGAAGGTCGAGAATAGGCCTTTGTGACGTGAATGGGTCGACCTGGATCTGAATCACGTCAAGCCACCGTGCAATGACCTGGCTCGGCCGAGATGGGTGCGGCTGAACATGGATTGGCACTGTTGGACGCGAATGGACCAGTAGTTGGCTTGTTTTCATCTGACGGAACCGGGATACTCTCAAAACCTAAATACTATGTTGTGGTGGCATGAACATAAATGATCCGTAGCTTTGAAGTAGGAATGAGTCTCCCTGGTTACTAGTCAAATCTTCCCTTCAGTCTGGCTACACTTGGACATCAGCTGAGATGTAAGGGTCAGGGATCATTGTCAGGTGCAAACAAACCAGCTACGAATGTTCCTGAATTAACCTGGATTATTTTGATTCAGCCGGATCGGATGTGATGAAGGCTGGATCTACAGTGCGAAAAATCTTTTAATCTGAATAAAGTCGTCTGGTGGTAGTTTGCTGAAGATGTAATATTCGTCATCGGATTGAACGGGTTAATGACCTGATTGACCCTACTTCAACCTAATGAGCCGATCTGAACATAGTACATCTAAATTAACTAGACTGTATATGAATTTAGCTGATATACTGTACATAAAAGAATGGATATAGCCACATGAACTGGCTGGATTTGATAACGCAGGATTTTATTTTTTTTACTTTTTCGAGTGTCTTGATATGTTGGTTGATGGCTTATGCCGCCATGACGCAGGTACTTGGTCAACGAATGCGCTTACATTAAACTTACGTGTCTGTTTGTCCTTATACTTACGTGCCTGTTTGTCCTTGTACTTACGTGCCTGTTTATCCTTATACTTACGTGCCTTTTGTCCCTATACTTACGTGCCTGTTTGTCCCTATACTTACGTGCCTGTTTGTCCCTATACTTACGTGCCTGTTTGTCCCTATACTTACGTGCCTGTTTGTCCTTTTCCAGTAATGTCTCTCATGTCTGTCGCTGTTTTCTTTTATGTGGAGTTATTGCTTTTTCTCTTATCTTCTCTGTCCGTATATTATTCCCGTCAGTTCTTGTTCGTGTTCCCTTTCATCTTTATTGTACCGCCTTATTTTTTCCTAACGTCTCTTGCTCCCTTCGAGCTTTTTAAATTCCAACTTGTATATTCATTTTTCACCTGTTTTCATTCCTCTTTTATAACTTTTAAAATCTTTGAGCTCTTTCATTTTTTGTTCATATTTTTCTATTGGTCTTGTCTTGTTCTTTCTCACTTGCAGATTAATTTTGCCTTTCTCGATTCATTTGTATTTTATTTACCATTTGGGTTATATGTTCTCTTCCTTTATTATGATGTTCCCTTTGAAGCGGCCATTTCCGTCAGTCACACCCTAAGGTTTTGCGGACATAAGGTGTTTTACTCCCATAGCCTTTAGCGATGGTCTATAGTACAATCTTCATGGTCCCGCATCTGTCTTATACATTTGTACTTGTTCCCATTATTGTATTTTGATTTATCTTTTCTGCTCAGTTTGTAATACCTTTCTTATTCCCGCACCTCCTGTTTTCATTTCAGCTCTTTTTCCGCTTTGCTTCAATTTTCTCTTCCCTTTCTGTTGCCCCTTTTCCTTCTTGCTTTCACCCCCCCCCATTTACCTTTTCTCTCATCTCTGTCTCACTCCTCCCAAGTCATCGCTTCTCTGTTCATTTTACCTGTCCTCGTCTGTCCTCTCCTGTCTCACGATTCTTCTCTTTCTCCTCATCCTCTTCCCCTCTCACTGTCTCATTCATCTTTTCTGTTTATGTTTTTTGCTTCAGTTTAGTTTTCTCTCCTCGCCTCCCGTCTTTGTCTCAGTTGTCCTCATTTTCTTCTCTCCTCCTTCCCCTCTCGTATCTCTCTTTCCTCTCTTCGTTCCTTTTTCTTTTCATGTTTTGTAGTCTCTCTCTTCGTTTCACTTCTCTCTCTCTCTCTCTCTCTCTCTCTCTTCTCTCCTCAATTCCATCTCGCATCTCTCTCACTCCCCTTTTTTCCTCTCCTCCCCTCTCTCTCACATAGCACCATGTTTCCCTCCCCCCCCTCTCTCTCTCTTATTTTCCTTCTTTTTCTCACTTTCCCTGTCCTTTCACCATCCCCCCTTGGATTTTTTCTCCATCTGAATTCACTTTGCTTGATATTTTTCGAGAGAGAGAGAGAGAGAGAGAGAGAGAGAGAGAGAGAGAGAGAGAGAGAGAGAGAGAGAGAGAGAGAGAGATAGTAGGCAATGCAGAGTAACCTGTTGAACTGCTCTCGAATGCTCGTTGATATGCTCTCTGTATGTCTACCTGTCTGTCTGCCTGTCTGTCTGTCTATCTTGTTGTCCGTCTTTATGTATCAGTGTGTGTTTATTTATCTATCTCTTTACCTGTCTGTCTTTCCATTCATCCATTCATGTATCTCGCAGTCTATCCGTCTGTCTGTCTTTGTCTATCTGTCTGTCTGTATCTGTCTACCTGTTTATCTGTATATCTATATCTATCTGTCTACATATGTATAAGCATATCTATATTTATCTGTAGCATCTGCACTGTAACTGTCGTGTCATTGTACCAGTCATACATTATATCATCAATATCCTGTGCCTCCCTGGCATGGAACAACGTCCCTCGCTTCACCACTGGCTGCACCACAGCTCTTTTACACTCAGAAAACTAAAGTCTTCCCTGTCATTGACTACCTTGATATGAGAGGCACAGAATAATATTGTATACAGTAGTCTGTACCAAAACACAACACCCCTATCATTACATGATATATACACCTTACCTACCTAGGCACATAAACCAATCCCCACACAAACATGATTAAACCCTAAGCAACAATACACCACGTCCAGACATTCCACCACTAACACTGAAGAAACACCTACATAAGGTACTCACATCACACGGAGGACAATACAACACTTCGATCTGAACACTGTCTTACATGGCCACCCTTCTGATCTCCACCCACTGGAGGTGTCCTTAAACAGATATGATTGAGTTAGGTCAGAGCAGGACAACACCCAGCCTTCCTCAGCCACCAGCTTAGATAGGGCTGTGGGGAATCACAGATGACACGTGCCCCGTTTGAATAATATGCCCACGCAACATAACACACACATAATGGAGCACAGCACAGCACAGCACATGCTATTCTGAGATGCAGACACAACATCATCAGTGTATGGAGCCTATGAGACAGACCAATAATAGCGATTGCCTACCTGTGGTAGACGGTTCTGCACTATCACACGGCCGGGGTTGTGTAACAAACAACAGTAATATGTAGGTTGCAGTATCTTTTCATATCAATCGTTTTCTGGGTTTCTGTCAATCTGTCCAGACTTTTAACTAATAACTACTGTTTCTGTCCATAATGTGTGTCCATGGATGTAAACTCTTTCCTGTAAATAAACTCACCTGTATACAGTTACCCTGTAAATAATTACCTGTAACTGGTCTGTATATAACCTCACATGTAAATCTCTTAACTGTAAATAACCTTTAAGTACTGCCACTCTAAACATATAACTTGTATATAATCTGTAAAGAACCTCACTTGTAGACAACTTACCTGTAAATAACCCGAAAACATCCCCACTCCAGACCTTTAACTTGACATAATCACCTGTAAATAATTAACATGTAAACAGTCATCTGTAAACACTTAACCCGTAGAGAATCACATGTAAGCAATTAACCTGTACAGTCGTATGTAAATAACCTGCAAACAGTCTCACCAACAAGCAGCAGATAACATGTAAACAAACTTCTATGCATAATTATGTAAATAATCTCACCTGCATGCAAAGGAACTGATGCCCCTTGTTATGTATCTTAGGAAAAGTTGGTTAATCGCGAGAAGGAAGAGGAGGAGTGAGATCGAGGAGAGAAGGAAGGAAGAGGAAGAATGAGAGGGATGAAAAAGATGAGAAAAGGCAGTAAGAAAAGAGAGGAAAAGGATGAATGAGAGGAATGAGAAAGAGGAGAGAAGGAAGGAAGAGAAGAGAGGAAAAGAAGGAATGAATGGAATCAGAAAGAGGGGAGAAAGAAAGAAAAAAAGAAAAAGTTCATGAGAAAGGGAAAAGAAGAAATAGAGAAGGGAAAGAGAGTCGAACGAAAAATAGACGTAAGCGGATGAAATAGGAGTAAAGGGAAGGAGAAGAAAAGGGATGAAGGAAGTGGTTGAGAAACAGACGAAAAGGATAAAATATGAAAGAGAATGAAAAGTAGAGGGAGAGAAAGGATGAACGAGGGGGTGGAAGGAACTGGAAAGAGAAGTGAGAGAAACGGAGAAATATGAGGCGGAGATAAGGTGAAAGAAAAGAGGTGAGAGGGATGGGAAAAAAGAGAGAAGAAAAAAGAAAGGGAGACAGAGGACACGGATTGAAGAGAAAGGTGGGAGGAAAGTGAAGAGGGCAAAGAAAAAAAGAAAATACGAGAGAAAAGGTGAGAGGAAAAATGACAGCAGGACAGCTGGTGGGAGTAAAAACAAAAGGGGGGGGGGAGTCGTAAGAAAATGCGTGAATATTGAAAAAAGAAAAAAAAAGTAGGATGAGGTTGAAAGAAAACAATTATAAGATGAAATATAAGGGTGGATGAGTATGAGGTGGAATGCGGATGAGGCAGGTATAAGTAAGCAGAGGTGCGTCAAGGTGAGGTGGCGTGGTCTTTTTTTTTTTTTTTTTTTTTTTCGTGCATGACCACGCTGGGTATGACGTCAGGCAGAGGAGAGAGAGAGAGAGACAGAGACAGAGAGAATCAGTAACCGTGATGATACTTTTTTATTTTAGTTTGGCTTGTTTTTATATTTATGTTGCTGTTCTGTGGAAAATGTGGTAATTGGTTGTAGGCTATATGTCAAAGGCAGTGTTATTGTCTTCGTGGAAGAACAATGTTTCAGAGAGTTTAAAAGCTTTGGCTAGCATTGGTTGTGCTTTTAGCCTTACAATTATTACTGTATTATAATTATAAATATACTTTATCATTATCATCATCGTCGTCGTTCGTCGTCGTCCGGACCTCCTTTCCCACCTAGGGCAGGGTGAGGAGTAGCAGTGTCTAGACAGCCCAAGTTTGCCCAGTCCAATGGGCCACACTTCCATTCACTCATCATTCAAGACCCCAGAATCCTAGCTTAATCGGATACAACAAAAACATTCATCACGTTCTGTAGTTTCACATAAACGTATTAAAATTACTACTACTACTACTACTACTACCGTATCATCATCATCATCATCATCATTATTATTATCGGTTATTATTTGTTGTTTTTTGATGATAAAGTGATGATGGTGATGCCCTTGTTGTGACGATGATGAGGTGGAGGGTGAAAAGAATTTGAATGGCGGGTATTGTTATAGAAGCAGATATAACATGTATATTTAAACATTTAATTATCTTTCACACACACACACACACACACACACACACACACACACACATATATATATATATATATATATATATATATATATATATATATATATATATATATATATATATATATATATATATATATATATATTGTTACGGAACAGAGAAAACTGTCCCGCAAAGTTCCAGGTTCAAAACAAAAGAGTTAGGTAAAATTACAAGTTAAAGTTTAATGCTCAAACTAACAACTAAACATTCAGGACTCATAAGGATAATGTAATGGCAAAAAACAGGTTAAATATATGGTTAACTGCAATAGCCTCTATTAACACGAAATTAGCAAGAGTAAATTTATCTAAGTCAGCCCTGATAAAATGAGAAAACCGGATAATGCTCAGTTAATGCAAGATATATTATTACAGATACAAACTATTATTAATAATGGCTGACAATATGAACTTTACATGAATCACAAAAACCTTACCAGGCCTACGAATTAACACCTTATGCTATACAGTACAAGAAAAAATGTAATAACACTTATACTCAAATTACACAGCAGCTAGATGGTTGGAGACTTCCTGAGCACTCACAAAAATAACAACTGTACAGGGGAGGACAGAGATGTGAACAAAATGAGTAGATCTAAGTGGCCATTAATGCAGAGACTGAACTCATTATATAGGGACCGGCAGAGCTTGATACAACTTGTAAGAAGGACGCGCAAATGAAGCCATAGGGGACAAAGAGTTGACACTCCTGCTCTGAACAACAGAAAGAACGACTTACGCTACTATAAGGGAGGAGGGGGGGGAGTGAGGTAGAACACGCACTATGGAAGCCACGAGGCGAATCGTGATCAAACATGCAGCATACTGTACGTTAGAATTATACAAAGGATGATGAAATCATAGGCTATGTAACACCTCCCCACAAAGAAAAAGAAATTTACAAAGAAAATTTCTTATTACTCTAAAACAATCTGTCTAAAGTCTAGATAAGCAATCTGCAATAACATTTTCTTTCCCCTTGATATGTTGTATGTCTAATGAATACTCCTGAAGAAGCAGACTCCATCTTGTCAATCTCTGATTTTTATCTTTAAACTTACTAAGGAATTTCAGTGGGTTATGATCGGTATAAATGACTATGGGGTCAAAACCAGAACACAAATAAAATGAAAAATGCTGTAAACCCAAAATCAAGGCCAAAAGCTCTTTCTCAATAGTTGAGTAGTTCTTTTGAGGTGGAGTGAACTTCTTACTGTAATAAGATACAGGTGTTCAATACCCTGATCATCCTCTTGCAGCAAAACAGCCCCAGCTCCTGTATCACTTGCATCAACAGCCATCTTAAAAGGCTTAGCAAAATTTGGAGTAGCCTGATCATCCTCTTGCAGCAAAACAGCCCCAGCTCCTGTATCACTTGCATCAACAGCCATCTTAAAAGGCTTAGCAAAATTTGGAGTAGCGAGCACTGGCTGACTTAATAGAATAGCTTTAAGTTTACTGAAAGAGGATTCACAGTTATCGGTCCAGACAAATTTAACTCCCTTTTTCAGTAGGTCTGTAAGTGGTGATACAAGAATTGAAGAGTTAAGAACAAATCTCCTGTAATAACCTACCATTCCCAAAAATCTTTGTAGCTCTTTCCTACTTTTAGGTCTGGGAAGATCACTTATAACCTGAACATTAGCTGCTGCTGGTGCAACATATCCATCACCAATTACGTACCCAAGGTACTGAACTTTAGCTTGACCAAACTCACACTTTGATAAATTAGCTACAAGATTAGCCTGAACCAAACGCTCAAGAAATTTACTGACATGGCATAGGTGATCTTTCCAGTTGTCACTGAAGATTAATACATCATCAATATAAACAACACACCCTGCCAAACCCTCTGTTACAACATTCATGAGCTTCTGAAATGTGGCTGGTGCATTCTTCATACCATATGGCATTACAGAACATGCAAAAGTCTTTCCTAGTGTTACAAAACATGAGATCTCCCTAGCACGTTCAGTCATAGGTACTTGCCAGTATCCCTTTAACAAATCAAACTTACTTATGTACCTAGCCTTTCCGATCTTGTCTGTGCAATCTTTCACGCGAGGGAGAGGGTGTCTGTTTTGGTTATCTGATTAACACGTCTGTAGTCGATGCAAAGCCACTGTGACCCACCTGGCTTAGGGAATAGAGTGACAGGAGAACTCCACTCGCTCTGACAGGGCTCAATCATCTTGTGGTCCAACAGGTAGCCAAGCTCCTTCTCGATGAGAGGAACTTTCACTGGGTTCACACGGTAAGGAGGCAGTTTAATTGGCTTTGCGTCTCCAACATCGACATCATGCATCAACACAGTGGTTCTTCCTGGAGTAGCACAGAACACTTGCGGGTACTCCTGCAGTAATGCCGAAAACTCCTGCCTTTCCTCGGGAGGTAGATGAGAAAGCTTAGTCTGGAGATCATTCATGATATCAGGATTCTTCCCCAAACTATCACTCAGGCTCATACTGCATGGGAGAGCTTCACTTGCAGACTCGGGTGGAACAGCTACAGTGCAGACTGGGTTATTTTCGTCCTGCCCGTGATATAATTTTAGCATGTTGATGTGACAAAGTTGCTTGTTCTTTCTACGATCTGGTGTGGCGATGACATAGTTGACATCACTGAGTTTCTTCTCCACGAAATAAGGACCACTAAACTTGGCTTGAAGAGGTTGTCCATGCACCGGTAGCAGAATCAAAACCTGATCTCCTGGCTGAAAGTGGCGTAACCTGGACTTCTTATCATACCAAGTCTTCATCTTCTCCTGAGCAGCTCCTAAATTCTCTCTCGCCAGCTGTAAAGCAGTGGACAGCCGTTCTTTGAACTTCATCACATACTCCAGCAGGTTGACATCATCTTCCTCCGACAGCCAGCATTCCTTGAGTAGCTTAAGGGGTCCTCTTACTTCATGGCCAAACAGTAGTTCAAAGGGTGAGAAGCCCAGTGATTCATTTGGAGATTCTCTTGCGGCAAATACGACGAATGGAAGACCTTTATCCCAGTCTTTCTGATCTTCCAAACAGTATTTCCTGAGCATCGATTTGAGTGTTTGATGATATCTCTCCAACGCTCCTTGGATCTGGGGATGGTAAGCTGAAGACGTGATCTGGGTGATGCCCAACTCTTTCAGAGACTGCTTGAAAACATTTGACATGAAATTACTTCCCCGGTCTGACTGTACCTCCTTGGGCAGACCAAACTTTGTGAAGAACCCTAGCATTTCCTTAACCACGTTCTTTGCTGAGATATTTCTAAGTGGAATGGCTTCAGGATAACGAGTAGCCATATCAGTCAGGGTCAACACATAAGAAAATCCTGAAGAAGTCTTAGGAAGAGGGCCCACAATATCCACCAACACACGGGTGAATGGCGCCTCAAAAGGAGGAATGGGAACTAGAGGTGCAACCTTTTCGGTCTGATTACACTTCCCCACAACTTGACAGGTGTGACAAGACTTACAATACCAGGAAACATCTCTGAAGATACCTGGCCAGTAGAAGTGTTTCAAAATGCGTGCCACAGTCTTCCTCACTCCAAGGTGTCCTGCCAAACTGGAATCGTGAGCCACTCTAATGATATCCTGCCTACAAACACGAGGGATGACAACTTGATGTACAACCTCCCATTCACAGTCGGCTGATGCTGTTGGGGGTCTGCACTTCCTCATAAGTACTCTTGACTTTATATAATAACAAGTAGAATCACCAGCTGACTCTTCCTCACTACAAGCAGAGTTAGCTAGACCTTTCAACTCAGGGTCAGCAACCTGCAACTCAACCAACTCTTGACAAGACAAATTATCAACACTACGGGGTACTGCCTCATCTGGTGAGTGGTCCAAATTAGCAAGAAAAGTGTCAGCTAGGATAACATCATCATCATCATTATCCTCTAAGTCACCAGTAACTTTAGACTTAGCCCTAGTGACAGCACATGCAGAGAACACATCAGGGACACCACAATCCTGGGTTGCAGCCACTGGCTCACTAGACAACTGAGGAGCTGGACACACTTGACTTCCACCAATATCATTTCCAAGTAAGAAAGTTACACCTGACACTGGGAGTGTCTCAACCAACCCAACCATAACGGAACTATTAACAAAACCAGACTCTAAATTCACTCTGCACAGAGGGACAGAGAAGTAATTATTCCCTACACCTTGTAAGATTACAGTTTCATCAGAGGAATTAACATTAGAGCCTAGAACACTGGTCAGCATAAGGGATTGGCAAGCACCTGTATCACGATATATTTTAACTGATTTCCTGTCATTATTGTCCAGAGGACTGACAAAACCATCAGACAGGAAATTAGCACATGAACTCTTGAGAGTGTCACCCACGTTACTGCTCAAAAGAGGAGCTTCATCATGAGGATTTAATTTACCCCTCAAAGCAGGTTCAGTTAACTCGGTTAAAGAATTCTGGGAACTCTCAAGTGTGGACACTAGACCAATTGACTGAATATTTAAAGACTCCTTTTTGTTCACATCACGCTGTCTCCTGAAACATTTCTCCGTAGTATGACCAAGCTTACTACAATAAGTACATTTACTTTTCTGAAATCTAGAGGTGAAGCTTGTATTTACTTCCTGAGAAACATCATCTTTATTCTCTTTCCTGTTACCTGTACTCTGAGTAGAGGCAACGTACTTACTCTCAGCTTTCCTTTTATCTTTAGAATATCTCTTGTGAGTGAGAACATATTCATCAGCTAAAACTGCAGCATCAGACAAATTATCTATTCTTTTCTCATCAAGATATAGGCTTACATCTTTATTAATACACCTTTCGAAGTCCTCCAGCAAAATCATCTGCTTAAATTTATCAAAATCAGAATCCATATTCTTAGAATTTAACCACTGCTCTAACAGATCTTCTTTGATTTTTGCATACTCAACATGGGATTGCTTATCTTGCTTGTAAGTTGTCTTAAATTTTACTCTGTAGGCTTCAGGAACAAGCTCATAGGCCTTAAGAATCAAGCTCTTAACTACATCATAATTATCAGATTAATCCTGAGGCAAAGATGCATTAGTTACTCGAGCTTTACCGTAAGAACAGTTTGAAGGAGTACTGGCCAATACTTTTTGGGCCAATTAAAACCTGTAGCTACCCTCTCAAACAACTGAAAATACTTTGTTAAATCAGATTCATTAAAAGGAGGGACATGTTTAACATTTTTAGCCACATCAAAATCATCAGAGCTAGATGATCCAGTTCCACCTTGTTTCATGCGATACTCATGGTCTGCCTGAATCCTAGGAAGTTCAATTTGTGCCTGAGCCTGTACCTGTGCCTCCTGAATACGAGCCTGCTGCAGGGCTAGCTGTAACTTAGCTAATTCAATCTGCGTTTGCTCATCTGGAGGAGTTACATTAAACAAGCTTTTATTAATTATGTCAACAATTTGATCTTTAGAATGATGAGAGCGAACAGCAATTCCCAAATGTTTAGCAACAAGCTTAAGTTCATTCTTTTTTCTGTTTTCTTCATCACACACTGTTTGCACATTTGACAAAAAATCTTTGGCTTCATCAAGAGTAGTAATAGTAGACATCATGAATAAATCACAGTCACAAAATATCAAGCAATATCCTTATGATAATATCCTGAATATCCTGATAAGAGGTCGCCAAATTTATGTTACGGAACAGAGAAAACTGTCCCACAAAGTTCCAGGTTCAAAACAAAAGAGTTAGGTAAAATTACAAGTTAAAGTTTAATGCTCAAACTAACAACTAAACATTCAGGACTCATAAGGATAATGTAATGGCAAAAACAGGTTAAATATATGGTTAACTGCAATAGCCTCTATTAACACGAAATTAGCAAGAGTAAATTTATCTAAGTCAGCCCTGATAAAATGAGAAAACCGGATAATGCTCAGTTAATGCAAGATATATTATTACAGGTACAAAATATTATTAATAATGGCTGACAATATGAACTTTACCTGAATCACAAAAACCTTACCAGGCCTACGAATTAACACCTTATGGTATACAGTACAAGAAAAAATATAATAACACTTATACTCAAATTACACAGCAGCTAGATGGTTGGAGACTTCCTGAGCACTCACAAAAATAACAACTGTACAGGGGAGGACGGAGATGTGAACAAAATGAGGAGTAGATCTAAGTGGCCATTAATGCAGAGACTGAGCTCATTATATAGGGGCCGGCAGAGCTTGATACAACTTGTAAGAAGGACGTGCAAATGAAGCCATAGGGGACAAAGAGTCGACACTCCTGCTCTGAACAACAGAAAGAACGACTTACTCTACTATAAGGGAGGAGGGGGGGAGTGAGGTAGAACACGCACTATGGAAGCCACGAGGCGAATCGTTATCAAACATGCAGCATACTGTACGTTAGAATTATACAAAGGATGATGAAATCATAGGCTATGTAACAATATATATATTATCTGCCACTCCCATTTTACAGGTAAGCATCGTGAGAACTTCCTCATTCCACGCCCTACCCATCCCCACTAAGGTAAAATATCGCAGGTAATCTATCATCTCTCCTCATGAGCCATTCATTACGAGGGGTCCATAAAACATTAAGGAGGATTGTTACTGGCTGTAATGAAATAGGAAAGTAACAAGTGAAGTGGGTTGGTGGAGTGCAGTTAATCTCTTCACTGCGAGAAATTCAATTAAAAAAAGAATGTGGCCTGATGGTGGCCAGAACATGGTAGAAAAATGTCTTACCACAGTATTTACGGGGTTAGGGGAGGGCGTCTGACCACTTCTTAAGTAGTCCTTCATAAGTAGGGAAGGAAAAAGAAAAAGTAGACATGTCATCATAATCCAAGATGAAGTCCTTGAATCGGATGGGGTGTTTTATAGCTTATTCTTGGGGTCTCTAACTTTTTTTTTTTTTTCAGTCAGAGGATATTTTCAAAACTGGAGGAGTTAGGTACACCCCTCACTAACACCTTCACCACTAGAGTTACCTCTTATGATGAAAAGGTGTATGGTAGACAAGTATTAGATGCGGGAGCTTAAAGATGGTAAATGCTGTTATTACTGTGGTGAGGCGTTGGAGGGATTTTTCTGTGATGTGGTGTGAGAGGGCGGGCTGGTGAATCGCTGAAGTCTACGGGAATCAAACACCTTGCGTCCGAAAATCGCTAGAGAGAGACGGACGGACAGCCGCTCTTAGAGATGCTCTGGAATCTGAAATAATGTGGTTGCAGCCAGAATAAAACAAAAGCATACGTCCTGTAGGTGATTGGGTGAAGGTGAGATTGATGCCTTGCCTCGGGGGTACTTAGCAGAATAGTCACTGGCGGCCTGAACAGTAGCAAGGGTAGGTGAAGAGTAGTACCATCTACACTGTTAACACATCCTATGATTTCTGTGGCTCCTTTTCAGCTGAATGTAATTGTCTGGCGTTAGTCTGAATAGAATAGAACAGAACAGAGTTATCCCACTATGAGAAAGCTAGTGGCGATAGTATTAACACACTCAGGCTCGTGTACTCGCTCTCACTTAAACCTAATCTAATCATTTGGTAATAACTGGAATAGACCACTGAGGTAGTCTCGGTGACATCCGTGGTAGTGCAGTGGCTGTTTCTGGAAGTGGTAAACTGAATGATCCGGGTTCGATTCCGTAACTGGGTGGCCGGTGGGTGAATACCAACCATTGCTAGGTGAAGGGCGGGCATAGTCCCAAAAGACACCTGACTCTCTCAATACCATCACCTCGTTCATAGTATTTCTTGCATCCACCAGACGATATTATTCAGTTTTAGAGAGACTGGTCATAGTGTTGAGGTTAGTGAAGATCATCTGTTCAGAAAATCTCTAGTAAACTTGGGAAATTCGCGAGATCAGATGCATTAGAATAAAAAAAAAAAAAAATCCTGGTAATAATGGGTTAGCTAATGTTAAGCCTAGTTCATAGTAGCACACGATAGAAATATGCAAAACTCTCGTAATGTTATCTCGCTTACCCAAGACCTCATAGTTGGTAATGTCAGAAGTGGCTCATCTCAGCGTGTTGAAGCGACATCCTGTCTTTATTCTCTTATTCACCCTGCTTACGCAGTGACAGCTTTTTTTTTTTTTTTTTCATCATCTCCCATCATTTCTGTTTGCTTCTTTACTTTCCTTACTCTTCATCATTCCTACTCATTATGCTTTCCTCTCTCTTATCCCCTCTGTACATTTAATGACGTCCGTTCTTTAATTTGGGGGACTGTTTCTTTCTCTGTGGTTTTCCCAGTTACCTTTATTTTTTTGTGGCTGTTTGCTTAGTTATATTACGTAGGTATATCCTTTCCTTATTTTATCTCATTATTATTGCAGTTATGATATTTCCCTGCCCCCCCCCCCTTTTTTTTAGCCTCTGTTGTTCACTCATCTCACTTTACTCAGTTATTGTAGGTCGTTGTGTCTTCTTATATCTGTTATTGTCTGTCTCTTCTCTTTATTTCTTTCTCCTTTCAATAGCTCTTACATTTTTTCCGTCCTTATTTCCATCGTTTAATTCTCATCTGGCACTCTTGTCTCTCCTTCTCCCCTCCCTCTGTTTTACCTTTCTTTCCTCCTCTTCCCATGCTTTCTTCGTTCAGTTCCTTTTTCTCCCTTCACCCTTCCTATCTTTCTCTTCATTAACCTGTCCAGCTCCGTACTTCTTTTTCCTTCTTGTCTCCTTTCATAATCGTTATCTTCATCTTCACCATCATATCATCGCTCCTCCTTCTCCTCCTCCACCTCCTCCATTAGTGCCCCTCCCTGCCCTTTTCTCCGTACCGTACAGAGGAAATTACATAATAGCCCTCGAGTCAGGGAGTTTAGAGAGAAAAATAGGGAGGGGAAATTATTCTACCAGGTCAGGGGTTTCGACAGAGAGAGAGAGAGAGAGAGAGAGAGAGAGAAATGGGAAAAGAGGGAGAGAGAACTCATTTTCAGAAAGAGAATGAAAAGCAGGAGGAAACCGGGTTGCGGTAGGGGAGGGAGAGAGAGAGAGAGAGAGAGAGAGAGAGAGAGAGAGAGAGAGAGAGAGAGGGGTCATCTAATTCTCCAGGGTGTACTCTAGTGAAGAAACTGAATCCAAACTTTAGCTCAGTCTCCCAAGGGCATTCTTAGAGCTGGGGGTTAAGGGGGGTGTTAGAGAATGTTTATGGTCTTGTGAGTGTTGGAGAGAGAGAGAGAAAGAGGGAGAGAGAGAGAGAGAGAGAGGGGGGGGTAAAATATGAAGAAAAGATTACAATCTCTCCCTCTCTCTCTCTCTCTCTCTCTCTCTCTTTCCACACACACACACACACACACACACACACACACACACACACATATATATATATATATATATATATATATATATATATATATATATATATATATATATATATATATCGATGCTAGTAAGCTTTGCTCCCTTGTACCTAACCATGGAGTACAGCACAATTTGCCACAATCACTTAGCAACCACAGCAGCAGTGAAACTCTGGTTGTCTTGGTTGTGGTAAAATTAGAAGCTGTTGTAATATTGTAGCACGGCCACCATCGCTTTAGTTTATTGTTTAATTTGGGACAGCAGAGTGGATGGAGCTTGACTGTGAACCGCATATTCATATTATAATGCCACCAGCGGATACGAATTTCCTTCATTCAGTGTATATTTCCCAGTGGATGAATAACTAAGAAAAATGCTCATGTTTAAGGAAAGTGGTCCTAACTTTTGAGCATGAGCCACCCTCAAGAGTGCGTACTGAGCAGCTAGGTATCCAGCGGGTCGGGAATAATTTATGATGGGAAGTCATACAGAATTCAGCAGAGGTAAAATGGAAAACCTTTCCCTCTTGAAGTTTAGTTTTGTATTAGACTTTTACCCCTTCGGTCTGATGACGTATTTCTAGATATTTTATGAACTTGGTAGAGTCCTAACCCGAGTAAAATCGTCTGGAGATTGCAAGAATAAAGAAAAATTGCCTCACATTGTAAAAGGGATCAAGTGCAGGAAATTGTAATAATTAAATCGAGCCCACACACAGCCACTTCCTGATGGAAGGAGGTTAGGGTAATTGATTGCCCGGGTGATGAAATGTTTTTGCCCTGGAAACACACTTTATTTAATTTGCAGTCTGATAGTTCTGTTAATACATAATGATATTTGTAATGATAGCACTTCTTTTTCTGAATGGCCGAAGTACAGTCAGTTAAAGTTATAGGCGACGTGAAGATGCCCCCTTTGACACCCCTTGCATTCAGAAACTTTGGCAGAGAGTTGGTAATGGCTTCTTAGTTAGTCTGTGAACCTATCAACCTCACTCATAGTTCAAGCCGCGCGGTTATGTCTTAAACAACTGGACCACAATCCGTATACATCGAGAGAGAGAGAGAGAGAGAGAGAGAGAGAGAGAGTTTAAAAATCAGTCCCACTCCTATATAGCAGCGAAAGGTCAAACCCCGCGGGATTTTAATGCTACTCCGCCCTGTTGAGTTTATCCTTTTCCGAGATTTTTTCCCCCGTCTTTTCTTAATAAAACTGCCACGAGTTACCCGAAATAGAATACCGAAGTTAGGTCATTCCACTAAAAGAAATGTATAGATTTTTTTTTTTTTTCAGGTCCCATTGGCTGAGTCTGGTGTTTGTCGGATTATCGGAATATATTACAAGGTTGTCCGTAAATAGCACCCCCTAGAAACTCATCTGGCTGAATCTTTGTCTGCTGGTGTGGGCGTAGGTACGGCAGTGGGAGTAGGAAGGATAAATTGGTGCAGTGTGGACATTGATAGCGGTAACTGGGCTGTCCCGCATCACACGAGGATCACCCAGTGGAGTGGAAGAGGAGTGTTATAGTCTATAAGAACCACCCTGGACTTAAGTTTTGTCAGTACAGTAAAAGATACGTTTTAACATACCAACAGAATTGGGTTCTCATGAATAAAACCATCCCCCGAAGTAAATATGACAAATACGTCTCATACAGATAGGATTTAACTTTTCACTTAACTACGATTACGTCTTTTTCGTTTTCTTACTGCTGTCTCCCAACGAGTTTAGTCGGCTTAAGCGAGAGTGTTCGGGCCGGAGGGATTACGTAGTCTTAATTAACTTCATCACTATTACAGCACTCATCTGGGAATAGCAAGAAAATCCCCTGGCTTAGAGAGGAAAGGCATATTATTTCTAACCATTCAGTACGAGAGACAGCCCCTAAGCGAAATAAAATCATAATGACGTGACAAAAAAATAAATAAATTATACTTTTTACTGTTAGAACAGTTTTACGTGAAACTCCAGCATCCGATAATCACTTTACACCCATGACGTACTTTTGATTATATTCTTGCTGCCTGTAGGCGATTTTGATCAGCTGTGGAGAATCTTTTCGAACTGGAGGGGTTAGATACAGCCTCCATCAAGGCCTTTGAGTTGAGTATTTTTTTTTTTTAGATAGCAAAGATAATATATAAGAATACTTCATCGGATCGAGGGGGTTAGCCTCTTCACTATGAGGTCGCCCCTAAGCTGAGTAAAATCGTCTGGCAGTGATAAGAGTAAGACCGAGTTGAAAATTATTTTTACGAGCGACCTGAGTACCCATGGAGGCTCGTGTGAAGGAATTGAAAGGGGTCCATAAAGGGGCTTTAGGATTTTTTAAGGACGTGTTTAAGGCAGTGCGTGAAGAGGAGGGCGGGGAGCCGTGGAATAAATTAACCCCTTTAGTACCATGACGTTTTAGCTTATTTATCACCACCAGACGATTTTGTTCAGCAGTAAAAAGAAATTCCATTAACCCTTAGGCCTAAGTGTGATGACGTCCTCAGAAAATTTATCTTTGTTACCGTGTGGCGAGTCTTTAGTTTAAGAAAAACTGTCGTAGTTATCAGGTTAAAAGCAGTCTCGTTAACCCCTTCACCCCGACAGGTCTCTCTCGAACGGAACAGAATCGTTTGGCATTACCCGATAAAATACATCAGCACGTCCTCGAACTGAAGTGATTGACCTACTCTGGATGTTACTAATGACGCCTTATTTATTGTGTTTTTCCTGCTGCCACACTAGACCTATACCACTCATCTCAGGGAGGATCTCTTGTAGTGAAGGGGCTGGACTGACATTTTTTTCTCTGCATTTAAGACAGGTTTTAAAGTTTCAGGGTATTAAACTTTGTGTGTGTGTGTGTGTGTGTGTGTGTGTGTGTGTGTGTGTGTGTGTGTGTGAAGGTAGACAGAGTAACGCATAGCAGGGAAGATGAGAGATTAAGAAGAGGATGACCGAGAGTGAGATGTATGGATGGATGGCTGAAGGACGGAAAGATAATGCAAGAACGTATATAAAGGAAAAGAATGACGAAAGACTGAGTAGAGGGAGACCGAAAATGAAATGGATGATATGAGACCCCTAGAATAGGCGCGACCCTCTGAGGTTCGGAACAACTTTCACACACACACACACACACACACACACACACACACACACACACACACACACACACACACACACACACACACACACACACACACACACACACACACACACACGTAACCTCATTCAAATTTTTTAAACTTAGGGTGTCACATAACCCTTAGCGTATTAATTAGTGTTCATTAACCCTGTCACTGGAAGGATAACTCTGATATTTTATTCTCTCAAACACTAGACTGCGTTAAGCTGGAAGCGAGTTACTGAATCCTATATTATATAAAATATTTCACATTTTTTGAGACTTCTAAAAATCTAGTGGCCTATTTGGTTTCAGTATTTAGACATGATTATTTGTAAACACTATTAATGACTTAATGCTGTTTTAGTTGATATACATGAGGGAGGGTGGTTTTGAGTGGCGGGAGGGAATGACAGGAGTGTTTGAAGCTCGATGGATTTTGTCATACCCACTCTGGATTAACTTCAGGATTAGATGGTAGCAGTAGATAGGTGGATAGAGGTAGGTAAATGGATAGACAGAGAGAGAGACTGTTAGACTATACAGACACGGTAGTTAGATAAACGTGTTTGATAGATAATTTGGGAGAGCGATAGATAATTAAATGCAATCAGATAGACAGACAGGGGTAAGTAGATGGATGCGGACGCCAGAGATAGATAAATGTGTTGGCTATACGGTAGCTAGATAGTTAGATAGGTAACATTAATTGATAAGTAGATAGACATCATGAATTTTTTTTAGTCTGAAAGTCAGTTTTTACGTATATGATATCTCACTTCCCGTGTCTTGTCTTTTTTTTTTTTTTTTTGTATTTATTTTACTGTAACGCGTGCTGAAAAAATGTATAGTTTAGTAATTTGGTCTGTTTAAAAGCTAACGAATAGGATTTGTTTTATATTTGTTGGGGGGAGGGAGTGGGATTGAGCGTCGTTCGGGCTAATCGTCTTATGTCGGTGATGTTGAGTTTCGTATTTTTTTTTTTCCAGTAACTTTTTACTTTTTCGTGCCAACCGGAGTTGCTGGACTTTGGACTTTCTTATTTTCATTTTTTCTTTGCTTTACATCTTTGGTTTTTGTTTTCCCTCTCCATACTTTCCACCGAAGTTTTTTGTGTGTCTACTTTCAACGTTTCATGTATTCCTTCCTTTCCCTGACTTTAATTTAACTTTTCCTTCTTCTCTACTGTCTGTACTCTTATTTTTGTACTTACACTCAGTGCTTCCTTATTGGCTAGGCTGCTGTATAGTGCATTTTCTCTAACCCGACAAATAGACCTCACCCGTTTCAGTTCAGTTGATGGCCAGGCGAGGTCAGATAAAATTTAATTTGACTAGTAACCAAGGAGACTACTTCCTGCCTCATAACTAAGACTCACTGAAGTGGTCCAGTTCCATCAGGCGAAACTAAACCTATTATAGTGCAGATCATTTAAGTCGTAAGAGACCACCATACGTCCCAGGCAAAGTTTTGGTGACACAGGAGCGTCCTGCCTTGAGATCCCAGCCTTGGCGGGTTAGTGCACTCTCTCCTCCCACCCCAGACCCGTATCAACACTGCCACCGAGGCGTCTGGTTACCGCTTTCTTTTTTACGGGTTCTTTTTGCTTTTACTCCCATCCTTGACTTCTGTTTCACCTTTCCTTGCTCCACAACCAACTTTTTTTTGTTTTCTTTTCATATATCTCTGTTATATTGTCATTTTTTCTTCTGTTTTTGATTTTGTTTCACTCTTTTTTCTCCCTAGCCTACCTCTCCTGTTAGTGCAGTTTTGTTGTGTGTTTTCATATTTCCATGTATTCCTATGTTTTTCTTTTCCTTTTCATCCTTCCTTACCTGTCTCACTATCCAGTCTTTATTTTGCTTTTATGTCTTTGGCTTTGGATACGTACATTATTTACTCATTTCCTTTCTTATTTCTTATTTCTATCTTTCAGACACTTTCCAGTTGGTGTTATTCCTTCATTTCTTCATCAGTATACCTCAAACTTGGTACACTTGTTCCTTAGGCAAGAACCCCCCCGATACACTTTATATATACTGTATTTTTTTCTTTTCTAGATCTTTTAAATTTCATGCGGTCAAAGGTCAGTCCATACAAACACACGTCTTACGATGGTGTATTCTTGTATATCCAGTAATCATCATATCAGTATACACAGAAGTATGTCAGTTTACAGTAGCTTTATGGAAACAATCTTGTATTCTCATGGCAGTGTCAACAATCTGTATTTTTTAAATATTTGTTTTCCTTTATTATTATTTTTTATTTATGACTATTTCACCTTTCCATCTTCCTAACCCAGTCAATATTGTTTTGTTTTTATGAAAACTTCCCATATCCCTGTGGGAAATACTCGTGTTTGTCAGTGTTATAATAATAATAATATTATTATTATTATTATTATTATTATTATTATTATTATTATTATTATTAAATAATAATAATAATAATAATAATAATAATAATAATAAATAATAATAATAGTAATAAATAATAATAATAATAATAATAAATAATAATAATAATAATAATAATAATTATTATTATTATTATTATTATTTACTCTTCATTCAAAATTGCGATATTAAAAAGGCCATTTGTCCTAGAAAAGTGGTTCTCAACTGGTGGTCCATGGTGACTTTTTGGGTGGTCCACAGGACGTTTACTATATTTGGTAATAAACTGGAGATTGGTGCATATATTTTTAAATTTATTGAAAATTCAGTACGAAAAATTTTATCAAAATAAATAATTGGCCATTCATTTTATTGTATTATTCCTATTGATTATTCCAGTATGATTGGTACTTACCCAAATCTGTCAACACATGCAGTCAGATGTCTTCTGCCATTTGCGTCAACTTCCATGTGTGAGAGCAGATTTTTATGTTTGTTGCACGTTAAGTCCTAACAGAGGAATCGGCTTGCAGTGGAAAGCGATGTTCATTGTGCATTACTAAGTACCATTCCTAACATTGAAAAGCTTGTCAGTGAGAAGAGAATCACTGACAAGAAAAATGTTAGTTGTATACTCCTACATAATTTCAAAATTCTGTTTGTTAGAAATTGGTGAATGTTGATGGTGGAGAGTGGAATCTGAAGCAGCTGCTGTTTGCAGATGATACTGCACTGGTGGCTGATTCAGAGGAGAGATTGAGACAGTTGGTAGAGGAGTTTGGAAGGGTGTGTGAAAGGAGGAAGTTGAAAGTAAATGAGAATAAGAGTAAAGTGATGAAGTGTACGAGGTTGGTAGATGGTAGGGGGATGAATATAGCTTTGAATGGCGAGTTGCTTGAGGAGGTAGAGTGTTTTAAATATCTAGGGTCACATGTTGCTGTGGATGGAAGAATAGATGCAGAAGTGAAGTTTAGAATAAATGAAGTAGGAAAGGTACTGGGAGGAATGAAAAAAGTGTTTAGATGTCGTTCGCTTAGAATGGATGTAAAGAGAAGGCTGTATGAGGGTGTTGTGGTACCGACTGCGTTATATGGGGCTGAAACATGGAATATGGGTGTAGCAGAGAGGAAAAGTTTGAATGTAATGGAGATGAGGTGTCTGAGGAGTATGTGTGGAGTGACGCGTATGGATCGAGTGCGAAATGATGAAGTGCGAAGGAGAACTGGAGTTGTTCGGGAGATGCCTGGTAGAGTTGAGCAGAGGGTGTTGCGATGGTTTGGGCATATGGAGAGAATAGATAATGAGCGATTGGTGAAAAAGATAACTAGGTCTGATGTGAGAGATGTAAGGCTGAGAGGAAGGCCACGAATAGGATGGATGGACACTGTGAAGAGAGCACTGGATGCGAGAGGGATGTCTGTTGAGCAAGGAAGAGTGGCTGTGCGTGACAGAAATAAAATGGAGAGAAATTGTGAATGAATAAGTGATGACGCAGCCCTGAGGGGATATTCTCCCGCATTTGGTCTGATCAGCTAGTCAGGTCATGTGCGGGTAAGGGGATGGGTCTGTTATGATGTGGCAGGGGTAAACCAGCTCTGCTGTCGGGCCCTGCTGCGGAATTCACTGATTGCATTGCGCAGTTGACCCTTGTGCGGTGTGGTGCGGTGAGGATCTGTCCGTTCTCGGGGCTAAGATGCGAATGAATGTGTTTGAATGGATGAGTAATTGGGGAGTGTGTCGTCCTGTCTCGGCTACCTCCCTTTCCTTGGGGGAAGCAGCCTAGGTATATAAATAGATAGATAGATAGATAGAAATTTCACAGCAAAATGTTAGAGACGTATTCATGTATTTCCTGGAAATTATGTTTGGAAGAAATATATTTCAGACCAAAATGTCAGCTGTCTACTATTTTATATCATTTCTCGAAATTCTGTTTGTAAGAAATATATTTCTAAGCAAAATGTTTGTTGTCTATGCTTTATCATTACACAAAAATGAAATGGTCCACGATATTTTTTTAAACTGGGCTGGTGGTCCATGGCCTGTAACGAATTGAGAACCACTGGCCTAGAGCCATCAGACTTGATCAGCCTGGTCGGATAGTTGTCCGCTTCTTTTGGCTAAGTATGGTAGCAAGAACCACTTAAGTCAGGAAGCTGAAATTTTACCACAATATGGCCTTAAGGCGGACACAATGAGGAAAGGAGTATGATTATAATCGGTTAATTATTCTCTGAGATCGTTTGGGGTAAAAAAAAAAAAAAGAAAAAAAGAAAAAAAAAGGACTTTTCTGGATATTCCGGATGTCACCTAATTTTTCATGAGGGGTAGACGCAAGAGCCACCAAACTCGGTGGACTTAAATAATGTGATGACGTAAGGTGACATGCACAGGATCAATGACATTGACCTCAAGGACCCTTTATAGCTCGGCTTCTAGTAGGCGATGACTGTGAGAAGTTTTCCTATATAAAAGTTGTTCTTGGACAGTTTTACGATGTTCTAGTTTGTTTTTGGTTTTCCTCCGCCAACTCCTGTTTTTCATTTTATTTTGCTTATTTTTGTTAATTTCGCCTTTCACCCTGCCAGCCTTTACTGTTTTGTATTATCATGTTGCTCTGATTTTTTCCATCCCCCTTTTTTTCCTTTACTTTCGATTCGAACACCAGTCTCCCTACTCTTGCATTTACTGTCTTATTTTCAGGTGATCTTTTTTCCTTTCCATTTCTCATTTATTTTCATCCTTGACATTTGTTTCGCTTTTCTGCCTCCAGCACAACTAATATTTTCTTTGGTTTTGTTTCGTATTTATCGTATTGCCCTAGTTTATTTTATTTTCCCTCTATCCTTTTCCTAATTATCCTTTAGTTTCCCCTTTCTCTCCTCCCTATCCGATCTTTCTTGCTGTTTTTGTTTTCTTCGTTTTCCGTATTTTCCCTCATCATCTTCGACATTTTGCATTCGTTCCTGCCCACTGAAGTTTTTAAAATTGTATCTTGTTTAGTGGTAGGTGGGGGCGCTCACCATCCACTCACTTGATGTGGTGTTGCTTTGGGTGTCTGCCCATTCCTCTCTTATTTCTCTCCTCTTCTGTCTTTCTTTCCTTCATCCTTTCCTCTTTCTTCTGCCTACGGGTAACTTTACGCTCCGTCTTCTGTCTTTCTTTCCTTCATTCTTTCGTCTTCCTCCTGACAAGCCAAATGGTTTCCTGTACACCAGGAAACCATTTACTGTGCTGGGTGGTAATCATATAACCAAATTATGGCACCTGGTTTAGTAGGTAATTAAGGTTCCCCAGTTGGATTGACCCTGTGTGGGTTTATATCCAAGGGTTGGTTGAGGTTTATTGCTCATATAATGCCACTCAGGGATGAGTGAGGCTGGTCACTCTCATCTTAAATGTCAGGACCAACTTGCCTAGCCCCAGGCTCCTACGCTGCTCATGGGGCGACATAGGGTTGGATGATGGATGGATGAATGGTATCTTGATCTGCTTCTGTTTTTCCTTTTCACTTTTGTAATATCCTTGCCTCACTTCCACCCCACCCGAACATTAGTGATTAGTTATAGATTTGTTTTTTGTTTCCGCATTTCTGTTTTCTGTTTTCCTTTTCCTTTCGCTCATCATTCACGACTTTTGTTTCGCACTCATCATACTCAGCCTACGTTGCTTGCTTTTTTTTTCTCTCTCTCTCTCCTCTTCTTCTTTCCCACCCAACCGTTTTTGTTTTGTGTTCGTATTTCTGTTTCTTTCTTCCTTTTTTTTTTTTCTTTTATTTCCGTCTTCGACCTATTTTGTGTTAATTCCATTATCCTTAACTTACATTTAGCTCTCTTCCTTCTAGTTTTCCATCCCCCTCTTTCTTTTATTATTAGCCTTCATTTTCGGTTCACTTCCTTCCTTTTCACCCAACCCATCGTGCATTTGGCGGTATTTTTCTTTCTTTCTTTCGTCCTTTTCCCGCTTTTGCTGGTTTTCGTTTCTCCCTTTGCTCCTCCTCACCCCTCCAGCCTCACCTTTTCAGCCCTCAGGCAAGATGGCAATTTTTAATATAATCATGCTCTTGCCAGTCGATTTTACTGTTTCGTAGGGAAGGGGTTAGAAGCTGCCTCCGTTAACCCATATTTTCTTGTATTTTCATAACTGTCAGAAGATTTTATAAAGCCGGGCGAAGAAGCTAGTTGTGAAGTCGTCAGTATTTCTTTTTTGTTTTTCACATTTTCCCCTCTCTTTGGTAATCATTCTCTCTCTCTCTCTCTCTCTCTCTCTCTCTCTCTCTCTCTCTCTCTCTCTCACATTCAATTTATGTTCGTTTCTCGCTTCGTTCTCCCCTTATTCAATTACTTCTCTCTTTATTCGATTATTCCCTCTCTCATCTCCTTCACCCTTCTGTCTTTCATTCTTTTCCCCGTCTCCTTTGTAAGATCTTTCTCCTTCCTTACCTGTTTTCCTGCCATCTTCTCTCCCCTCTTATCCTTTCGTTCATCCCCCCCCCTCCATTTCTTCTTATTTTGTTTTTCCCCTTCATCGTTCCTTCTGCCCCTTAAATCCAACTTCCCTCTTGTCTGTTGCCTTGTTCTTTTCCTTAATCCTTCCTTTCTTCTTTTTCCCTCCTTTCCTTCCTTCTTTCCATCCAATGACAATCCATCCTTGATAATCAAAAGGGTTCGATAAAATTCTCCCAAAAGGCTTCTTCAGGCACTAAAGGCTCATGGTTTCTGTGGCAGTGTGTTCAGATAGATCGATAACTGACCCACGAGGCATAAACAGGTAATAAAAAAATATATCAAATAAATAAATAAATACAAAAAAGACATTAGAAGTGGAGTGCCACAAGGTTCAGTGTTGGGTCCTATACTGTTCTCTTTATGTCTATCATCCAGTCTCCTATTGTCATATGAGGAGCGTAGGTGCCCGGGAGTAGGCTACTTAGTCCCAGCATTTAAGGTGACCGGTGGCTAGTCCTTGAGTGGCATTATGTGAGAAGTGAAGCCCAGACACCCCTCTTCTGTAAGCCTCGTATTGGCTACATCCATTTGGATCTTCTTTATTCATTTGATCGCAATGGCCCATTTCATTATGTGGTCTCAACACAGCGATTTTTTTGTTTAGTTTTTCAGAGCTACAAGAAAGTGTTTGGTTAGTTGTTCATTGCAGTGACCTGAAGACAGTACATCGAGTAAGTGGATGCTGGCCACCCCCACCTGTCCTTATACTTTTGAAAATAATTTTGATATTGACATAGTATTTGTCGTAAAATATCCAAATTTGATGATGCTTCAAATGTAGGGAACAGTGTGCATGCATCTTTACAAAGACAGGTTTTTCAGAGAGATGAAAATTACCTGGAAGTTGGCAGATGGATTTCAGCTTTGCTAAAGGCAAAATTATAAACATTGGGAGTGTGACTGGGAAAAAAAAAAAAAAAAAGACTAGCTGTACCATTAATACTATTGAGCTCGATAATTTAAGCCACGAGAAAATTTACATATTACAGAAAAACATTACTGATGCAAGGCAATGGTGTAGAGCGTTTTAAGATTGCTAGCAAATTTATTTGATTCATTAGTAGAGCTTCTGAGCGTGAATAAAGAAATATCATCTTAAGTAATTCTCTAGGCTGCACATGCTTACTAAAGAGTGTAAAGTGCCCAGGTCTGTTCATTTTATTTAAAAAAACGATGTAGACGCTAGGGAGAGTACCGCACCGTGAAATGTGACAAAAATGACACGTACACTGGAGGGAGGCGGTGACTGAATCGATAGAGAGGTGGCCTGCCGTCCTTATGGACCCATGTTCGAATCCCGGCTGGGACAGGGGACAGTTTAAAGATTTGAATGTCATAAAATCAGACTTTACTGATCTTCCAGTAGACCCGCCGACATGTAAAAATGTCCCCATTAATACCAATACGCCAGTCCTGTATGAGGCAGCCCTGGCATGTATTCAGTGTGGACTGTGGGTGTTAACGTCGAAGTGGTGACATGTGGAGGTGTATGGTGTGTAGGAGGACTATTGGGCCTTGGGAACAGGCTGTGAAGCCTATGCCCAGAGTCAGACACATTAAAAAAGAAAAAAAAAATACGAAGAGCGTCAGGAAAACAAATCTGTTTCCTGCTAAGTAATGGCTGTATAATTTTGGCAAATTTCCAGTCACATGAAGCAAGGTATTAATCCTTCAGTAGAGATGTAAACGTATGGAACATTTTTCCTTGCAGTACAGCACAAACATTTAAAAATTTCCTGGATAAGTATTTGGCTTGTAATTCGTAGCTCAGCATGTTCACACCTGAGTAATACATTGCTGACATTTAATGTTTTCTGCCGTAAATGGCATGAACGGTACAGCCAGACAACAGTACATCGGTATTTTTGTGCCTAACGTTGACTTGAAGCTACATTCTCATACGAGTGAGCATAGTGGAGAATATGTTTTCCATTCATCCTTTCCAGTGGAATTTCCATGACAGCATATCTACGTTATTTGTTTTTCCCTCTCGCAAAATCTCCCTTCTTCTCATCTTTTCGCTGTTCTTTTCACTCTTCCCTCTCTCCTTCATGCAACCATTTGTCACTAATTTTTTCTCTTTAAGTTGTCCACCATTTGTCCCCATATTCCCTTCTGTCTCCTCCTTCCCTTCCTCATTCCTAACATTCTTCTGTTCGTCATACTACCTTCCTGCGCACGTATCTTTTATTTATTCCTTCCTCCTACATCACCAACTTTTTCTCCGTCCTTCCTCTCTCCAAGTTATCTCCTTCTTCCTTATTTCCCACCGTCCCTGTATTTCTCCCGGAAAGTCTGCCCCCGTCTTTCTTCCTCCCTCCCTCCCACTTTCTTATAGGTATATATTTTTCCCATGCCGTTCTGTAATCCTTCACCTTCTTGCCTCCTTCCCTCCCTCGCATCATGTTTCCATCCCTCCCTCTCATCATGCCTCCTTCCCTCCCATTCATCCTGCCTCCTTCCCTCCCATTCATCCTGCCTTCTTCCCTCCCTTTCATCCTGCCTTCTTCCCTCCCATTCATCCTGCCTTCTTCGCTCCCATTCATCCTGCCTCCTTCCCTCCCTTTCATCCTGCCTTCTTCCCTCCCATTCATCCTGCCTTCTTCCCTCCCTTTCATCCTGCCTTCTTCGCTCCCATTCATCCTGCCTTTTTCGCTCCCATTCATCCTGCCTCCTTCCCTCCCATTCATCCGGCCTCCTTCCCTCCCATTCATCCTGCCTCATTCCCTTCCTTTCATCCTGCTTCCTTCGCTCCCATTCACCCTGCCTTCTTCCCTCAGTCTGCTTGCTTCCTCCATTCATCCTGCTTCCTTTTTCTCTTCTCATCCTGCCTCCCTCCCTCCCTCTCATCCTGCCTCCCTCCCACCCTCTCTTCCAGCCTTCTTCCTCCCTCTCATCCTGCCTTCTTCCTCCTTCTCTTCCTGGCCCTTCTCACTCTCTCTTCATACACCTTTCCTCCCTCACTTCCTGCCTTATTCCCTCCCTCTCAGTGCCTTCTTCTCTCCCTCTCAGTGCCTTCTTCCTTCCCTCTCAGTGCCTACTTCCTTCCCTCTCAGTGCCTACTTCCTTCCCTCTCAGTGCCTACTTCCTTCCCTCCCTCCCACCCTCTCTTCCAGCCTTCTTCCTCCCTCTCATCCTGCCTTCTTCCTCCTTCTCTTCCTGGCCCTTCTCACTCTTTCTTCATACCCCTTTCCTCCCTCACTTCCTGCCTTATTCCCTCCCTCTCAATGCCTTCTTCCTTCCCTCTCAGTGCCTACTTCCTTCCCTCTCTATACCTCCTTCCTTCCCTCTCAGTGCCTACTTCCTTCCCTCTCAGTGCCTACTTCCTTCCCTCTCTGTGCCTACTTCCTTCCCTCTCAGTGCCTACTTCCTTCCCTCTCTGTGCCTACTTCCTTCCCTCTCTGTGCCTACTTCCTTCCCTCTCAGTGCCTACTTCCTTCCCTCTCTGCGCCTCCTTCCTTCTCTCATTGTGCTTCCTTCCTTCCCCCCTCTGTACCTTATTCCCTCCCTCTCTGTGCCTCCTTCCCTCCCTTTCTGTGCCTTCTTCCTTCCCTCTCTGTGTCTCCTTCCCTCCCTGTCTGTGCCATCTTCTGTGCCTCCTTCCCTCCAACTTTGTGCCTTCTTTCTTCCCTCCCTGTTCCTCCTTTCCTCCCTCTCCTTCTCTCCTACTCTTCCAGCCTCATTCCCTCCCTCTATGTGCCTCCTTCCTTCCCTCTCTGTTCTCCCTTCCCTCCCTCTGTGCCTCCTTCCCTCCCTTCCCGTGCCTCCCTCCTTCCCTCTTGGTGTCTCCTTCCCTCCCTCTCCGTACCTCCTTCCCTTCCTCTCTGTGCCTTCCTTCTTCCCTCTCCGTGCCTCCCTCTTTCCTTCTCCTTGCCTTCCTCCTTCCCTCGCGGTGCGTCCTTCCCTCCCTGTCTGTGCCTCCTTTCTTCCCTGCCTGTGCATCCTTTCTTCCCTGCCTGTGCATCCTTTCTTCCCTGCCTGTACCTCCTTCCCTCCCTCTCTCTACCTCCTACCTTCCCTCTCTGTGCCTCCTTCCCTCCTTCTCTATGCCTCCTTCCTTCCCTTTAATTATCCTCTTCCATCATATTCTGTGCCTCTTTCCATCCTTCTCTGTGCCTCTTACTCTCTCATTCTTGCCTCTTACTCTCTCATTCTTGCCTCTTCCCCATCTTTTCTCTTTCCTCCCATACAAAATAGCCACGAAAGGGCCAACAACTTGTATTCCTTTGTGCTCCTTCATCCTTCCTTCTCTCTTCCCCCTTCTCTCTATCTCTCTTGCCTCTTTTCCTCCCTTCCTATTGCTTCTCTCTCTCTCTCTCTCTCTCTCTCTCTCTCTCTCTCTCTCTCTCTCTCTCTCTCTCTTGGCCTGCTTCCTTCCTTCTTGCTGTCCCATCCTCATCCTTCTCTCTCATTCCTTCCTTCTTCCCTAACACTTGCCTCCTACCATCCCTCCTTCCTTTCCTCCTACCATCCCTCCTTCCTTTCCTCCTTCCCTTCCACTCCCATTTCCTCCTTCTTTCCCTTTCATTCCTTCCATCCTTCCTTCCCTCTCATTCCCTCCTTCCCTCCTCATTCCTCCCTTCCCTCCCTCCGTCCATGTCACACCAGTCAAGTATTCACAGGGAGTCAGGGAGACGATGTAATCTTAATGCATTCCTCTGATCTCCCTCCTTTCCTCTCTCCCTCGGTTCTTCCTTCCTCTCTCCTTTCATCCTCCCTTCATCTCTTCCTCACTTTCGTCCTTCCTTCCTCTCCTTTCATAATTCCTTTCCCCCTCCTTTCTCTCTCTCTCTCTCTCTCTCTCTCTCTCTCTCTCTCTCTCTCTCGTCTCTCCTTCCTTCACGCTTACCTTTTTCCCTCCCTTCTGGCTCCTCCTTCCATCCTCTCCTTCCCTGCTGTTCTGTCCTTGGCTTTAACCCACTGAAATGTTTTTAGTTATACCCTTCCTTATAACAGACAGCCACCAAAGGACCGGCGGGTCTGTTGCTGTTTGCCTTCCATTGTACTCCCTTTGTATTCCTTCGTTTCTTCGCTTGTCTCTAGTTCTTTCGCACCCCTTTCTCCTTTCCATACAACACTTTCTCATGTCCGCCAGTCTCTCCTTCCTTCCATCTTTCCATCCTTCCCCCTCTTCTTGCTTTTTTCCCCCCTCACTGCTTTGCCTCCCCTGTTTTTTTCTTCCCCCCCAAATCCTCCCTCCCTCTTTCTCCTATGATATATGTGTGTGGGTGTGTGGATGGGAGAGTGAGTAGGCCTAGTTGCCAGGACATCTTGCAAAATATCACCAGTGCTGGAATACACGACTTTTATGACTTGGTTTTGTTTGCTCCTTGTACTCGAAATCTGTTTTATTCACCTTAGGGAATATTAGTCATAATGAAGGAATCAGGAGAAATATTACTTACCTTCCCCACGACGAAAGGTGTCCTGTAACCTGCATAAAATTGGGTTATGGTATGAAGAAGAAACTGTACAAGGACAGTTTTCTCGTCGGTTAGGGAAGCACCCTAACATCTCTTCCTTTGCGATTTATTTTGTTTATTACACCTTACTGTCTTATTCTATGTTATATAAATCCATCCACTATTGCCATACTCTGCATAAATAAAGAACAAATGGATATTAATCATTCATATAAAGAATGAATAACTAAACAAGAGGCGCAAGGGAGCCTCCCTGCCCAACGTGAATTCCGGCCGCGGAGCCATCTTAATGAAGTGGCTGGCGTCCATACATAAACAGAAAATTGCATTACGGCTAAAATTATTGTCGGCGTGGTAAGCTTCAGTGAAAAGGTATGGAGCTCACTGAGCACTTCTTGGTAACTTGTCTGATACGCTCTGGTTCATGGTTCCCGCGCACGCCACTATTGCCGCCAATGATTATTGTCGAAGCGGAAACAAAGAGGAGTGCATATTTCCTTGGTCACCATCTCAACAGCCACTCCGCTGCTGTTGATATAAATGAGTATTTAATTCAGGCCAAGGCTAGACGATTTTGTTCAGCTGAGACGAAGCAGAGGTTTGACACACCCACGTACGGTACATCACGAGCTGCTGGGAGTGTATAGAGAATATATCTTAGATAACACTGAGAATTTTGTTAAAACCGAGAGAAATCGTACCAGCCAGAGGGTTAGCAGAAGGCAATGACTGTGGAAGCTAGTAGTTGTAGTAGTAATTGCTGTTGTTGTTGAATCCAGTGGACTTCAGACTGAAGTGGCCCACCTCCTTTCAAGAGATACTGAGGGAGTCGAGTGAAATCTGTATAACCGGGCAGTGGAGCCGCGTGGTTATATCGGTGCCCCCACGTGAAAACATTTCTCTCCGGCACTGAACCGGCCTTAAATTACAAGAATAAGACGGTGAAGAGAACAACCCGAATCTTCATAAATTTCCTGAACAAAATGCTATTAGTAGTGAGTGTATACAGAGCAGCGCTACAAACATCGTGTATACTGGCAAAGTGTGTAAGCAGGGTATAATGAGCGGCGGAAACCCTTTATATGCCATTATTCCCACCATTACTGCCACCAGTACAGGCGGGGCGGTGGTGGCTGGGAGGCGATAGAGGCGAAGATGGGAGAGGGGGGATGAGAGAGTTGAGAGAATGAGGGAAGATGAAGGAGGAGAAAGGTGGGGAGGATATGGGGAGAGTAAAAGAAGAGGGATGAAGAGTAATGAGGGGAAGGAAAGATGGGAAGGGAGGGGAGGGAAAGGAAGAGAGATGACGAAGAGGGTGGGTGTGAAAGATGGCAGTGTATAATAATACGTAGACTGAAGAATAAAAACCAGAGGCGGTGGCCGAATCGATAGAGAGGTGGCATGCAGTCCAAATGGACCCAGGTTCGAATCACGGCCGAGGAAGGGAACAGTTCAAGGATTTTAATTTCATTAAAGTTGACTTTACTGATCTACCAGAAGACCCACCGACATGTAAAAATACCCCCGCCAGCACCAGCTCACCATTCCTGTATGAGACAGCCCCAGCATGTGTTCAGTATGAATGGTGGGTGTTAGCGCCTAACTGGTGATATGTGTAGGTGCATGGTATGTAGGAAAACTACTGGGCCTGAGGGACGGACTGTGAAGCCTATGTCCAGAACCGAACTAAAAAAAAAAAAAAAAAAAAAAAAAAGGCGAAGTGATTGTGCCAATGTATTTCTCTCTCTCTCTCTCTCTCTCTCTCTCTCTCTCTCCATCACGGGTTATTGCTCTTCCTCCCATATTATTCATTGTCTCTCTCTCTCTCTCTCCCCTTCCCCTCTTAGTCATCATTGTTCTGTGTTCTTGATCTCTTTTTGTTCTCGTCAGTATCTTTATTAGCCTTCATCTGTTTTCATTGTTATTGTTATTACATTTATCAGTGGTTGCTTTTTGCATTATTTATATTGTTGTTACTGATGAAATTTTGGTCTCCACTTCCTGCTCTCTCTCTCTCTCTCTCTCTCTCTCTCTCTCTCTCTCTCTCTCTCTCTCTCTCTGTTTAGTCAAGTCTCCAGCCATCCTTTTATTCATCCAGCCATGTGAATGTGGTAATGATGGGAGATCTGAATGCTAGAGTGGGAAATGTAGCAGTTGAAGGTGTAGTTGGTATGCATGGTGTGCCTGGAAGAAATGAAAATGGGGAGCGAATGATAGCGATGTGTGCTGAGCGAGAGATGGTGATTGGAAATACGCTGTTTGAGAAGAAAGATATTTATAAGTATACATGGGTGAGACAGGAGGGTGGAAGGGTTGTTGATAGAGCTTTGATGGACTATGCGGTTGTGTCTAGGAATGTAATAGGAAGATTGTTGGATGTGAGAGTTCTGAGAGGGGAGGGTGGAGTTATGTCTGACCACTACCTGGTGGAGGGAAAGTTAAGAGTAGGTAAGAGATGGGTGAGAGCTAGGAGGGTTAGATGTGGCAGGGAGGTTTTGAAAGTGAGTGAGTTGGATAAAAAAGAGAAAAAGATAGAGTATCAGGAGAAATGGGAAGATGAGTGGAACGCAGTGAAAGATCGGGAATATGGCAGTGTGGAGGAGGAATGGCAGTTATTTAAGAGTGCTGTGGTGGGGCATGCAGAAGAGGTGTGTGGTGTGAGACGTGTGGGTGGTGGTGTAAGAAAAGGAAGTGAATGGTGGTGCGAGGAAGTAAGTATGGCTGTGGCTGAGAAGAGACGTGCATATGAAGTGTGGCTGCAGAGGAGGGATGAGATGAGAGGTATAAGGAAAAGAGGAATAGGGCGAGAAGGGCTGTGCGTGATGCTAAAGTGGCAGCAGGTGAGAGATGGGGTAGGCGGCTGACAGAGAATTTTCAACAGAGTAAGAAAATGTTTTGGAAGAAGGTGAAAAGGGTGCGAAAGGGAGAGTCTGGGAAGGAAGAACGAGTAAAAGCAGAGGATGGAAGGATGTTAATTGAGATGGATGCAGTAAGGAAGAGATGGGCAGAGTATTTTGAAAGATTGTTAAATGTAGAGGAGGAAAGGGTGGCTGAGATTGTGGCGGATGGAAGGGTGGAAGGAATAAATGTGTTGGGAGAGTTGAATGATTCTTTGATCACGAAGGTGGAAGTGGAGAAGGCAGTAAAGGAGATGAAAACAGGGAAAGCTGCAGGTATGGATGGGTGTGCTGTGGAATGCCTGAAGGGTGGTGGAGTGACTATTGTTGACTGGTTAGTAAGACTGTTGAATGTGTGCTTTGTGAAAGGTATGGTGCCAATTGACTGGGCAAGTGCTTGTGTGGTCCCGTTGTATAAAGGCAAGGGTGATAAGTATGAATGTACTAGCTTTAGAGGTATAAGTCTGTTGAGTGTTGTAGGTAAGGTGTATGGTAGAGTGTTAATTATGAGAGTTAGAGAGGGTACAGAGGGAGTGATTGGTGATGAGCAGTGTGGCTTTAGGAGAGGGAGGGGATGCGTGGGTCAGGTCTTTGCGGTGAGATAAGTGTGTGAAAAGTATTTAGCGAAAGGCAAGGATGTGTTTTGGGCATTTATGGATTTAGAGAAAGCGTATGATAGAATTGATAGGGAGGCTTTGTGGACGGTTTTAAGATTGTATGGACTTGATGGTAGGTTACTAAAAGGGGTGAAAAGTTTTTATGTAAATAGTAGAGCGTGTGTAAGAGTGGGAAATGCTGTGAGTGATTGGTTTCCTGTGAGAGTGGGGCTGTGACAGGAATGTGTGATGTCGCCTTGGTTGTTTAATATTTACATGGATGGTGTTGTAAGGGAGGTGAATGCAAGAGTTTTAGGTGGAGGTCTGAGTCTGGTGAATGTTGATGGTGGAGAGTGGAATCTGAAGCAGCTGCTGTTTGCAGATGATACTGCACTGGTGGGTGATTCAGAGGAGAGATTGAGACAGTTGGTAGAGGAGTTTGGAAGAGTGTGTGAAATGAGGAAATTGAAAGTAAATGAGAATAAGAGTAAAGTGATGAAGTGTACGAGGTTGGTAGATGGTAGGGGGATGAATATAGTTTTGAATGGCGAGTTGCTTGAGGAGGTAGAGTGTTTTAAATATCTAGGGTCACATGTTGCTGTGGATGGAAGAATAGATGCAGAAATGAAGTTTAGAATAAATGAAATAGGAAAGGTGCTGGGAGGAATGAAAAAAGTGTTTAGATGTCGTTCGCTTAGAATGGATGTAAAGAGAAGGCTGTATGAGGGTGTTGTGGTACCGACTGCATTATATGGGGCTGAAACATGGAATATGGGTGTAGCAGAGAGGAAAAGTTTGAATGTAATGGAGATGAGGTGTCTGAGGAGTATGTGTGGAGTGACGTGTATGGATCAAGTGCGGAATGATGAAGTGCGAAGGAGAACTGGAGTTGTTCAGGAGATGGCTGGTAGGGTTGAGCAGAGGGTGTTGCGATGATTTGGGCATATGGAGAAAATGGATAATGAGCGACTGGTGAAAAAGATAACTAGATCTGATATGAGAGGTGTAAGGCTGAGAGGAAGACCACGAATAGGATGGATGGACAGTGTGAAGAGAGCGCTGGATGCGAGAGGGATGTCTGTTGAGCAAGGAAGAGTGGCTGTGCGTGACAGAAATAAATGGAGAGAAATTGTGAATGAATACGTGATGACGCAGCCCTGAGGGGATATTCTCCCGCATTTGGTCTGATCAGCTATTTCAGGTCAGGTGCGGGTAAGGGGATGAGTGTGTTATGAAGTGGCAGGGGTAAACCAGCTCTGCTGTCGGGCCCTGCTGCGGATATCACTGATTGCATTGCGCAGTTGACCCTTGTGCGGTGTGGTGCGGTGAGGATCTGTCCGTTCTCCCCTTTGGGGCTAAGATGCGAATGAATGTGTTTGAATGGATGAGTAAATGGGGAGTGTGTCGTCCTGTCTCGGCTACCTCTCTTTCCTTGGGGGAAGCAGCCTAGGTATATAGATAGATAGATAGACCACTCCCCTTCCAGTCTGTCTGTCTGTGTATATATTCTTCCCTCCATCCGTTTATGTATCTAACCTCCTAAATATTCATCCACCCTACAGTCTTGCACCTGTTCATCCACTCATGCATTAGTTCATTCCCTGATCCATCCATCTATCACCCTTTCCACCCATCCTTTCTCTCAGGTTCATCCCTCCATCCACTGATTCTTCTACCCATCCATCCACTCATTCTTTCCTTCCATCCGCCTTACCTTTATCCGCCCTGCATTACCTTGTTTAGTTTATCTTTCTGTCCATCCATCCATCCATTCATCCATCCGTCCAGTCTCTCTCTCTTCCCTCTCTCCTCCTTTCCTCCATAGTAATGAAATCTGGAGTTTATTACTATTATGATTATTAATTTTTATGTCCATGCAGTTTTCCTCCTCCTAGCTCGTAAACTGTGCCCTCCCCTTCTTCCCTGCCTCCCTCCTTCCTACCTTCCCTCCTTCCCTTCCTCCCTCCTTCCTACTTTCCCTCCTTCCCTTCCTCCCTCCTTCCTGCTTTCCCTCCTGCCCCTTCTTTCTCTCTCTTCATTCTCAGTCTTATACCCTTGATACTTCCTCCATCTCTGCTCTTTGAGAGTCTTTGTGTGTGTGTGTGTGTGTGTGTGTGTGTGTGTGTGTGTGTGTGTGTGTGTGTCTGTGTGTGTGTGTGTCTGTGTGTGTGTGTGTGTGTGTGTGTGTGTGTGTGTGTGTGTGTATCAGTATCTCTGTTTATCAATTTCTATCTCTGTCTGTCCATTTACGTATGTACGAGTATATCTGTGAAAAAAGTTAGTGCAACCATTGTGCTGTAACCATTCAGTATGTAATCACTCAAAGTTTCAGTAACACGGTGTGAAAATTCATAACCGAGATAGAAACCTACAGCGTTGACACTCCAACTTTGCCACAGCTAACTTTTTAATATTTTTATACATTGTACCGCAACTACGAAACTAAGTAGACTTTGACTATCATGGAAACATTGTAACTCGGAATTACCAAAAGTCTTCACCCTCTCAAGGACGACATACTCTGCAGAAACACCCTCTGTGATATGACATTGTATTTAGCTGTGCTTCTGTATTTTTTACGGACTTTGTCTTAAATATACATCTGCAGTGTGTCATAATCCTCAGATATATGTGTGTTCTTAAATCCACCCGTTTCCCATTCTACAGCACAGCCTTCCTCCACGCCTCTTAGTTTAGTCTTCCTCATCCCTGCAGGTAAAATGTTTCTTACGGTTTTTTCGTCTTCCCCGGGTTTATGGTTTTACTAGAGTAAGACGTGGGTGCGCTGGCGACGGTGTTTCTTCTTTTCATTAATACCTTTACTACTGTATCGATTTTTTTAAAATCAACCTGTTACTAGACAGTTTATTTATATACAGTTAGGAAGTACATGTCATAGTGAACGAGTCAGTGTGTGCCATTATTTAATCCCTGCAGTCCGACTAGTATCTCCAGAACTGACTAAAATAGTCTGGAGCTTGTACGAATTAAGTAAATATTGTCGACGAATTGGAGATAACACCTTCACTAGGAGAGAGAGAGAGAGAGAGAGACAGACAGACAGACAGACAGACATAGACAGAGAGACAGAGAGAGGTCCGGTAGTAGCAGGAACAGCGCTGGGTATCAGAAAGGGTTATTTCTACAGGTGGGAAGGCTGTATCGGCTATCCTTGACCCCGTTTCTCTCTGTTTCTCTCCTTTCCTTCAGTTTTCTTCCTTCATAGCTTTTCTTCAGTATTCTTTCCATTCTTTCTCGTCCCTTTATCTTCCCTTTTCCTTTCTGCATTCCCTTATTCCTTCCCTTTCCTCACTCCCCTTCCCCCTCATGTCTGTATCTTTTCCTCTCATCTCATTCTCTCCTTGTTTTATCGTTCCTTATTTCTGTTTTATTTCCATTCTCTCTCTCTCTCTCTCTCTCTCTCTCTCTCTCTCTCTCTCGTATCCGTTCTTCCCTCTTCTTTTTCATGCATAATCTCATTCAACCTTTCTCATATTTTATATTTCCTTTTTTTTCCTTCCCCCACCCCCTCTCGTCTTTTCTGATTTCTTCTCTTTCTATCACATTTTTTCTCATCTCCTTTCATCTCCTTTTTCCGTTATTTCTTTTTTTTTTTATTCTCTTCTGTTCACTTCTATGTTCTCTTTCCTTACTGTCTTCTCTGTACAGTATTTTCTTGCCTTTCTTCACGCGCGTCTCATTCTTCCCAATCACTTCTGTATCTGCATCTCCCTCATTCTATTCTTCTCTTTTCCTCGTTTCTCAAGTATTTTTCTTCCTCTACCCTCTTTTCGCCCTCTCTCCTCTTTCCCGACATTTTTTCCTTTCCCACTCTCCTTCCTCCTTCCGTCCCCTTCCCCTCATCCACTTCCCCTCTTTCTCTTTCCATATTTCTCCATTCTTCCACTACCTTCTTTACTTTGCCATCTCAGTTTCTCCTATTTTTTCCTTCAGTTCTACCCCTCTCCTCACCCATTCCATACTCCTCTTCCATATCTCTCCAACTTCCTCCTCTTCCACCTCATTCCAACTTCCTCCTCCTGTTTCACTTTCCTCCTCCCCATCACATCCCCCACTTCCATCTCTCACCTCTTTCACCATTTCATACCTCCTCTTCCACCTCTCCCTTCCCGTTCATGTCCTCTTTCACTTGTCTTCCCACCTCCGAGTCTTCCACCCTGTTCCTCCCCGCCATTTCCTCCTTCCACCTGCACTTTCATTTGTCCCCTCCCTCTCACCTCCTCTCCTTTCACCTATCCCTTTCCTTTCATCTCCCTCCTCCTCCTCCTCCTCCTCCTCCCTGTTAGCCAAGTGACCACCATCAGGATTTTTTTTAATGTAACAGGGATCACTGCTTCAGGAGGAAACTTGTGTACTTGTCCCACATGGGAGAGTTCCTTGTCTCAGTGGAGTGAATGGAGCTAGCGCCTGATTGACTGCTGCCTACCTAGCGCCAGGCAAGGCTGCCGCACCACCCCTAAACATCCACTCTGTGCACTGTACTGTACATCCACACTGTGCACTGTGCAGTCCCTTTTTGTCTATAAGACATCCCGTCTTATATATTTTTCAATTTCCCCAATGCAAAGAAAGTTATATAAGCACAGATTAGGATCTGCACAGATTGTCCTGAGTTAACGGTCACTACTCTTACTTTCTACCTGTGATGGGCTGTGGATCACTGAGGGTCCCTGTTAGACAAGTGACCACCATCGGGATTTTTTTAATGTACCAGGGGTCACTGCTTCAGGATGAGACTAGTGTACTTGTCCCAGACGGGAGAGTTCCTCGTCTCAGTGGAGTGAACGGAGCTAGGACCTGATTGACTGCTGCCTACCTTAAAAGCGCCAGGCAAGGCTGCCGCACCACCCCTAAACATCCGCACTGTGCACTGTGTAGTTACCACGTTGTCTACAGTCGCCCCATTAACTCATGTACCCGTCTATAATATCATGCCGTAAATATTAGTTTGTTTGATTACTTTCTTTTTCAGGTTACTCAAACGGGTAGCTTATAGATAAAGTATTATAGAATGTGACTTTTTCTTTCCAGTATTTCCTGTGAAATTTCCATGTCAGTTTTTCCATGTTGCATGGTAGTTTTTCTCACTTTTTCCAGGAGGGTTTGGGGGTGGGGGAAGCCTTCTTGCTTTACTATTCTTATCCTCCAGCATGTAGAGTTAGATCTTGTAGTCATAGTCTTGTCCGTAACAAGCAGCCGCGAAAGGACCATAAGGTCTGTTGCTGTTTGCTTTCCTATGTAATCCTCCATAATTGTTACAAGTGGAGTTAGGTCCTATTCTTTTCTTTATATATGTAAATGATATTGATGAAGGATTATGTTGTAAAATTTCAAAATTTGCTGATGATACTAAAATAGGTAACAGAGCAGATACAGCACTGCAAAGACATGCAATTCAGGGAGATCTTGAGCGACTAAATAACTGGGCCCAAGTTTGGCAAATGGATTTCAATATTAATAAATGCATAGTGCTAAACATTAGCAGTAAAAATGTAAGAGCTGGTTATAGCATGAATAATGCCCAACTTGATAGGGCAAACCATGAAAAGGACTTTGGAGTTTTCATAGCAGACGGTCTGAAACCAAGCAAACAATGCACAGAAGCTGTGAAAAAAGCCAATAAATTGATTGGATTCATAGGTAGAGCATTTGAATATAAATCCGATAATATCGTCCTCATTTTGAATAATTCCTTGGTACGCCTGCACTTGGAGTACTGCAATCAGTTTTGGTCACTGTATTATAAAAAGGATATGGAAAAGCTTGAAAGAGTGCAGCGAAGGATGACAAAGATGATACCTAGATTGAGAAATAAACCGTACGAGGAACGTTTAGAAGCCCTGAATCTATTTACGCCAACTAAACGGAGGTTACAAGATCTAATTCAAATATTCAAAATATTCAGAGGACATGATAACATGGCTGTTGATAAATACTTCACAGTTGATCACTCGAATTATACTAGAGGTAATGGGCATAAAATAATTGGCAAACGATTCCAGTCGCATGAAGCTAAGCATTTCTTCTTTAATAAAGTTGTAAATATATAGAATAAATTACCCTACAATGTAGTAAATTGTAATAGAGTACTGACCTTTAAAGGTCGCCTGTATAAGTATTTGTCGTCTAACCCCCAGCTTAATATGTTTACTCCTGAATAAAATACTTGTCCATCCATCCATCCATCATCCAATCCTACATTGAACCATGAGGAGCATAGGAGCCCGGGGCTAGGCAGTTGGTCCTGACATTTAAGATGAGAGTGACCAGCCTCACTTATCCCTGAGTGGCATTACATGAGCAGTAAACCCCAACCAACCCTTGGATATAAACCTTCAACGGCTCAATCCGATTGGAGCGCAATAATTACCCACTAAACCACCAGGCGCCAATATTTGATTATATGGTTACCACCCAGCGTAGTAAATGGTTTCCTGGTGATCAGGAAACCATTTGGCTTGTCACTCAGTGTAGAGTTACCCACAGGCAGAAGGAAGAGGAAAGAATGAAGGAAAGAAAGACAGAAGAGGGAGTATAAAGTCACCCGTAGGCAGAAGGACAAGGAAAGAATGAAAAAAAGAAAGACAGCAGAGGATGGAAGGAAGGAAGGATGGAGGAGAGGAAAGGGCAGACACCCGACAGCAGCACTACATCGAGTGAGTGGATCGTGAGCGCCTCCACCTACCACAAGTGTACGTATAATATTTTATTATATTGTTTTAAAGCCTGGATGAATTTATTAAATGCAAATATAGTATATGCGCAGACTAGGATATGCACAGGTAGCCTTGAGTTAACGGTCACTACTCACACTTTCGACATGTGATGGGCTGTGGATCACTGAGGGTCCCTGTTAGTTAAGCGACCACCATCGGGATTTTTTAATATACCAGGGGTCACTGCTTCAGGAGGTGACTTGTGTGCTTGTCCCGCATGGGAAAGTTCCTAGTCTCAGTGGCATGAACGGAGCTGGAGCCTGGTTGACTGCTGCCTACCTTAAGAGCGCCATGCAGGGCTGCCGCACCACTCCTCAACATCCACACTGTGCATTTTGCAATTTCCATGCTGTGGCCACAGACGCCCCCTTAACTCAACGTACTCTTACAGAGTGACATGCATTAGTTATGTATTTATTCAATTATTCATTTTACTTTACTACTTTCTCTTTCAGGTTATTCATACCGGTAGCATATAGATAAAGTATTACAGAATGTAGCTTTTCCTTTTCAGTCTTTCCTATGAAATTTCCGTGTCAGTTTTTCCATGCTGCATGGTGGTTTTTCTCACTTTTTTTTTTTTTTAGTTTTAACTGGAGGGTTTGGAGGCGGGGAGAACCTTCTTGCTTTACTATCCTTATCCTTCAGCATGTGGAGTTTGAGCTTGTAGTCATAGTCTACTCTGTAACAAACAGCCTCGAAAGGACCATAAGGTCTGTTGCTGTTTGCTTTCCTTTGTACTTCTTTGTACTCCTCTTCTTCTTCCTCCTCCTCCTCCTCCTCCTCCTCCTTCTCCTCCTCCCCTCACGTTCATATTGTCTTCCGTCTCCTTCCCACCCCCTCTTTCTCCACTCGTCTTCTCCCCACCACTCTTCACCTGCGTCACAGGGAATGAGTTTTGAGTCTCCCCCATCCTGCTTTTTTTTTTTTCCTGTCTACATTCTTCTCCTTCATTCTTTCTCTCCTGTCTTTTCACCCTCATTCTTCATATCCCCCATTTTCTCCCCTTTCTCCCTCAGCCCCCATTATTCCGCTCCCCAGTTTTCCTCGATTTTTTTCTTCCCTTTTGTTCTCCTCTACCTGTCTCCTCCCCACCAGCAGCGTCCAAACTTTCTCTCCCCATTTTTCCCCTCCGGGTCTCTTCGTCTCTCCTATTTTCTCATCGTATCATCAGTCTCTTCTATCCACTCCTCCTTCCGTCTCCCCTCACTCCTTCTTCCCCAGTCTTCTCTTTTCCTCCTTTCCTCTCTTCTCTCGCCTCTCCTTGTACCTCTATTTCCTCTTCTCCCTTCTCTCTCCCCCACCTCTCAGCCAGTCTTCTCCACCAGCGTCAGAGGGAGGGAGAGAGTTTTAATAGTCTGTCATCCCCACTTTTTCGGGGGTTCTGGCGGGAGGTGTCGTCACTTATGAGCAAAAAACACACCCGGGAGAGAGAGAGAGAGAGAGAGAGAGAGAGAGAGAGAATTGTATTATATTCGTACGTACACCACACAGAGATGAGCATCATTTGTAAGTGGACCAGCATTAATATGTGTATAAAAACATGCTTTCTAATTACGGAAGTTGAGAATATGATAACACAAACAAAGAGAGAGAGAGAGAGAGAGAGAGAGAGAGAGAGAGAGAGAGAGAACTTAACAGGGGACATATGCGAGGTACCTAGTAGTGATGCGCTTGAAAGTGATGAAAGAGATTCTGGTGGTCACATTTGCCTCACAGATGAGCGTGGCCCTTCATGCCTCACACTTGCCTCACTCCCTGACGCACCTGGACGCACTCTAAGCCAACCTGGAAAGAAAGCATCATACACAGTCTTCTCCCTCCCTCAGCACCCCACCTCCCTCACTCCTCCCTTCCCCTCCCCTCCCAACCCCACCCCACCCCATTTTTAAGTTCCATACGAACAGGGGTAGGTTGGTAGAAGCAGACAGGTGTTCCACCGGACTACCAGATTTGAAAAAACAAGTAGTCCACTGGGATAACAGGAAGTCCAAATATTTGCATAATGCTTGAATCTATTGCTGATTACAGCAAGAATAATATACGGTATAGTTGTTACATTACCAATGACTGTTTATTCAGGTTTAAAGAAGTAATGACATGGCGTGCTAAAATATTGTACTATGGGTTAGGTCTTTGCTGTTTTTGTAGTACATCAGTTTGCCAGAATGAAATATAATGTAGTGTGTCTTAATTTCTGGCAGCACCGGATGAATGGATTACCGCCAGTTTCAAACACTGCACAGGAAGCTTCGTAACACATCTTCCTACCGATTTATTTTCCTTATTGTTTCTTAGAAGTTTTTTATTGTATTTGATTTATTACCAGCATACTGTACCTAAGTGACAGACACGATGATACTGAGGTGTAAAATGCAGAGTAAGTCGCTAAGGAAGAGGTGCTGTGTAATCTCTATGGCCCGTATACATGTACTGTACAATGGTAGCTTGATTAAAATGCGACCTCGAAATAAAGAGGTTAGATTTATAATCTTTTGTTCTCTATGTTTCAAATCTTGTAGGCTTGTTTGAATCTGGTTAGGGCAACCCCACCCTCTTATCCCCTTTTCTGTGTCGCAGCCGTGAGTCTGCTTAGAGTTACGTAGGGCTTAGTTTTACATAATCATCATCATCATCATCATCCGGACCTCCTTTCCCACCCAAGGGCACCGCTTAGTTTTACAAAGGAGATAAAAGTATGGAGAACGTTGTTGCATTGTTGAAAGGTATGCAGACACAAAAAGAACGTGAAGGCCTAGAATTATGAAGATCTTAGATATTTGAAAGAAAGTAGAAGGCTAAATGTTTTGCGAAAGTATTAGAAATTACTAATCAGTTTTAAAGTTATACAGGACTTAAGAATTTTACTGAAATTAGAATTATGGACGTCATGGAAGTATGAAGAGCACTAAAGAACGAGTGAGGTAAGAACATAAAAAAAAAAAATAATGGAGGACTTTGAAGTGTATGGGAGTATGATGAACATGAAAGTTACGAGGAAATAAAGAATTATGACTCACTTAATTTGTGAGCGACAAGAGCTAGGAGGGATGTAGGGTAAGGTGTTGGGGTTTGAGAGGTGGGTCATTTTTATTCACTCACAGCTCCTTCTCGGCCCCGGCAGCTGAGTAGAGATTGAAGCAGGGAAGTGACTGAATAGAGATTGAAGCAGGGACGTGAATATTGATAAGGATACCCACCTAACTTTTTTCTTCGGATCTGGCTAGTGAGTAGAGAGGGTGAGGCAGGCACCAGTATACTGATATGAGGCACCACTCTTGCTTAGTTGTAGGGAGAATGTAGATGAAAGGAAGAATAGAAAGAATGATGACGAAAGGAATAGGAAGAGTGATGATGATAGGAAGAACTGGGAGAGAGTGGTGACGATGATAGGAAGAATAGGCAGAGTGATGATGATAGGAAGAGAAGGAAGAGAGGAAGGTGAAAGGAAGAATAGGAAGAGTGAAAATGAAAGGAAGAGCAGGAAGAGAGTGAAGATGAAAGGAAGAACAGGAAGAGTGATGATGATAGGAAGAACAGGAAGAGTGAAGATGAAAGGAAGAATAGGAAGAGTGAAGATGAAAGGAAGAATGGGAAGAGTGAAGATGAAAGGGAGAATAGGAAGAGTGAAGATGAAAGGGAGAATAGGAAGAGTGAAGATGAAAGGGAGAATAGGAAGAGTGAAGATGAAAGGGAGAATAGGAAGAGTGAAGATGAAAATAGGAAAAAGAATATTGTGAAAATGAAAAGAGGAATAGGAAGAGAAAGAGAGAGAGAGGAAGAATAACAGAGCAGAAACTGAAAGAACCACTGAAGTACTTCTAAGAGAAGTCCACTCTTTCTCGGTCGTAAGGAGATGGAGGGAGGGAATTGAATACTGATTTGCAACTTTTCCCTCTGCCATAATAACTGAGTAGAGACTGAAGGAGAAAATGCAATACTGATGCAGAGACCAGTCTTTCTTCAGTCGTGGGAAGTAAATGGAGATGGAAAGCTGGAGATGAATACTGATTTGTTAATTTTCTTCTGCCACTGGAACTGAGTAGAGACTGAAGGAAGAAATATGCCTGTAATGCTGACACGAATGGGCCAACGTACCTATATTCTTGAAAAGCGTAAGAAGATGGAAGGAGAGAATGGAATACTCATTTCAACTTTCAGCCCTAGCAACTGAGTAGAGACTAAAGGAAGAAACAGAATACTGATACGAAGGGCCAACTCTCTTAGTCGTGGGTGAGAGTGGTTACTGAAAGTTGAAATTGGTTAGTAATTTACAACTTCTTCTTGTTTGGCAACTATGTAGAGAATGAATTTAAAATAAATACTGATGTCAGGATTTGTTCTTTCATCAGTGGTAGGGAATGAGAGTGCAGATGAAAGAAGAGAATTGAGTAGAATGTCTTGTATGTTGTTAAGTGAGCAGAAGTTGAAAGACGTTTGAAATTTAATAAGAGGGAGCAAAAGCAAAATCAACCTTTGAATGATTCAGTCTAACCAAAATTAAATATGCCTGTGAGATCTAAAACATGGGCAGCAAAAGATAACCCACAAAAGCCACCTCTTCACTCCAGGTACGTATTTTTGTTATTTATTTAGGCTACCACCATACAGTTTCATTTGAGTGTTACGCAACCCAACTGTAACAACGAAAGGGGCTATGAAAGGATACATTTAGCACTTACCCTATATTAGCACTTCCCCTAAACTAAATGAAATCGTCCGGAGATAACAGGATTAAAAAACGATGTCGTCCTCATGCTGAAGGGGTTAAAGATATCAGATAATATGCTCATCGACTCTGCAGGGCTGTCAGCTTTCTTGTGTGGCAACCGGGGAGAGAGAGAGAGAGAGAGAGAGAGAGAGAGAGAGAGAGGAGCTAACTTCCGTCTTTTCCAGTGGTAGTAAACAAGCTTTTTGGTAAGGGATGTGATGGTTAAGTTGTAATTCGCTGAATAAGGCATTTAGTTCTGGTAGGTAGGGTTATTAATGCCTTCCGAATTACCTTCCTTTTGTGGTATTGTAATCATCATCACCACAATCATCATCATCATCATCATCATCATCATCATCATCATCATCATCATCATCATGCCATCTTTCAATATTGGGCTAATTCCCCTCCCCTCCCCCGTTTGTTATGCCAGCTGGGGCCCTGCAAATATTGGGAGCCCTGCATGTATAACGAGAGAGAGAGAGAGAGAGAGAGAGATGGCTTGGAGGGAAGCAGGATGAGAGACAGACAGAGAGAGCTTGGTGGGAAGCAGGATAATGACGAAGTGAAAGTGGAAAGAGAAAGAGAGAGAGAAAGAGAGGGAGAGAGAGAGAAAGAAAGACGGGAGGGAGGGGGAGAGTAGGCAGGTTTAGATAAGCCAAGTTAATATGCAAATGAAACGTTTTTCGGGGGAGGGCGATTTCGGCTGTGTGTGTGTGTGTGTGTGTGTGTGTGTGTGTGTGTGTGTGTGTGTGTGTGTGTGTGTGTGTGTGTGTGTGTGTGTGTGTGTGTGTGTGTGTGTAATGTTGACTATGCGTGGTTTGTGTGTGCATTTATGTTTAGCGAAAAATATGTATGCAAATGGATGTGTGTGTGTGTGTGTGTGTGTGTGTGTGTGTGTGTGTGTGTGTGTGTGTGTGTGTGTGTGTGTGTGTGTGTGTGTGTGTGTGTGTGTGTGTGCGTAATTGGCGAGCGTGTTTGTGTGTAATTAAGAGAAGGTAAATTAGGCTGGAGAAAGGAAAATATAAGAGAGTGAGAGAGAGAGGATGGGGAGATACTGGAGGGAGAAGGGACAGGGGAATTGAGAAAGGCAGGGGAAAGGAATTGATGTGAGGGAAAGGGAGGGAGGGGGGGAGGTAGATAAAGTTAGGAAGGAAGATGAGGTGAGAAAGGTGGAGGGGGGATGGAGAAGCGAGGGAGAAGAAGTGGAGGGGAACGGAGAGGGAGAGGAGAGAGTGAGGAGCAGATACATGGTAATATATATTTTTGACCTTCCGAGCAATGTATTCTGAAATAATACATAAAGAAATAAAACGAAGACTTAAAAAAAAATCTCCCTTCGTCCAGCCCCTTCGTAAACTTAGAACACATTAAGCTGATCAATGCCTGGGGGGAAATTTTATTGGATAGTAGCAATTAGTCTGAACTATGTAGGGAGCAAGTGTGTGTGTGTGTGTGTGTGTGTGTGTGTGTGTGTGTGTGTGTGTGTGTGTGTGTGTGAAAGAGAGAGAGAGCTCGGTGAAGGAGAGAGACACGGAGGGTAGTAAACATCTCCCTGGCCAGTAAATTCGCCTTAGTCCGCCATTGTTTGGGGGCATCCTACTGAATTTCTCTCTCTCTCTCTCTCTCTCTCTCTCTCTCTCTCTCTCTCTCTCAACGCTCCTAACTTATGTCATCTACTTATTATTAACCATTGCTCTTTATAATATCTTCCTTCTCATTCCTTTCTTCCTTTACCCTTTCTCCTCTCTTCTTTGCTCGTCTCTCTCTTCCTCCTTTCATGCTGTCTCCCTGGCCTGTGTTGATTTTCTCTTTCTAGTTCTCCTGTTTATCTTCCTCTTTTTTTTAATCGTTCTTTCCAGACTCCGGCCCAATATTTACCTGCCCCCGTATTAAAAGCAATCGTGTTGGCAGTTTCTGGGTCGCAGGGTATGTAGGGGTCAACAGAGGTCATTTAGGGGTCATTGAGGATCAGTTTGGTCTTATGCGGTCATTCGAGGGTCAATCCAGGGCAGATAGGGGTATTCAGTGGTCATTCCAGGTCATATAGTGGTCATTTGGGGTCAAAGTCATGTAGAGGTCATTTGAGATCACTTAAGGGTCATGCAAGGTCATTTAGAGGTCATTTGAGGGAATTTAGGGGCTAATCGAACTCATTTATGGGCATTCAAGGTTATGTGAATCCAGGTCAGTTAGGTGTCAAGTCGTCGGCGAGTCACTGGTGGTCATCCCGGAGTCAGGTCGTGGAGGGGTCATTTGAGATCATCCAAATGGCAGTCGAAATTGTTCTGAGGTCAAGGATCTTATTGAGGTCATTTGATGCCACACAGAGGGCACTCGGCCATTCGAACATTAAGGTCTTGTGACATCATCCACAGGTCATGCGCGGCCATCCAGAGAGTCTATAAAAAGGCCTGGTTATTTAGGTGTCAGGCCTTTCTGGGCCATCCAAGGGGTCACGAGGTCATAATAGATACCAGATGAGGTCATCCATGAAGTCGAATGAGGCCGTCAGAAGGAATTAGGGGTCAGCCTTTGGTTCCTTCCTCGCATAAAAAAACAAAAAACATCGTCAACTAAGGTCGTCCCAAGGGGCTATTGAATAAAATCGAGATCAGTTAGCCTAGGAGGACCAGTCGAAGCCTCGGTTAGGACTGATGGAGGTGGGGAAAGCCATGTCAGCCAGAGAGAGAGCAGGTCAACCTGGGTTGTTAAAGCTCACACAGACTACCTTTGACCCCTTTAGTACGATGACTTGTTTCGTATCCAGTTTATGGGACATATCGTAGTAGAGGGCTGAGAACAATTTTCATTAACCCCTTTAAGCCGTTGAGGACTGTTTGCTTTTAGTCTTGCGCTCATTAGACGATTTTATTCAGCGTGAGGGAGACCTTATATGCTGCGGGGTGAGAAAGGTTCCTCTAACCTTTACTGTTCAGGAAGGTAAATGTTTGTATTTTGGTCTTGATAACGCCAAGCTACTGTATTTAGGAAAGACGTTTTGCAGTAAGATGGTTAGAAATCTCCATAAACCCGCTCAGTACTATTTTTTTTTTTTTATTCTTGCTCCAGCCAGACGATTTTGTTTCTAGCCAGAAGCCTTACTCCAGGAAGTGGTGACTACAAAAAAATCACTTCCATGTCACCGTTTCCTCCGTCATCAGTATACCTTCTTTCCAACTCACCCCACCCTCACTCATACACATTTCTACCCATCCCTTCATCTCATCCTCCGTCTCTCTCTCCACCTCTCTGCTTCCTTCTCACTCACATACACTCTCCTAGTCAGTCTCCCATTATTCATTGTCTCCACCTTGTCAAACCATTTCAAGGTACGAGTACTTCTAACGCTTTCAAGCACATCCACATCAGAACCGCAGTGCTCTTTAATTTCTTCTTTTGTCTGTCTCTGCACATAACTGTACATGATCTCATTAAACTCATTTTCACTTCTCTCGACCTAGACCCATGTCCATCCAACAGAATTCAAGTTTCATTTCTGTTCGGTAGGAGTGGGGATCACTGTACTATCGTGCAGTGACTTCTTTACTTCCATGCCCACTTCCCGATTCCTTGACACTCCCATCACCGTACCTTCAGCCTTCCTTCTCTGCTGTACCCTTTCTTGCGGTTTATCCTTTAAACTTTTTGCTCAGATATTTGAAGATATGCACATTTTCCATTTTCTCTCCAGTCAGCCTCACTGTCCACTCCGTGATGTCATATATCTCAAAGACCATAGCTGTACTCTGTGTTACATTCACTTTTAAATAGCGTTTGTTATACACACGTCAAAACTGATTCACCAGGTCCCCCAACTCTCATTGACCTAACAGTGCAGTATCATCAAGCAACAGTGCAGATAATTTCCAAATCATACCTGCGCACTAAAGACAACCCAACATCCACTGCCCTACCGCGAATTTATTTTATAACACCTTCCATATATATTCAGCAGTCACGCAGACATGCCACATCCCTGTTTATTTTCAACATTCACATAAAGGAATTCGATTAGTTCATTTTCCACATGCGCTGCCGCCATTCAGCCCTAATACATACGCTAAGCAGCATTCATCAGTTTTCCATCTACTCTATATCTTTTCAGCATCTCCTATATCCCTTGCCAGTCTCCACTGCCATGCGTTTTCTCCAAATCCATGAACGCAACATACAACTGCGTTTCCTTCGGTAATTCGTTCCCTTTTCTGAATACCGGTACTTTTCCACTGTACAGCATACTGCAAATAATATCTGGTCTACAAACCTCCTCCCCTTCCAAAGACCTCCTTGGTCCTATCCAATCAGTACCTCGGTTTTCTTGTTAATTCAGTCGATTAGTTTCCCACCATAAATCTTCCGTTTTACAACGGCGCTATATATATATATATATATATATATATATATATATATATATATATATATATATATATATATATATATAGTATATAGTGTGTGTGTGTGTGTGTGTGTGTGTGTGTGTGGCATCAAACGATGGTGCTCAGTTCTGAAAGTACCTTATAGAATGACAAATTTAATATATACGGTAATCTGATGCAGCCATTAAAAGTTTTGTTGTTGTTCTTGACGATTGGTTCCGAGAAGCGTTTGCACAGTAACTCAGAGGTCACTTGCAGCTCTATGCAATTTCTTTCTTTCTTTTCCTCTTCCCACTCCACTCATTTTTCCCATTTTTTCTCCTCCTCCTCATCCTCTTACTCGTCATTTCCTCCTCCTCCTCCTCCTCCTGGTGGTGGGTTTTATTGGAAGAACTTTCGAGTTTAAATTGGAGTCATACTTGCCCTGTACAGCTCGCTGGTGCCCCCCCATCTCGATTATTTTGTGCAGTTCTGGTCTTCATTCTATCTATCTATCTATCTATTGCCAGACGCCTCAATCCCGTTTGGGGTGGCCACAAACAAATCGCCTCCAAGTCGCCCTGTCCCCCGCCATTTCACTCCCCTGCTCCCAACTCACACACCCCTCTCTCATATACCTCTCCACCCCATCCCTCCATCTCATCCTCGGCCTCCCCCTCCTTCTTCCCTCCTCCACCTCACTCACACTCTCTTCGTCAGTCTTTCACCCTCCATCCTCTCCACATGGCCAAACCACCTCAGTGTGTTCCTCATAACGCTTCCTATCACATCCACATCCACACCACAACGCTCCTTTATATCCTCATTCGTCAGCCTGTCTCTCCCTGTGACTCCACAGGCTCCTCTTAAATAACTCATTTCCACTGCTATCACTCTTGACTTGTGTCCTTCCAACAATGTCCAAGCTTCACTTCCGTACGTTAGAGTTGGTATCACAATACTGTCATGTAGTAAGTTTTTCACTTCCATGCTCACTTCCCTGTTTCTTATCACTGCTTTCAAAGAACCAGCAACCTTTCTTCCCTGCTGTACCCTTTCAAGCACTCCACCCTCCAGACCTCCATCCTTACTCATCACACTACCAAGTACTTAAACGTACTCACATTTTCCAATTCCTCACCAACCAACCTCGCTGTACATTCACTAACTTCACCTCTCTCAAAGACCATCACTTTACTCTTCCCTACATTCACCTTTAGATTCCGTTTCTTAAACACTCTCTCAAACTCATCCACCAAGCCTTGCAGCTCCCCTTCGTCTTCACTCAACAACACAGTATCATCTGCAAACAACAGTACAGGGAGTTTCCAAACACTATCCTCTCTCACCAGGGCCACTCCAACATCCACTACCCTACCTTGTACCTCTTTTATTACCCCATCCATGTACAGACTGAACAACCATGGAGACATGACACATCCCTGTTTCAAACCAACTTTCAAGGAGAAAAATTCGCTTAGTTCCCCATCCACACGCACTGCAGCCTTCGCACCATTGTACATACTCTTCACAGCATTCAACAACTTCCCATCTACTCCATATATTCTTAACACTTTCCACAATCCTTGTCTATCCACCCTGTCATATGCTTTCTCCAAATCCATGAAAGCCGCATACAACTTCTTTCCCTTCTCTAGAAACTTTTCCACTAAAGATCTAAGAATGAATATGTGATCTACACAACCTCTTCCCTTCCTAAAGCCTCCCTGTTCTTCTCCAACTAATTTCTCTGTTCTTTCTCTAACTCTGCCTATAAGTATCCTACCATACACTTTTCCTATTATACTATGAAGACAAATGCCCCTATGATTACCACACACTTCTTTTTCCCCTTTTCCTTTGTACAAGGGAATAATTATACCTGACTTCCAATCCTCCGGGACTCTACCTTCCTCCCAGGCCAATCTGCACATCTTCCACATCCACTCTACTACTATCTCTCCCCCATGCTTCAACATTTCACCACACACTCCATCAATTCCTGGGGCTTCCGCAATTTAACTTTCTTCATTGCTTCCACAACTTCTATCCTACTGATTTCTTCCTGTCTTCTCACCTCCCTCCTTCTCCCAGCCATTCCCCAGCCACTTATACTCGCATTACTTCCATCCTCTACGTTCAACAATTCTTTAAATTGTTCTCTCCATCTGCTCACTTTTTCTCCCTTCTCCACTAGTAATCTACCATTTTTATCTTTCACTCCCTTGCTAACTTCACTTCCACCCTGTCTTACTCTTTTCACTTCTCTCCAGAACATTTTCTTACAGTCTCTCCACTTTACACTCAAATTCCTTCCAAATTCCTCATCCACTCTCTTCTTACTCTCTGTTACTAATCTTTTCACCTCTCTCTTTCTTTCCACATATAACTCTCTCTTCCGCCTCTCAACTTTTTCCACGCCCCTATTTCTCATCCATTCATTGTATGCTTTCTTCTTTTGTGCCACAGCCTGTTTCACCTCTTCAGTCCACCACGCTGTTCCTTGCACCCCCCTCCGTCTTCTCTTCCTTCCACACACCACATCACATGCTGCACATATTTCTTCTGTAAATATCTTACACACACCTTCCACGTCTCCCATCTGCTCCAATTCATACTACAGAAAGAATATAGAAAAATGAGCGAAAGTACTGCGAAGAATCATAAAAATGATACCACGACTGAGAAATACACCATATGAGGAATGCCTTGAAGAACTTAAACTGTTTAGCCTAACGAAACGCAGGTTAAGAGGTGACCTTATTGAAATTTTCAAAAATCCTGAGTGGATATGACAACTTAGACATGAATAAATATTTTGAAATAGCCCGGTCTAGTCAAACCAGGACTAATGGCTGCGAAATAATGGGAAAGCGTTTCGGATCCCATGATGCAAAATACTTCTTCTTCAACAGTCATAAATATCTGAAACAGATTACCCTCACCGTGAATAGAATCGCAGTTAAGACTTTTAAAAAGAAAATAGACAAGTACTTGCACGAGAATCCTTAGGTGACTCTTTTTCTGTCCAAATAACTTACTTTTACCAGCTACGTGTAAGTTCATTCCTTTCCTGTCTACAAGACACCCTGTAAACTTAACGTACCCATACATACCGTCGCTTCACATCATTATATATTTTTTCCCTTTATCAAATACAAATAAAATAATATAAGCACAGACTAGGATCTGCACAGATAGCCCTGAATTAACGGTCACTACTCTTACTTTCGACCTGTGAGGGGCTGTGGCTCACTGGGGGTTCCCGTTGGTTAAATGACCACCATTGGGATTTTTTTTTAAATCTACCAGGGGTCACTGCATCAGGAGGTAACGTGTGTACTTGTCCCACATGGGAGAGTTCCTTGTCTCAGTGTGAACGAAGCTGGGGTCTGTTTGACTGCTGCCTACCTTAACAGCGCCAGGCAAGGCTGCCGCACCATCCTTGAACATCCACACTGTGTACTGTGCAATATCCAGGCTATGTCTACAGACGCCCCGTTACCTCAACGTACCCGAATATAATGTCCTGCCGTAGTTATTTGTTTATTTGAATACTTTCTCCTTCAGGTTATTCAAACTGGCAGCTTATAGATGAAGTACTATAGCATGTAACTTTTCCTTTTCAGTCTTTCCTATGAAATTTCCATGTCAGTTTTTCCATGGTGCATGATGGTTCTCACTTTTTCCTGGAGTGTTTCGAGGCGGGGGGAGCCTTCTTGCTTCAGGATGTAGAATTAGATCTTGCAGTCATAGTCTACTCTGTAACAAACAGCCTCGAAAGGACCATAAGGTCTGTTGCTGTGTGCCCTCCTCCTCCTCCTCCTCCTCCTTGTTGAGGTTGTTGCTTGTGTTGCATTTAGTATTATTGTTTGCAAGTACTGTAAATATTATTATTATTATTAAATGCAGAGTATAAGAGAGAAGTGGAGGAACGATTGGGCAAATATGAATTGGAGCAGATGGGGGACGTGGAAGGTGTGGGCAGGATATTTACAGAAGAAATATGTGCAGCATGTGATGTGGTGTGTGGGAGGAAGAGAAGACGGAGGGGGGTGCAAGGAACAGCGTGGTGGACTGAAGAGGTGAGACAGGCTGTGGCACAAAAAAAGAAAGCATGCAATGAATGGATGAGAAAGAGGGACGTGGAAGAAGTTGAGAGGCGGAAGAGAGAGTTATATGTAGAAAGAAAGAGAGAGGTGAAAAGATTAGTAAGAGAGAGTAAGAAGAGAGTGGATGAGGAATTTGGAAGGAATTTGAGTGTAAAGTGGAGGGACTGTAAGAAAATGTTCTGGAAAGAGGTGAAGAGATTAAGACAGGATGGAAGTGAGGTTAGCAGGGGAGTGAAAGATAAAAATGGTAGATTACTCGTACTAGTGGAGAAGGGAGAAATAGTGAGCAGATGGAGAGAACACTTTAAGGAATTGTTAAACATACAGGATGGAAGTAAAGCGAGTATAAGTGGCTGGGGAATGGCTGGGAGAAGGAGGGAGGTGAGAAGACAGGAAGAAATCAGTAGGATAGAAGTTGTGGAAGCAATGAAGAAAGTTAAATTGCGGAAAGCCCCAGGAATTGATGGAGTGTGTGGTGAAATGTTGAAGCATGGGGGAGAGATAGTAGTAGAATGGATGTGGAAGATGTGCAGATTGGCCTGGGAGGAAGGTAGAGTCCCGGAGGATTGGAAGTCAGGTATAGTTATTCCCTTGTACAAAGGAAAAGGGGAAAAAGAAGTGTGTGGTAATCATAAGGGCATTTGTCTTCTTAGTATAATAGGAAAAGTGTATGGTAGGATACTTATTGACAGAGTTAGAGAAAGAACAGAGGAATTAGTTGGAGAAGAACAGGGAGGCTTTAGGAAGGGAAGAGGTTGTGTAGATCAGATATTCATTCTTAGGTCTTTAGTGGAAAAGTTTCTAGAGAAGGGAAAGAAGTTGTATGCAGCTTTCATGGATTTGGAGAAAGCATATGACAGGGTGGATAGACAAGGATTGTGGAAAGTGTTAAGAATATATGGAGTAGATGGGAAGTTGTTGAATGCTGTGAAGAGTATGTATGATGGTGCTAAGGCTGCGGTGCATGTGGATGGTGAACTAAGTGAATTTTTCTCCTTGAAAGTTGGTTTGAAACAGGGATGTGTCATGTCTCCATGGTTGTTCAATCTGTACATGGATGGGGTAATAAAAGATGTACAAGGTAGGGCAGTGGATGTTGGAGTGGCCCTGGTGAGAGAGGATAGTGTTTGGAAACTCCCTGTACTGTTGTTTGCAGATGATACTGTGTTGTTGAGTGAAGACGAAGGGGAGCTGCAAGGCTTGGTGGATGAGTTTGGGAGAGTGTGTAAGAAACGGAATCTAAAGGTGAATGTAAGGAAGAGTAAAGTGATGGTCTTTGAGAGAGGTGAAGTCAGTGAATGTACAGGGAGGTTGGATGGTGAGGAATTGGAGAATGTGAGTACGTTTAAGTACTTGGGTAGTGTGATGAGTAAGGATGGAGGTTTGGAGGGTGAAGTGCTTGAAAGGGTACAGCAGGGAAGAAAGGTTGCTGGTTCTTTGAAAGCAGTGATAAGAATCAGGGAAGTGAGCATGGAAGTGAAAAACTTACTAAGGTTTGGAGGGTGAAGTGCTTGAAAGGGTACAGCAGGGAAGAAAGGTTGCTGGTTCTTTGAAAGCAGTGATAAGAATCAGGGAAGTGAGCATGGAAGTGAAAAACTTACTACATGACAGTATTGTGATACCAACTCTAACGTACGGAAGTGAAGCTTGGACGTTGTTGGAAGGACACAAGTCAAGAGTGAGAGCAGTGGAAATGAGTTATTTAAGAGGAGCCTGTGGAGTCACAGGGAGTGACAGGTTGACGAATGAGGATATAAAGGTGCGTTGTGGTGTGGATGTGGATGTGATAGGAAGCGTTATGAGGAACACACTGAGGTGGTTTGGCCATGTGGAGAGGATGGAGGGTGAAAGACTGACGAAGAGAGTGTATGTGAGTGAAGTGGAGGGGGGAAGAGGGAGGGGGAGGCCGAGGATGAGATGGAAGGATGGGGTGGAGAGGTATATGAGGGAGGGGGGTGTGAGTTGGGAGCAGGGCAGTGAAATGGCGGGGGACAGGGCGACGTGGAGGCGATTTGTTTGTGGCCACCCCAAACGGGATTGAGGCTTCTGGCAATAGATAGATAGATTATTGTTATTATTATTATTATTATTATTATTATTATTATAATTATTATTATTATTTTTATTATTATATTGGTGTAGATGTTGTTGTAAGTGTTTTTCTCTTCTGGCTGAGACTGTCATGCTTGTTCTTTTTCTGCTTTTTCTTGTCATTGTCTTTGGTGTGTGTGTGTGTATGTGTGTGTAATTCACCGGTTCGGTCAGGATCACTTGATGGTCGTGATTGTCAGCTTTTTACCCTCCCGGAAGGGAGCTGAGAGCTCATATAGTCCGATCTAAGGGCAAGGCTGTGACCTTCACACACGCACACACCCGTCCCCTTGCTCTAGGGGGACAGTAACCACCCACTTCGTCAGTGAAACTTTTCGCAACCTGAGCGAGGCGCGAACTCCCGTCCACCAGTTGGCAAGCGGGAACGTTACCACTGCACCAGCGAGCGTGTGTGTGTGTGTGTGTGTGTTTCCTCAATACAGTATATCTTATTTAGTTCATCTTGTGTTAATTATTGTGCTTCTTCCAGCCGTCTCTTCTTCCTCTAGTCTTTTGCTCTTCCTTCGCCTTTCCTTTTTTTGCCGCACTAGTAGGGACGGTCAGAATACAGCTTTTGCCTCTGTCACTCACTTGTTCGCTGAATTACTGTACCGTTTTGAGTTATTGGGTCTAAGCCTTATGAGGGATGCGCTGTTTCACGTAGATTTTTTTTTTTTTTTTTTTTCAATGGTAGGGGTCCACCCGGCAGGAAGGGTAGGACTCATATACATATATATATATATATATATATATATATATATATATATATATATATATATATATATATATATATATATATATATATATATATATATATATATATATATATATATATATATATATATATATATATATATATATATAT
>NC_136982.1:25233795-25323795 GCF_032717465.1 Coenobita brevimanus
GTTAAGGAAGCTGAGAAATTAACAAGGAACCAAAACGCATGGATAAAATACATTATGTACGCAGAAGCACTTTCTCAGTGTGTGTGTTCTTTTGTTTACCCTGACACTTGACGGAGTGACTCAGTCCGACAGGTATACGCAAATTGCGTCTGTGAATATACTTAAAAAGAAAGAAAAAAGTTTCGCTTGTTTAGTGGAGCCAACGATTCCCGAAGCTTGGGTTACGTGTGCTGCTTGAGGGTTCTTTCAGTTCTGTGCTTTTCTTTCTGGATCCAGCCTAATCTTTTTATCTGGGAATTAAGTTTGGCATAGTTATAATAATGGTAATATCTGACCCAAAGATAGATTGTGATATGTAAAGTGTTAAAAGGTTTAGGGTATGGAAATTTGGAAAAAATAAGCTTGCAGGCATTGGTTATATTTTTTTTAGCACCTTCGCTACGATTACGTATTTTTCTGTTATTCAGGCTACCACCAGACTATAATAATTTACCTGATGGCTGTCCAGTTGTCGAAGGGTTCATGAGAGCAGTATCTAATCCCTTCATTGCGAGGTCTTTCCACGCTGAAAACAGTCATTTGGTAACATCAACAGTGGAATGAAAACTCGTCGGTCTGAAAGAGTTGAAAAGTCTTAAAAAAACATTAAAAAAAAAATAGCGAGAACAAAACTAATCCGCTGTGTGTGCCGGTGTGGAACTACAAATAAATGCTCAATGGCCCAGCAAAGTTTTGACGTGGGAATTCATACCCTCGGCTCCTGGTGACTGAGATCCGAACGTTCCACACTCTCGCGGCTACTCAGGGGCGGAATTTTCAAACATATTTACGAAGGGGACTCTCTTGTAATTTTGGATTCGTTTTTACAGGAAGAACTAAGACATGAGAACACGTTGCACTCTCAATTCCTTGTTACTCCTGCAGAAAGCGAATAGCCTGCCATAATTCTCCCCACACACATGTTTATTTATTGTTGCTGTTGTTGTTATTATTATTATTATTATTATTATTATTATTATTATATTGGAGAAACGAGACATGATAAGACTCCGCATTCTTTTTTCTCCTCTGTCCTGCTAAAACAGACTATAGTACCGACTTATAATCGATCTAAAGTTTGTTGGTGAATTCAGCCGCCTAACGCTGCTTAATTATAACTGGTATACATTGTGGCATTATTTTATTGTACTACGACCACGGTGTTTTACCTTAACCCAGTCATACAATTAACTGTTATAATTAAGGATGCATCTTGATCACACAGCAAGGAAAGTCTTCCATGGGCCAAATAAAATCGTCTGGCCGGAACAGAAACAAACAACGAACTAAGAATGACGTCGCCGGATTGAAGGGGTAATGACTGTTACTTTTATACCTTCAGAAAGATGACGGCTAATTGTCTTCTCTATTACCATCAGGAGATTGTATTTGGCCAAGTGGAAAATATCTGTAAATATCCTGAAAATGCCAGTGGCTCTTGCTTTATGACTCCTTAGTACGAGATGTCTTGAAAAGAGTACAATTGTGTGGTGGCAGCAGGAATGAAGTAAGAAAAAAAAGATCTCACCGAGTCGCATAGTGTTATCAAATATGGAATAAGAAGAAGAAGAACAAGAAGCAGATGTCGTGGCCCTGAATCTCACAGTGGTAGCATCATGGTTGTTTGGCTGAGTGATTGACGTTGAACCCTTGGAGTTAGAAGGGCGAAGTAAATAACAGCCAGTTGTGTGAGTTGCGAGTCAGTCTCTGTCTCTCTCTCTCTCTCTCTCTCTCTCTCTCTCAAAAAAAAAAAAAAAAAAAGCATAATTAACCATGGAATATGTGTGTAGGCTACTCGGTCTAGAAACACAAAGATGATAGTGTACCCAAAGTGCAGTATATCGCTGGGAGAAACTTGCAGCATAAGAAAAAAGGCGTGATGTTAATTTGCACTTCTTATTCCGAGGACCTTTGTCGTGAATTTGGTGCCAACTTAAATTACAATGATTATCCCGCGGGAGAGGGTGGTGCAGTGGTTAGCACATGTAGCTTGCAACTGGAAGAAGATGGGGTTAATTCTCAGGCCTGTCAGACTGGTGGACACTTTTTTTCCCCCTTGGCCCTGTTCATTCAGAGGTACAGTTAAGGACCGGGATGTAAACCAGGTATTTTGTTCGTATTTAGGGTAAATTTTGGGCTTAGCAAAGGTAGTGTGCCTTAGTGGCCCCGTTGCAGTCGATAGGCATCAGATTTAGACCTTCTTCTTCTCTTTGATTATTTTACGTAGTTCATAAACTAGAGATCCCGAGATGTATTCCCAGGCTGACCACGAGATAGTTAAGCAAGGTTGTTTTTACCCTATTCAGTGTTACCTAGAACTGAAATTAGAGACCTGGATTAGAAGTGTACGGTTGCGTGTCTTCTGGAAGTCTGTTTGGTTGCTTTCCTCAACAGATATTCATGTAGATTAAATATAAATGACGTAAAGATCAGTGCAAAACCTAATCTCTATGCACTGTGATGGATACGTGATGGCACTGACGACTGCCATAGAGGTAAACTTTAGTATACCGGTATTTCGTGCGTTTGCCAGACGAGTATATTAATGTGGAGATTAGTTACAGGAGCCTGAGTGTTTGTAATCTCTCCAGGAATCGCCTCTTGATGCTTCAGCTGTTGGGTTGTATTTAGGATAACAAGAGACGATATTATACAGTTGGAGGTGATTCAGTTGTACCTGTCGCGCACCTGTGACTTATCTTTATGTGTGTGAAGGGGGACGGTCAGCACTGAGTAGCGGTAATCGTTATTTTTGTTACTCTGACATTGTATTTTAATGGTACCGTAGTAGGCTAATATTGTTGATAGGTTTTATAGTAAGAAGTTGTTATTAATAGCTCTCTGCCAGGAAGTATAACCGTAATAAAGTTTTTATCCTTATCTGTGATTTTGTTGTTGTTATTATTATTATTATTATTATTATTATTATTATTATTATCATAGCTGTTGTTGTTGTTGATGATGATGATGATGATGATGATATGGATAATATATGTAAGGAGGACGAGGAGGGTGATGTCATTACAAGCAAGTCGTAAATGTCACGTATATATTATCCATATTTATATATATTTTTTTCAGGTAGGTGTGGCACTACTACTTGCAAATTCACAAATCACAATAAGGAAAATGTCAAAACAATGACTGGAGAATATGTGGTAAGTATTTCTGACATGAGATTGACGTGGGAGTAATTTGCATAAAGCGTAGTAGTATTTGAGAGAGAGAGAGAGAGAGAGAGAGAGAGAGAGAGAGAGAGAGAGAGAGAGAGAGAGATTTGCATATTAAAGTTGGTGTTACCTGTATAGCAAAATAAACGGAGGTAAATTAATGAATGGTCAATGTACAGCTACAGGTCAGTTGTGCTGGATAGATGGGTAAGGGAATAAATACGAAAATAATAGACTTTGAATGGATAGACAGGTGACACAAAATTAGATAACCAGGGAAGAAGCTTAAGATAAATAGATTGGTGGAATCCGTTGAGGATGGATGAATAATTAGATGAGGATGAGGATGATAAGACAGGGACGAGAATAAATAAATTTGTCTTCTTCACGTCTGTACACCTACTTATTCATTTCCTTCCTTTGCTTCTTCACTTCCCGTATGTACTTCGTGTCCTTAACATGCCCCGTCACATCATATACTCCTTCACTTCCTTTACATGCTCATTCACTTCCTATATATGCTCATTCGCTTGCTTTGCATACTCATTTACATCCTTCATATACACTCTCACTTCCATCACTCATTCATATCCTTCATATACGAGTATTTCACTTCCTTCACGTATTGTTTCACATACTCTCTCTCTTCCTTCACTTACTGTTTCACGTCATTGTTATATTTCTTATTTTTCATTCCGTACTCTCATCGCTTCCTTCCTATAGTCCTTCACATACTCTTTCACTTCCTTTATAGACTTCTTCACTTCTTTCACATGCTCTTTTATTTTCATCTTGTATTCTCTTTTCCTGTATATTCCACCACTTCCATTACATTTTATCTTATTTAAAAGAGTCTCAGTTAGTTTGTAATTCATTTTCCATTTACTTATTCTTTAACATAATTTCTCTTCTTTTGCTCGTTTCTTTATTTTTACTGCCTCTTCCATATCACACTTTTTTCTTTCATATTCTCCTTTGTTTGCTTTCCTGCCTTATTTATTTCTTTATATTTACCATTCTGTTTTTGATAAAGTTCTGCACACCCAAGTCTTTTGCTCTCGCTCTCTCTCTCTCTCTCTCTCTCTCTCTCTCTCTCTCTCTTTCCTTCCCACTTCCTTCCTTCCTTCTCTCTGTCTCTCTTTCTCTCTCTCTCTCTCTCTTTCCTTCCCACTTCCTTCCTTCACACCCGTTACTCGTTCTTCCTTCCCTCGCTTCCAGTTCCCCTCATTATCCTTCCCCTCACATTCCCCTCTACTTCATTTCCATTTCTTCCTCCTATCCTCCTCTTTATTACACCTCTCCTCTCCCCTCTCTCATTAGTGTTTTCCCCTCCTCCCTTCTCTCATTTCTCATTGCGTCCATCACTTTTATCCACCGGGTACCTTACTTCCTTCATTGCATCCTTCCTTCCTTCTGTCTTTCTTTCGTTCCGTCCTTCCTTCTTTCTTTCCTTCCTTCCGTGATTTAGTCGTTGCACTGTCTCCTTCCCTCTTCCTATCATTTTTTTTTTTCCTTGCTTCCTCCTTTGTATCGATTTTCTCTCTTAATTTTGTTTCTCATGGGTCATTTACTTTCCTCCTTTTCTTTTTAACTTTCCCCCCTTTCTCTCCCCTCTTCCTCTATCTTTTTTTTTTTCTTTCTTTCAGCCTTTTATTTTATCTGTCTTTATTGATTTGTTTCCCATTGTGTCCATCATTCTGCCTTTCTTCCTACCTTGCCCCTCTTCTTCGTTAATATAAGGGATATTGTTATTATTATTATTATTATTATTATTATTATTATTATTTGGTGGTGGTGATGATGATGAGGATGATGATGATAAACAGACGTATTCTTAAGATGTATGGTAGATATGAAGCTGAATGATAGGAAGATTTTGTAGATCCACCTGTCCTCTGTCCTCCTGTTGCCGAGTTTTAATATCATCTTGTATCCACGATGAAAAAAAAAATCTGAATGGATAATTTCTGCATTAAATTTGAGACATATCCCAAGCAGATTAAATCGTCAGGTGGTTTTCAAAAGGAAATATACAAAACATTGTGGTTTACACTAGTCTGGAGAAAAATGTGAAGAGCAGTGAAAAAGCGATGGAAGTGAAGGAAGTTACGATCAGGAAGAAAACGAAGAATAAGGGGTGAAGAGGTAAATTAAGAAGAAAAAAAAATGAAAAAAGTAAGTTAACTGAATCTAGTGAACTGCTACAAGAAGTTTTAAGATATTAGAGAAGACAAAGGTAAACGATTAGAAAAATAAAATGGAGAAGAAGGAACCCGATAGAAAAGAGAAATAAGGCAAAAAAAAAAAAAAAAAGAATGACAAGTGGAACCAAAAAAAAAAAAAAGTAAAACAGTGGCTGAAATGAAAGAAGCGAGGAATGTCCAATACCCCCTGCGTGTGTTAATCTCCATTACCTCGTAGGAGAGAGAGAGAGAGAGAGAGAGAGAGAGAGAGAGAGAGAGAGAGAGAGAGAGAGAGTCGTAAAGAAGAGACAAGCGAGGTTACGTGTTATTAAGGAAACTTTTTAGAAATACAGTACTTCGATATCTACCTCTGCAGAGAGAGAGAGAGAGAGAGCTTGCTACTTAGTTCAGTCATTAGTGATGTGTACCACGATAGCCTAGCCACGGACCCTTATAATTATATTCCGTGTCCCTGTGTGTACCTGAAGGGGTGATGTGGGAGTGCCTGTTACCCACACCGTTTACCGATGCCACCTCAACCCCTTCAACACGAGCACGGAGTTTTTAAGGTATTCTTCCCCTGCCAGATTTTATTCAACCGAAGGGATGAGGCTGGTGAAGGCTGAAAACAACCCCACCAGTCCGAGAAGTCCGTCTAAGCTGAATGAAATCGTTGGGAGATAGGATGAATAAACTTATGAAAAATGCGCATCGGATGTAGAGGATTTAGACGATTTTTTTGGTGCTCTTAAATGATGCTTTTTATCAGATGATATGAAGCAGCAGCAGCTCCTATATAAGCCACTGTACTTGTCAGCTGAATAAAATCGTCTGGCACTTGCAAGAATAAATTTCTAAAGGACATGATCATACTAATGCAATAACTCCTTCACTCTGATTACATATTTGTTATTTTAATTGGGCCACCACCAGCCAGATTTACTCAGCTAAGGGTGGACTTCCTGTAGTGAAAGGGCTAATTATGAGTTTATGTAGCTTCTTCAGTTTGTCACCCCTAATCTGCATAAAATAGTCTGAAAATTATATGAATAAAATAATACGACGTTCTCTGGATCTAGAAAGTAAAAATTCAGGTGTGAGATTTTGCAGAAAGGATGGATTGCATAAAGTGGTTTGAGAAATGTTGCGTGAAGCCAATGGAATTGTTGATGGGGTTGAGGGGCATTAACTTACATTGGTTCAGCTCACCCACCCTAATAATAATTACCATATATTAATGAGGATAATGAAGAGGGTCGTAAATGGTGGGTTGGTAGAAATAAAGACTTAATCTGTGGTAAGATTTTCAGTAATTGTAGTATTTAAGAAATACTGGTCTTTTTAGTAATCCATAGGTTCTGTTCTTTACTTAGTAACAATGGATTTATGCAGATTTATTTTTAAGTCATCAATGTGAAGAGATTAATATGGTAATATGGGAACGTACACTACCAGTGGAGAGCACCAATTGAAAAAAATAAATAAAATAAATGATGTAAAGATGTATGAGCGAGGGTGAGGACATCCATCTGCGTGTAAGCACCTTGTGGCCGTGTTTATGTAATGAGTCCCACAGCGGAAATTTGTTGCTGATAGTGGCACAGTATTGGCCCTAAATTGCCATGACACGGCAACAGGAGTGGCTGTGGCCTGGATGTAAGTGGGTCACAGTTGGTGGGCCTCGACGGGGTGAAGGGGTCGGCGGTGCTTGGTGGGGAAAGAGGGGTAGGGGCTAGATGGGGGTCAGGGTAAAGGTTGAATGAGGTGAGATGAGATGGGTAGGAGGGTTAGAGAAGGGTGTAGGTGAGAATAGACTCATTGAGTTAGTGGGTTTTTAGAGTAAGACGAATAGGGGTATAGTAAATGTTGGGTATGGGGAAGGGGTAGGTAAGGGTATAGCAATTTAATTTCAGGGAAGGGGAGGGGGTAAAGTAAGTGGCGGGTGTGGGTAGTTCCGGTTAGAGTATGTTTGTGGTAGTAGGCGGGGGGGAGGGGCTTGGTTAGTCAGTGTCTGGTGAGGGAAAGGTTAGGTGGGGTTAGAGCGTGTGGTAGGGGGAAAGTGACGGAGTAGGTGGGGTTTCAGGGGTGGGGCTTAGGTGGGGAATGGGCTGGGGAAAGAGGGAGGATGGAGGATAGTGATAATGGGCAAGAAGTGTAACAAGATGAGGAAACTTTATGGTGTAGTGGACATCGGTGCTCGGCGTATTGGCGGTAGAGAGGTGGTGACGAAATTGGGTGAGGGAATGATGTAGACATGTTGATGGTGCTTTGGTAGTATGTTGGTTAAACGTTAGTAGAGTGGTGGTGGTAAAACTGCATGAGCAATTGATGCTGAGTGCTGATGGTCGTGTGGTTTTGGTAGTGGAATTGAGTGAGAGAGTGATCTTGGTGCTGATGGTAGTATGGCAGTTTGTAGTGTTGGTAGTAGTGGTGGTGGTGGTGGAATTGGGTGGGGAATTGCTGTCGGGGTGGTAATGAATACATAACCTCCTCCAACGAAGTTGGAGTATGCTATGTATTCACCTATGTTTGTTTGTTTGCCCTTACGATACCTCCAAAAGTTCTCAATGAATTTCAGTGAAATTTTGTGGAAGATTGGGCCATGGGCCAAGAAAGAATTGATTAAATTTTGGGGCTGATACGTATCCGGATCCGGATCCTATGTATCCCGCACAATTTCTCCAAAAGTTCTCAATGAATTTCAAGAAAATTGTGTGGAAGAGTGGGTCAAGGAACGATTGATTAAATTTCGGGGGCGGATCCGGGTCCTATGTATCCACACAATCTCCACGGATCCGCATCCGGATCCGGATCCTTTTTAATGGCATTGACAGAGGTATGCGCTGTCTGAGTGCTTCCTAGTTACCTCCGCCAAGGAGGTTTTGTTTTCACCCCTGTCCGTTTGTTTGTTTGTGAGCAAGATTACACAAAAACTACTGGAAGGATTTCCACGAAACTTGGTAGAAGAATGGGCCTTGGCCCAGGATAGACTCCATTAAATTTTGGTGTGGATCCGGATAAAGGTGCGGATCCATTTTTTTTTTTTTTTTTTCACTTTCTTTAACATTGCGAGATAGGGCGTTTTTCGACATTTTCAAAAAAAAATTCAATGAATATTGCATGGATCATGAAAAAAATCAGGCATATTAAGGATGCTGGTATCTACAAATGTGTACGGTTTGGCGCGGATCCATTTAAAATTCCGGATCTAGCGGATTTAAATATGCATTTAAAAGGACCTGCATGTTGGACCTTGGAGGAGGTATGCGTTCTTCTGAGTGCCATTCTAGTTGGTAATGTGTTGGCAGTACTGATGACGGGCTTTAGTGAGGGAATGACGTTTGGGGATGATGATGTAGTGTGGTAGTGTTGTTGATAATGTGGCAGTTTGGTTGATGGAATTTAATGATGAAGTGTTGCTTAAAGGTGACAATGTATTTGGTAGTGTTGTTGGCAGTGTTGATTGTGTGATGGGAATGGGCAAGGGAAAGATGTGCGGATGTGGATGGAGGTTAGTTATTGTTCGTAAAATGTTGGTGGTAGGTGGTGGTGATGAAACTGGCCGAGGGAATGATATGGGATGTTGCATTAATAGTGTATTAGTAAATGTTAATTGCCTGATGATTGAATTTTGGCGAAGTGTGGTGATAGAAATCTATCTATCTATCTATAGCCCGACGCCCTAATCCCGCAAAGGGTGGCCGCAGACAAAACGCCTCCAAGTCACTCTGTCACCCACCATTTGACTCCCCTCCCCCTAACTCACCCCCCCCTCCCTCATATACCTCTCAACTCCATCCCTCCACCTCATCCTCGGTCTACCCCTCCCTCTCCCTCCCTCCACCTCACCTACATACACCCTCTTGGTCAGTCTTTCAATTGTGAAGGTATCGATAATTCTTTGATTTTGTGTGTGTGTGTGTGTGTGTGTGTGTGTGTGTGTGTGTGTGTGTGAGAGAGAGAGAGAAAGAGAGTGTGTGTGTGTGTGGGTGTGTGTGTGTGTGTGTGTGTGTAGGGAAATATTGGCTGTGTTAGCTGTGATGAATTAACAAGTGTGCATGTGAGAAGTAATGAAGTGCGGGGTGTCGACGTGATTAATATACAGATGCGAAGGTAATTACAGCACGGTGACCAAATGATTAGCTCTTCATCTTTAGCTGGAAATAAAGGTGATTGGCTGTAGTGGTTTGGTGGGTGGGGGAAAGCCTCCTTCTTTGCTATCTTTGCCATACTCTAGTAGTTTAATCACTCTTGTAGGAGCTGCCTAGCATGGGCCAACTGGCCTACTGCAGTTATCCTCTCTTATGTTTTGTTCTAATTAATAAATGAAACAGTCGTGCTGAAGAGGTAAATATGAGAGATACCAGGAATTTCTCTCTCTCTCTCTCTCTCTCTCTCTCTCTCTCTCTCTCTCTCTCTCTCTCTCTCTCAGTGCATCTTGCTGTGTCACTCCCTTTCATCTCTATTTCTCTCTCCATCTCCATCCCATTCTTCTTTGCATCCTCTTGTCTCCATTCATCATGTTCCTATCTGTCCATCCTTCCCCACTCTTTTTTTCTTCACTCGCTTATCTTTTTCCCTCCTTCTCCCCTTTATTCTCTCCCTCCCCTCACCTGCTCCTATCCCTCCCATCCTCCTTTTTTTTTTTTTTCCTCCACAACTCTCATCTTTCATTCTCACTTCCTTTCTCTCTCTCTCTCTCTCTCTCTCTCTCTCTCTCTCTCTCGCAGCCAGGGTCAGAGTCAACTTTGTCCATCTTTCAACCGTAACTCCGCCCTGACCCTCACAAATACGGTCACCTCACAAATACGGTCACCTCACAAATACGGTCACCTCACAAATACGGTCACCTCACAAATACGGTCACCTCACAAATACGGTCACTGGGAAATACGGTCACCTCACAAATACGGTTACTGGGAAATACGGTCACCTCACAGATACGGTCACTTGGGAAATGCGGACACGTGGATAATACGGTCAAGGGCAGTATCAGCAATTGAGGATCACGTTGACGTGAGAATTACGGGCACGGATAATACGAACATCTTTGACATTCGGTCACCTGGGAATACGATTGTTTGATGAATGAATGCAGGTGGAGTTACGTACCTCGGGAGTGCGGTCACCTAAGAAAGACGATAAGCTTTAAATAAGAGCACCTGGGAAATACGGGCGATTCAAAAAACACGATGACCAGAAAAATGCGGACACAATGCCGTATTGTCCTTCAGGCGTGATTATTAAAGGTGATGTGATGGTGGTGGTGGTGGTGTGGGTGGTGGTGGCGGTAATGTTAGTAGTAGTAGTAGTAGTAATAGTGGTGGTAGTGGTGGTAATAGTAGTGGTAGTAGTGTGGGTAGCTGAAAAGTTGAAGTTTTGGTAGTTGAGGTAGATGTGAGATTAGTAATATTGATGCTTGTAGTAAACTGTAGATGCGTGTGTTTGTAACAGAAGGAAAAATGAGGGTAATGTTGGTGTTTGTTTGTTGGGTGGTTTTAACGCCTTGATACCGTGACGCCTTTGTTTTATTATTATTATTATTATTGTTGTTGTTGTTGTTGTTTTTGTTGTTGTTGTTATTATTATTATTATTATTATTATTATTATTGCCACCACCACCACCACCACCACCACCACCACTACTACTACTACTACTACTACTACTACTACTACTACTACTACTACTATTACTACTACAACTACTACTACAGCTACTACTGTTTTGCTTTCAGTCACTTTTCTTCAGCTTAGGAGAGACTTTTTGAACTGGAGGTGATAGATCTAGCGATTATTAACCCCTTCAGTACGGGAGGCCTTTCCAAACTTTTACAGTGCCATCGAAAAGTAACAGAAATATGTCAGAAATTACCTAACAGCATAAGTGAGTTAATATTGGTAGTTGTGGTTGTCGGGTGTGGTGGTTGCATGAATGGTTATAGAAATGTTGGTAGTAGCTGTGGTGGTGGTAGACGCCATTGCAAGTTGTGGTAGATGAAGTATTATGGTAGTTGATGGTGTTGGTAGTAGTTATGGTTATATATGTGTGGTGGTAGTTGTGGGACATTGGTAGCTGTGGCTCTGGTTGTTGGTGTTGGCAGTAGGCATGGTAGTTGAAATGTTGGCACTGGTTTTGATGATGCTGGTTAAACAGATTGTAGTGTTGGTGGCTCTGATTGTGGTTGTCAGTGTCGATAGGAGGTTTGACGATGTTTGTAGTAGGTATGGTGGTGTTGGCAGTAGGTATGACGATGTTGGTTGTAGGTATGGTGGTGCTGGCAGTAGGTATGGTAGTTGAAGTGTGTGTACTGGTTGTGGTAGTAGTTAGCATGGCATATACCCCTTCACATCGAGGGGTTTCCTAATCTGAATACAAACGTCAGGTGATAACAGATAAAAATTGACGTCATTGGTCTGAAGAGCTTAAGGGAAATAGTCTCTTTGATGTTACTGATGCTGACAGGAAAAAAAAGTATTAAAAAAAAAAAAAAAAACATTTATCGTCTTTCAACCTCTCCTCCCCGACCCAGTCTCTCAGTATCCATCCCCTCCCCCCCTTCCCCTTCTCCCCCTTCCCCTCTCCCTCCTCCCCTCCCCCCCATTCTCCCATTACACTCCCCTCCCTCCCCTCCCACCAGCCATCTTTCCTTATTCTGGCCAGCCAAAAATTCGAAATGGAAAATCGATCAACTCACTCTTTCTCCTTATATTCTCTCTCTCTCTCTCTCTCTCTCTCTCTCTCTCTCTCTCTCTCTCTCTCTCCTGCATTATTATGTCTATACTTCTTCAGCCTTCTCTTTTGCACCTCGACCGGTTCTGGCTTCTTTTAACTTGTCCATCTCCTGTCATATTCCTTTTCATCCTTTTCCTTCTTCCTGTCTCTTAACCCACTTTATTTCCGCCTCTCCCTTTCCCTACTCCTTCCTCCTTCCCTCTATCCCCTTCCTTTTCTTCCTTTTCCTTCCCTACGTTTCTCCTCTCCCTTCTTCCTACTATATTTCCTTCTTTTCCCTTCTCTTTCATTATTTTCCTTATCCCTCTCTTCCTTTCATCCCTCCCTTATCTTCCTCCTCCTCCTCCTCCTCCTCTCCCCTCCCGCATTTCTCCTCTCCTCTTTCTCATCCCGGTTTAGTTTTCTCTCCCATTTCCCCTATTTTGTCCCCTTCCCTCCTTCCTCTGCTCTTGCTTGTCTGTTTTCTCCATTCTGTCCTATCTCTATCCCTCCCTACCCCCTCACTTTCCCCCCATGTCCATTCTCCTTCCTTATTTTCCCCTCCCATACTTTCTTCCCTTTTTTCCACTTCGCTTCCCAAGTTTCTCCTCTTCTTCGCTTTTTCCCTTCCCTCCAGTTTTCTCTTCACCTGTTCCTCCTCATCTCCTTTCTCCCCTCTCACGTTCCTCTTTCCCACATCCCTTCTCTTCCCTGCCCTTCTCTCCGTCTTTCTTTTTTCATTTCTCTTGTGCTTCCTTTCGCCTCTTCTACCCTCCCTTCTTTCCCCTCCCTCCTCCCTCCTGTCCGTGTTTTCTTTTTCTTTTTTCTTTTCTTTTTTCTTTTTTTTTTTTTTTGTGTGTCTCGTCCTCTCTTTCTCCTCTCTCCCGTACCCGTATGTCTTTTCCCCTCCTTCCCGTTCCCCACCCCTCTGCACTCATCCTGCCCTCCCCATCTCCCCCTCCTCTTCTCCTCCATTATCTCTTTCTCCCCTCCTCCTCCTCCTCACCGTCCCATCGTCCGCACCTCCTCTCCTCCATCTCCTCTTCTCCCCTCCTCTCCCCTCCTCTTTTGTCCTGTTCTCACTTTCAGGAAAACTTTATGGTGTCTCTGTCTTCCCTATCTTTACTCACATTTTTCCTCCCTCCTTTATTCCCTCTTCATTTAATATTCATCTTGTCATACATTTTTCAGTCCCTTGAGTTTGATAGCGTCTTTTTATCGCATTCCTCTTACCGTCAGACGATTTTCTTCAGTCTAGGGAGGAGTTTTCGTACTGGAGGGGTTATGGACTATTTCCCTTAATCCCTTCACTACGAGGTCTACCTTGGGCCTGACTAAGAATCGTCTGGCTGTGGGAAGAAGGATATAAGGAAGACATCTTGGTACTGGGTGGCGAATGAGACTCCAAAACCTCTCACACAAACAAAAAATAATTAAAAAAAAAAAAAAATCGTCAAGCAATATGATGTCAGAAATGGGGTCATCGTAGTGAGGGGGTTAAACAGGTCTATCTGTTTTAAAATATTTCTTTTCACAGACAACTTAAGTAAGTTTAGATAGAACTTGTGGTACTGAATAGTTTAAGACGTGAAGCCTCTCCAGTGGTGTCCAGGGTCGTACTCATAAAGGGTCACAGTCGTCACACGGAGCCGTCATGTGTTCAGTTATAAGAAATACACAATAATTTCACCTTAACTCAAATCCTTACTCCACCCTTTTGCTGTATGAATAAAGATGGAACACAAGCGTTCGAATCGGGCCATAATTTTCACCTTCACAATAAGCGGCGTCAGTTTGTGGGTTTAATTCCATTCGGTTCCAGCGGTGTTCACGATATTTTATGAAGGGCAAGTCCCCAGTGCAGTAAAGTATTGCCGTAACTCATTTTGTTGAGTCGTATTTTTTTTTTTTTTTTTTTTTCACTGCAGCTTGCGAGGTGTTTGGCGGTTGTGTGAGTGATGATGGCAGTATTAACCAACACTTGTTTATATCAGTACATTCTTTAGCTGCCATTTACCTGCTTTGCTTCTTTCGGCTGACATCAAACGATTTGCCATGCTTATGAATGTCAGTTGATGTATTTGCCGAAAATGGACAACTTCATGTATTAATACAGCTTGCTACGGACGATTTTGTTCAGCTCAAAAAAATACCAAAGGCTTAAGCGATTCACTATAGTGACGTCTGTTTCATTGTGTTATTGCTGTGTCTAGACGGTTGTAGTCAGCTTTTGAAAAACTTCTCGAGTTGGGTGGGGAAGATAGTGCCTTTAACCCCTTCAGTACAAGGAGGGGGCGTCTCCATAGCTGAATAAAGTAGTCTGACGATTACTAGAACAAAATATGGAAGACCTCCTCACTCACTCACTCATCGCGTTGAAGGAATTGAGCTGAAGAAAGGATGCGACATTTGTATCCCTGTCAACACTGTCCGTGGCTTTGATGGTGTGTGTGATGACAGAGGCACACACAAGCAATCATATACACACCTTGACCCCTTCAGTCCAGTGACATGTATTATATTGTGATTAGTCCCCTATCACACCAATTGATTCATCCTAGGATAAATCTTTAATAGTGAAAGGGAGAGTGAAGGCTTGACTGTATTCAGCCCATCCAGTTGGCAGAGCTTCTCCTAAACTGAATATAATCGACTAAAAATGGACCGAAAGAAATGATAGTGACATGCCCCGGCACAAGATGGGATATGTTCTTTTGTCAGAATTTTCAGTCGGTTTGGTAGCTGTGTGAGTAAAGATGGAAATAGATATTAGCAATCCTATATACAGCTTAAAAAAGAAAGTGTGATTTTTGGTCCTGTCAGAATAGTCAGTGGGGTCGGTGGCTATATGAGTGAGGAAAGAGAGGTACCGGGTATACATATTCATACTGTATACAACCTAACCCTCTCTTGGTCGTGTGTTCTCCAGTTTTTCATTCCAGCTAACATAGAGCGATTATGTTCACGTAAGATTTAGTCATGGCAACCAGAGAGTGTTAATATTATCACCATATAATCTGATGGTCGGGATAACTCTGGTACGCTATTTCAGTTGACTCCAGACGATTGTACGTAGCTGAAAGAGTCTGTTCCTGCCAGATATGTGAGTGAGTGTATTATTTGTGTTCCTTTCAAGTGAGTGAGGTGATAGGGTGCGTGAGAAGCAAGTGTAGGAGTGTTGTGGTAAAGGTCTGAACCATCGGGAGTGCCGTGGAATATGTCAGTCTGCCCTTCTGCTGGTGTATGGGGGGGGGGGAGTTTGTGGGTAGTGGGATCTTGCATTCACCCCTTCCCCCTCCCCCACACATTAACTCAACAACATACATTCAAACATACACGTGCACGCAGACGCAAACCCGCACTTACACACACACACACACACACACACACGCACACACACCTATAACAAACATATACGTGCGCACACGCACACATAAACACGAATACATAGCTGCACACGCACATACACCTACACATAAACACACACGAGAGAGAGAGAGAGAGAGAGAGAGAGAGAGAGAGAGAGAGAGAGAGAGAGAGATACCTAATGGCAGGGATGGTCATACGCTCGTTTATGTTTGTCACCGAAGCATAACACTCCTCCTATCTCTCCTTCCCTGTCACCACCCTCTACTGTCCCCTCCACATTCTCCTTTCCACTATCTCCATTGTTCCTCTTTCGGAGAAGCCTCCACCCTCTCCTTCTCTCCCACATTCCCTCCCACTTCCTCCTTTCTTCCGTCTTCCATTCTCTTCTCCACTTCCACCTTTCTTCCTTCTTCCATTCTCTTTTCTCCCTCGCCACTCACTTCTCAGCCTCCGACCCCCTTCCTCCTCACTCTCTCCTCTCTTCCTTCCATAGCCCTCTACTTCCCTCCTCCACATTTCCTTCTCCACTTTATTCTCATCGTCTCTCCACTGCCTTCATCCTGTACTCCCTCCCTACTTCCTTTCTTCTCTCCACCCTCCACCACTACCTCTTCCCCGTTTTCCACACTGCTTCCACCCTCTCCTTTACCCACTTTTCTACTTCATGTCCATTTTTCTCCTCCTCCTCCTCCTCCTCCTCCTCCTCCTCCTCCCCCTCCCCCTCCTCCCCCTCCTCCCCCTCATTTTCTGCGAGCACTAGCAATGCATTTCCTCTTCTTTATCTACTCTTTTCCCTATTCACATGTTCTTCGCTCACTTATTTCTCTCTCTCTCTCTCTCTCTCTCACACACACACACACACACACACACACACACACACACACACACACACACACACACACACACACACACACACACACACACACACACACACACACACACACACACACACATTCTTATTTCGTCTCTTTCTTTTCTTCACCTTTGCTTGTCATTACGTCAACTGTTTCTCGGTCCCTCCTTTCTGTAATTTTTGCTTCACTTTCCTTATTGGTATTCTTTCTCATAATTTTTTCCAGATTTTATGTTCTCTTCCCTTCCTCTCACATATTAAAAACTCATTCTCATTTTTCTCTTTTTTCAACATTTTCTTATACATTTTCTCACTTTCGTTTTTCTCACACTCCCTCGATCTTTATGTTCTGCCTCACTCACTTCTTCCTTACTTTCTCAGGATTTCTTTTTCATTCTGTTCTTTTTCCTTTTATTTTATTCTTTCAGTCGCTTTATTTCTTCTAAATTTTCCTTCTCAATTTTATGTTCTTTTCCCAAGTATGTTTTCCAGTTCTTTATTCTCTATTTTTTCATTCCTCGTCTTTCTCTTCTCCCCGACCCTTCCTCCCTCTTCACCTTCTCCCTTCTTTCTCTCTCCACCTCGCCTGTCTTCCTCTCTCATTGTCTTTCCACCTTGTGTTCCTCCCACTCTCCCTCTCCATTTTTCTCCCCAATTCAGTCTTCTCCGTCGCCCCATTCTTTCTTCTTCTCCTTTTGTCTCTGTCATTTTCATTTTCTGTCGTTTCTCCCCGTTTCCCTCCCCCTCCTGTCATTAACTCTCCCCTCCCCTTCCCTTTCCTTCCTTTCTCCATCATCTTTCCCTCCTCCCCTTCTGCCTAGCGTTCCCTTTTCTTCCTACTCCCCTTCTCCGCTGCATTCCCTTTCCTCCCTCCCCCTTTTCTCCCTTGCATTCCCTTTCCTCCCTCCTCCCCTTCTTCTCTTTTTCATTCCCTTTCCTCCTCCCCCCCTCCCCTCGCATCCCTTTTTCTGTCCTTCCTCCCCTCCCCCCACCCCAACCCCCCTTCCCAATGATATCAGCCTGTCTTCATTAGCGTTACGACGGGTGGAAATGTCTCCCTCCCCCCCCCTCTCTCTATCTCTCTCTCTCTCTCTCTCTCTCTCTCTCGCCCATTCCTCCGTCTTTTCTGTTCCTTTCACTTGATTTTTTCGCTCTTTCTTTGTCTTCATCATCCGTTCTCTCTCCTCATTTCAAGCGCCATCCCTTTTCTCCCTGCCTCCTCTCGTTCTCTCCCTCTTCCCTTATGTCGGGTCGTTGCCTCTCCTCCTCTTCCTTTCTTTATCCCTCTTTCGACCTTGCCTCATGAAACCAATTTTAGTTTTCAGCTTGTATTGTTCCATTTTATCGTGATTTATATAACCTTGTGTGTGAGTGTGTGTGTGTGTGTGTGTGTGTGTGTGTGTGTGTGTGTGTGTGTGTGTGTGTGTGTGTGTGTGTGTGTATGTGTGTGTTTAAGGATTCATATGTTTTAACCACTGAATAAGATGACGTTTTACATAATAAGGTTCTTGTCATTCTACATATTTCACTTAGTTTATGTTAGGAGTTTCGTCTGCTAGTTTATGTTAGGAGTTTCGTCTGCTAGTTTATGTTAGGAGTGGCGTCTGCTAGTTAACAATTCACAAACCCTCTTCAGTAACCACTTTGTTATAATAGGTCTTCCCTTACCTGAGCATAATCGTCTGCAGTAGCGGTTCATCTTAACTGACTTCCTGCTTCCATCTCTTCACGTAATTATATCTCATCTTCCAACTCCTCCTACTCTCATGATATTACTCCTCCTCCTCCTCCTCCTCCTCCTCCTCCTCCTCCTCTTCTGATTTTTTCCTTACCCCCTCCTCTCATATTCCTGCTCGTCCTGCTGTCACTTTTTTCTTCTAGCCCCCTTTCCTCTGCGTTTCCTCCTCTGCCTTCCTCATTTTCCTCCGTTACCCAGTCGTACTCACATTTTTTCCCCTCCTACTTACTTCCTTCTCTCAGTATTTTCTTCTTTCTCCTCTCTATCTCGTTCTTCTCCTCCCCTTTCATTTTCTGTACGTACCTATTTCCTCCTCTCAACAATAAACTAACTTCAAGGATTTTGTAATTAAATTTATAGGTTTGCATTTCTAGAAAGACCGGTAGTAATCTGTTAGAAGTTTTTGCCAGGTTTGGGGATGCTGTTGGAAACCTACAGTATTTCTAGCGATACCTTGAGATTTTTTTTTTCCATCAAGCTACTGTACATTGTAATCTCTCCACTGTGATAGGTTCCCATACTGATCGGAATAAAATCGGCAAGAAGAATAAAATAGTGAAATCACCATAAAAGATAATGGTCTAGAGGATTTTATTTTATTTTTTTTTTTTTGACATGTACTTTATAGGCCTTCAAATACGATAGCACCTCTATTTAAACCTTGCCATCACCAGAAGGATTTATTCAACGTCAGATCCCTTGTAGTGCCATGGTCAGGAGTATGATCCATTAACTTCTTGCCTACGATTACGGCCTTTTATTATATTCATACTACCAGCAGACGATGTTAGTCAGTTGAGGAAAAGGCCTTTCGTAGTGAAGGGGTTAAGTCAGGGAGGTCCTTCTGCAGATGGAATAAAATCATGTGGAGGTGGGAAGAGGAAAGTAGATAAGGTGCGATTTATTCATGCTACCTTGAGACGGTTTTATTTATGTCTCTTGCTAATTTCTCCAGCTCGGGAAGTCTGTCTTGAGCTGCTGAAATCGTCTCGGGGCAACAGGGATAGGATAAGTAAAGCGTCCTCGTAATGAAGATGCTGACACGCTTTCAGAACAAGTTTAGCCGCGTGTGAATTTGATTTGGTAACAGCAGTGTATCTCCTTAGCTTCCCCGTCACTACGTCGTCCTCCAGTTCTTCCTTCCCGCTCACCTCTACCTCGTTCTTCATCTCCCTTTCTCTGTTATTTCTCTTACTCTTCCTCCTCCTTCCTTCTTCGTCCTCCCTCCCTCCCTCCTCCTCCTCCTCCTCCTCCTCCTCCTCCTCCTCCTTTTTCCTTGCCAAAGATCATCGAAAATCAACACAGTTCAAGCTCTTTTTCTCTTTTTTTTTTTTTCCTGGCACGACGGGGAAACTTGGGAGTGTGATCCAAAATTTTTTATGAGTTTTTTATGTAGTGTGTGTGTGTGTGTGTGTGTGTGTGTGTAGGACTGGTGAGTTTGAGGAGTAGAGAGCCTACTTGATATACAGTCCTTGTAACTTCAGTAGAACGGTTATCATATTAACCTTCCCTACAAAATCAGGGTAGTAAGGACCAGGAGAGCTTTTGGCACTTCCTCTCTTTTTTAGCTCACTGCTTTACTAGAAACTCTTCACCCCTTTCGATCTCTCTTATCACTTTTCACTCTCCTTTTCCAGCCCCTCTCTTTCGTCGTTCTTTTTTTTTTTTTTTAAATCCCTTCTCTTACCCGTCTTTCTCGCCTCTTAAGCCCGCCCTTCTTCTGCCTTATTGTCACTTCCTTCTTCCTTCTTCTCCTTTTTTCCTCTTCTTTTTCCCACCTTTCATATCATCTTTTCCTCTCCCCTTTCCCTATTTTCTCCCCCAATTTTCTCTCCTTCCCTTTTCCCCCCTTCTTTCCTTCCTTCCCCTCCTTCCCAAGATCATCCTTTCTTCTCTTCCTTCCCCTTTCTCTCCCTCTCTACACTTACCCTCCTCCCTGTTCCCTTTACACTCTTCTCCCAGCTACCCCCTCTCCTTTGCCTTCTGGTTCCTCCGCTCCCCTACCCCTCCCCCTACTTCCATACTCCTCGCGTCCCCTCCTCTTCTCTTCTCCCCTTCCCCTCTCCTCCCCTCCTCCTCTATTCTCCCCCTCCCCTACTACCGCAGCCTTGGAGTGTATAATGGCATTTTCCTTGTCGCACTCCTCTACCGTACCTGATGTTATTTGTCTCCATTTTCTCCACCCCTCCTTCAATCACTTCCCCCTGCCTTACCCTCCCCCCCCCCTCTCTCTCTCTCTCTCTCTCTCTCTCTCTGCTAAGAGGATGTATTTAGTATATACTAGATATTAGATATCTAATTAACTTTTCTGCATCTTTTCGTCCTTTAGTATTGATGAAGTGCTTACAATGTTTAGAATGCGGCAGTAATAGTCATAAATTGATTGCCCTGCACATAAATTCTGGATATGCAACAGGAGTTCAGCCCTGTCAGTATAAGTGATGGTGGCAATGAAGTTAATGCCTTCCTTGGTATTAAAATATTCAGATATAACGAGCAAATCCCTGCGCTGATTCCCTGCATACTTTCCTCTCAAGAGGTATCCATTTATCACACTGATTTGCGACAACTGCAGCTCAGCCCCAGATGCACAGTGTCTGAGATCGGTGGCAAGCTGAGCAGCAACTGTACTTCCCTTCCCTGTGGCAAGCATCCCCATTCAGAGGGGGAGCGCGGTAGCTCAGTGGTAGGGTGTCGGGCTCGTAATCGTGAGATTTCGAGTTCGCGCCCCGCCCGGTGGCTGCTGTGATGGGAGGGGTAGCGCCCTCCTGTAACCCTAGCAGGGCTGTATGATCTGATGCTGTCTAGCTCTGGGATTAATCCTATTTATCACCGGAGCAGGTGTAAGTGGTTTAACTGTGGGAAGTATTATAGGTGCCGTAAGGGGCTTCCTTGCACCTCTTCCATAGCGATTTATTTTGCATAGTGCACATTAACCGTCTCTTGTATGGTTTTATTTCGTTTAATATCGACATAATTTGCATATAACATACAAGAGAGGACGTGCAGAATGAATCGATACTGATGAGGTGTTACAAAATCACCAAAGTCACTTACAGTATGACCTTGTGTTAGTGTGATGGCATCTGGTACGTAGTGGCGTGCATCGGTAACTGGGCCACATCACTCCTAAATCGAATGTAGTGCTGTATATTTTTTAATAGTGTATTGAGTATTGTTCTCACAACCATCTTGATCTGTCCTCGGTTCTTTACATCACAGTTATAATTGAAACCAGGTGTTGGCGCTGCTGAGGGCCAAAATTCACCGACACTTCCTTGCCTGCTGTCATAGTGGATGGGTGTTGCTTGAAATACAGTATTTTTATGTGACATCAAAACGAAACACACACACACACACACACACACACACACACACACACACACACACACACACACACACACACACACACACACACACACACACACACACACACACACACACACACACACACACACACACACACACACACACACACACACACACGAGAGAGAGAGAGAAAGAGAGAGAGAGAGAGAGAGAGAGTTGACGTTTGGGAAGGAATAAGAAATATGGAAGGTAGAACAATATTCATGTATGGGTTGTTGGCGATCCTTTGCTAGTGACAGTACAACCAAACTTTTAGTAAGGGTGTCAGAGTCCACATAAAATGAATTCCGTCTCATACTGGCCATCTTATTTAGGATCTTATTCAGGGTCCGGAGACTGAATTATAACCCTCTCTTATCCATCGACAGGTTGAAGACAGTCACAAGGGGAGAAAATACACTGGTCAGATGATATAGCAAAATAAACTGTGATGATGTGTAGGAACTCTCACAGTTATGGTTCGTCAGATAGTCAACACACTCGCTGTTGTCAATACTGCCCAGTTGTGTTGTCAGTACTGCCCGGTTTAGATTGCACTGTTAATATCTTTGCCGCGAAACAGAGCATATGACTATATTCCCAATACAAACTGCACGAGCATAAGCATTTTCACCTATTTTGGTAGTATGAAATGTGTTTTGTAATGGCACAGTAATTTAGAAGCCCCTCTATCACGATTTGCAGAGTTATATTTTAGCATTATACTGGTATACTTAGTGATCTTAGTAAAAACTCTGCAACAACTCAAGACTTTTCCGAATGCAAGTCGCTAAGTGTTGTCATGTACAGTAATGGCCTGGTTTTTCCAACATCTCTCAGTCAGACTTTAATTTTCCGTTCTCTGTATGTTCCTTTGTCTGTATGTTTCGTTCTCTGTATGTTCCGTTCTCTGTATGTTTCCGTTCTCTGTATGTTCTCTGTGTTTCAGTCCTCTGTTTCATATCTCTCTGTCACTCTCCCCTCCCACTGTCCGTCTTACATTCTCCCCTCTCCATGTCTCATTCCCTCGCTTTTCCCTGCTGTCTCACTCTTTTCTCTTACTGTATTCCATTGTATTCTTCTCTCACTTTATCTTTCTAGCCAGCTCCTCTTTCAGTCTTTCTGTTTCTTTATCACTGTATCATTCCTTCTCACAGTATCTCTTTGTTTTCGCTCTGTATTCTTTCTCACTGCGTCACCTTCACGTTCTTCTCTCCCTCTTCCTTTCAAAAGCTGTATTGAAGGGATGAGTTCGCTGATCTAGTTTTTATAGTGAAGTGTTGCGAAAGAGATAGCAATTCCATTTGCTCTCTCTCTCTCTCTCTAGTTGATTCGGTCCCAATTTCCTTCTGTCACTAAGTGTCTTCTTGATCCTTTCTTCTCTCTCTCCCCTCAACCCCTCCTCTTTCTCTTCCTTTTCTCCACCTCTTCTTCCTGTTTCTTGCGTATCCCTTTTTTTCTCTTTCGTCATCCCAGTTTTTGCCTCATAGCTCTTTCCTTTTTCCTCAAGTATTTTTCTTCTTTCACCTTTATTTTTCTTTTCTCCTTCCTCTTCCATGTCTCCTTCTGTCCTTCCTCTTCCTTGTCTTCTCCTTTTCCTCTTCCTTTTTCACCATCCTTTTTTTTTTTTCTTTCTTTCTCCCGCTCCTTCCTGTTTCCTGCTCGTCGCTTCTCTTCTATATTCCTCTCATCTCTTCTCTTGTCTTCTCTTTTCCTGTATTCCTTTCTTCCCAAACTCCTCCTTTTTTTTCTCTCTCTCTCCTTTTTCTCCCTTTTCCCTCAGTCTCTTCATCCTGCCTAGGCTGTCCTCCTATCTCTCTTTTATTCTTCTTTGTCCTTTGTTTCACATCATCTTTACATCATCATCACCATCGTCTTCGTCGTTGTCGTTTTCGTCGTCGTCGTCACACTTCTAACCCTCTTCCTCACAAATATATTGGGTGGGAGGGATCCGGAAATAGAAACAGTAAAGCACAAAAGTTGGGAAGCTATCAACAGAGTCATTTTCCCTTTTAGCTTCCTCTCATTCAACCCTTGCCCTTTTTCCCCTGCTCTTTTATCTTTCCTTACAGTCCGTTCTTCTCCTCCCCAGTTCTTCTTCCTCTACCTTTTTCATCTGCATTGTATCCTATTTCTCTCCTTCCCTCCCCCCACCCCCCTCCCATCTCTGTTCATTTCTCGCTTCCTTCACGGTTTCCTTCCTTCCTGCTTTACCCTCCTTCCCATTTTCCTACTTATTTTTCTCCTGTCCTTGCCCCCCCTCCCACCTTATCCTCTTTCCCCTTCCGTGTTTCTCGATCCCGTGATCTTTCCGTGTTCCCTTCGTCCCTCCTTCCTGTATGTCCTACTTCCTGCCTTCCTTCCTCGTCGCCCAGTTCATATCCATTCTTTTTCTTTGTTTCCTTCTACTTCTCATCCATTCATTTTCTTTCCTGCCTCTTTTACACCCTTTGTTTTCTTTCTCATAATTTCGTCCAGAAATTAAAGCCAAAATTAGCCCCTTCTGTCCTTAGTGACACCTGATAACTTTATTAACATTAGGAAAGGCTTCTCACACTGCAGGTATTAAGGAAGGATGTACGAGTATCAAACTTCAGGCAGAATGAGTCTCTCCCACGGTGGAGGAAGTGTTTGATGGTAACAGGAATACGTCGCCGGAGTGAAATGGTTAAGAAATAGCTGGAGAAATATAATCTTACATTTGACAGGCAGCATGGATTTTCAGTGAGTCGCTGCTGCCTCACAGAACTGTTATTATTCTGTTCTCAGTGCACGAGGCAATAGTTAATGCCTTCCCTGCCATGACCCATTTCCTATTATACTCAGACTAAGACTACCACCAGACGATTTTACACAAGTTAAGAGAGCCTGAAGTAGTGAAGGGATTAACAAAGGTTGTATCTATAACCTCTGCTGTTTGAATAGTTTGTCCCTAAGTGAGTAAATCGTTTGGAGATAGCAAGACTAGAATGAGAATGTGTCACTGGACGAACGGGGTTAGAAGCTTATTTTCAGTAACAGTATAATTTGATATATATATATATATATATATATATATATATATATATATATATATATATATATATATATATCTTTAAAAGTTGAAATACAGTAGTAATTGGTATCAACATATTATAGCTATATATATATATATATCAGAAAACATATATATATATATAAATATATATATATATATATATATATATATATATATATATATATATATATATATATATATATATATATATATATATATATATATATATATATATATATATCTTTAAAAGTTGAAATACAGTAGTAATTGGTATCAACATATTAAGCTACGGGAAACGACAGACCAGAAAACATATATTGCATTAAACAGATGGGGTAGGAATCATTAGTTTTGTTATAAAGGGTCTTGGAGTTCTAACTGGTAAGAACTAACCTAAGTGACAGCATTAGTGTACAGTACAGTCGGCATCAGGTCCCGTCACCCCTCCTGCCTTTCTCTCGATGAACTTTGAAAATCAGTCTGGTGAATGAGCTGCACCCGGCACTGATGACTTACTGGCCACAGATGAGTATCATCAATGTCATTTGCTGCGAATGCACAACGCTGGCTTTCAGAATCCATGACGAGAGAAGACTTTTGATGTTGCTTGCCTAATATAGCAAACAGAACTCGTGGATTTATATATAAAAGTGCGAGTAACGGACTGTTTGTTTTATCTGAAATATCATGGTCAGGTCAGACCAATTTTGAACTTTGTGGTGCAGTTCTGGTTATCTTTAAGTTGGCTGAATATACTCGTACTGTAAGTATCCAGAGAAGAATGGTAAAGCTAATATATGGCTTTATAGCTATCCCAAACTTACTTGGATAGACTTTACCATAATGAATATACTCCTCTCGGAAAGGGGAGTAGTAAGGAGAGGCTTAACAGAGAAGATAGAAAGAATAAGTGTTGGGGACGTTAGGAAAGTATGAATAATGACGTACTAGGTCTGAACGCGCACATGTTGCTCAAAATTTGTTCAGTATCACTAGGTACGCAGTGGTTTAGTAACAGTAATGGCTGGGTGGAATAAGCTGCTTATCCGCATAGTACCTGCCAGCGTCGTTGAAAGTAATAAGGATTAATTTGATATATTATTGAGTAACAGAGATTTAGTGGAGGGTGTCTGGTCAGCCAGTAACGCCATTTACCCAGTTTGAGTAATGCTTGCAGGGCCAAGGAAATGCTACATTTGTCCCAGATTATTGCCACTCATTTCCGCTACATGGTTGACGCAAGTAGAATATGTTTCCTGACTCACTCTAAGTCATGTTCCCACCCTGCAAGGTATTCCTTAACACTTTTTCGTGGTGGCATTGTTAAAAGTGTTTGATGGGCAGGTGGGTTTTGTTTTGCTATTCTTGCCTCATTCACGTAATTAGTTTCGCACCTTTATTGACACGAGCCATCTCTTATGGGCCTACTACAGTTATCGTCTTTTCTTGTGTTCCTAATTATCCTTTAGAATTCACATTTTCCTTCCTTCCTTCCCTGCTCCCACCCTCCGAAAACTTATTACGGAGTGGTGGGGAACAGAGGGATGTGTTGGAGCAATCTTCCATCCGTCCTTCCCTCACTGCCTTCCTCCCTTCTTCCTTCCTCCCTTCCAAAGTCACAACGGAGTGATGAACGGAGACTTGTTTGAGTGATCGACCTTCCATCTTTATCACAGCAAAGTTGCCCTCTCTTTATTTCCTTACTTCTTTCCCTTCTTGTTCCTTCCCAGTCTTCGTTCCTTCCTCTCCATCTTTTCTTCCCTCCTTCCTTCTTACTTCTCTCCTTCCCTCTCTCCCTCCTTCCTCCCGTCTCTCCTGCCTTCCTCCTGAGGCTCATTACGCGGTGGTGGAGAACAGAGACGTGTTAGGGCGATTTGCCTTGCAGAGGCTCTTTGATTTGCAACTTGCTCAAGTGTGCCAGTTGCTCAGAGAGAGAGAGAGAGAAAGAGAGAGAGAGAGAGAGAGAGAGAGAGAAAGAGAGAGAGAGAGAGAGAGAAAGTGAGAAACGGGAGGGTTCAAGGGTGCAAGAGTGTAAGAGATTACAAAGACGTACAAAGGAAAGCAAATGGCAACACCTTCTTCATCTTTTTATATATTCGCTAATCTGTAAGTATAAGACAAGGATAGCAAGCGTGTGTGTGTGTGTGTGTGTGTGTGTGTGTGTGTGTGTGTGTGTGTGTGTGTGTGTGTGTGTGTGTGTGTGTGTGTGCGCGCGTGCGTTGAGAGAGAGAGAGAGAGAGAGTTAGTGAGAGGGTGATATGAGACGGAGAGACCCTGGGATAGGAACAATGATTGAGTGTGAGAGTGAGAAGTGTGTAAGAAAGGGTGATACGTGTGTGGAAGAGCCAATTTGAGAGTGGGGATGTGTGGGAGTGAGGAGTGTGAGTAAGGAAAGTGTGAGAGTGAGGATATTTGAATGAGGAATGTGTGAGAAAGTGGTAAATGCATGAGAATGAGGATTGTGTGTGTGTGTGTGTGTGAGAGAGAGAGAGAGAGAGTGAGAGAGAGAGAGAGAGAGAGAGGAGTTTGGTGAATATGGAAAGTTAGTGAGAATAATTGAGTATGATGTTTGATCTGATTGACTGCTTGTAAGAGGGCGAGTTGGAGAGGTTTGAGAAAGCGCGGAAGCTGTATAAGTAAGTCGGAGTTGGAGCAGTTTTCAGGAGTAAATGATGTAGTAAAGAATGAGGAGTTATTTATTCTCTCTCTCTCTCTCTCTCTCTCTCTCTCTCACCTTGGGATGGAGTGGTTGGGTTCAAGGCAAATAGAACTTTTGGAAATAAAGTTTGGTTTATGAGAGGACGAGATGGAACTCAGAGGAAGTGAGAAATCATCAGCAGCATTATCCTCTTCCTCGTTTTTACTCTTCTCTTCTTTCTCTCTCCTCCTCCTCCTTCTCCCTCACACACTCCGGCGTTATCATAATCATAATATTTCTTTAATCGTTCTCTTCCTTTCTTCTTTCACTTCCTTTTCCTCCATCATCATCATCATCGCCATCGTCAATCATCATTATCATCATCATCAGTCATCATCATCATCATCATCATCATCATCATCAGTCATCATCATCATCATCATCATCATCATGGTCGTGGTATTGACATTTGTCATCATCATATGGGTCATTGTATTGGTTATTATCATCATCATCGTCATCAGCTCTCTTCTTCCTCCTCTCCTTTCCTCTCCTCTCCTCTCCTCTCCTCTCCTATCCTCTCCTCACCTTCTCCATTCCCCACACTCCTGCCTTCTCATCCCCTTCAGTTAATGCACCCTCTCCACCTCCACTTCTTCCACCTCCTTCTCCCTCTTTGTTCACTTTCCTTTCGTCTTCGTTCTGTTCTCTCACCAGCATTTTCTCTCCTCTTCATCCTTCTCCTCCTCCTCGTCCTCCTCTTCCCTTCCTTCATCGTGTCCTTTCACTCTCTACATTTTTCTTTCTTCCCTTCACCGCCTTTTCTTTCGTCTTTTCGGACTCCTTTTGTTTCTCCTGCTTCCTTCCGTTCTTCATTCTGCATCGTTTTTTCTCATTTTTCATTCTCATCTGTCTCCATTCTTCCATATCTTACCCTTCATTCCTTCACTTCCTCCTGTCTGGCCTTCATTTTCATGCTCCCCCCTCCTCCCACTTTTATTATTTTTTTTTCATTTCCTCTCGTCTCCCCTTCACCCATATTCCCAACTTTTCAGTCCTTTTCCCCACTGACTAATTCTCTTATACTAATTTCTCCGATTTTCCTGCTCCTCATTCCAGCAATCTCTCCTCCCTTTCCACCTCCTTCTCTTCACTTCTACCCCTCCTGCCCCCATCCTTATCCGTCTCCTCTTCATTCTCCTTCACCCTCTCCTCACCCCTCTACTTCCCCTCCCCGTCCCCCTTCCTCTCTTTCCCCATCCCTTCCCTCCCCCCCATCGTTACCAAATCCTGTCATTATGTGCTTCAAAAAGAAATATATCATTTTTCTTTCCTTTTCTTTCCCTCCGTCCTTCACTCTTCCGCTTCCTCCTCCTCCTCCTCCTCTTCCTTCTTGCGCACTCCTTCCCTTTCTCCTCTCGTCTCTCCTTCCTCATACTCCTTTTCTCCCTCTTCTTCCTCAGTACTCTCTTTTTCCTTACTCTCCTTTTCTTCTTTCTTATTCTCCTTATCTTCCTCCTCACTTCTCTCCTTCCTCCTCACGTTTCTCATTCTATACTTCCCGCCTCTTTCCTCTTCATTATTCCCACCTTCCTCCTCTTCCATTATATTTTCCTCGTCCTAGTCCCCATCTCCTCCTCCTCCTCCTCCTCCTCCTCCTCTTCCTCCTCCTCCTCCTTCTCCTCCCATCCCCTTCCTCCTCTCCTCCTTTTTACTTTCATCATGCTCTTTCTGTTCTCATTCTCTTCCCACCCGTTCGTTACTCCTTCTTTTCCTCGTCCTCACTTTCTCCCCCTCTTCCTACTCATTCTCCTCCTCTTCCTCCTCACTTTTCCTTCCCTGTAATTATCTTTAGTTTCTTTTCTTCTTGTATTGCACTCTTCCTGTCGTCCTCCTCATTCTTTTACTTAAAAATCTTCTCGGTTTGCAATATGCCTTTAGTTATCCTGTTTTTTCGTATTTTTGTGTGCACTCATTTACCAATCATCCAACTAATGTCAGTCCATCCACCCACTCACCCACCATGTCAATCCATCCACCTACTCACCCACCCACCCACCCATCCATCCTCCATCCATCCATCCATCCATCAGTCTCGTTATTCCAACAAATCAATCAGTAACCATCTATTCATCCATCAATCTATCCATCCCTCCGTCCGTCAGTTATATCCCTCTCCAGTCATTCGACCAGCCAGCCATTCCCAATCCCCTCTCCAACCCTTTATCCATCCATTCGTATACTGAACCTCGCATCTTGCCATTCCCTCATCATACCATCTTTTCTTTTGTCCACCAGTTTTCCCCTCCCTCCCGTTCCTCTTTCCTTCCTTCACTCCGTCCGTCTGTCAGTCCATTCGTCCTTTCCTCCACCAGTTGATCCCTTCATTCACTCTTCCCTTCCTTCCTTTCTCGATCCTTCCCATTCCTCAGTTTATCTTCCCTCACTCTTACCTCCTTCATCTTCCCTTCCACTGCTCTTCTCTTCCATCCATCGCCTAACTAACCCATCCATTTATCCATCCATCACCCTTTTCTACATCGCCGATTCTATCTTCCTTCCTCTTTCCTTCCATTTATCTTCTCTCTCGCCCATCCTTTTACCCTTCCTTCCATCAGTCAATATTATTTTTCACCCTCATTCCTCCCTCCGTTCCCCCCTCCCTCCCTTGTTCATCCATCCATCCCACCGTCACTGGAAACCTCGAGTCAGTAGACATAATTAAACATTTTACATCCATTTTTCACTTTACATTTTTCCACGCATTATGTTCCTTAACCCTTTTTCCAGTTCCTCTCTCGTTCAGATTTTTCCTCGTCCTGCTTTCAATACCCTTCATTTTTTACTCTCTTTCTTTCCTTTTCCTTTCCACGCTATTGTTTGATTGTATTTTTTCTCACCTCATCGGTCTCACTTATCCCATTTCCTGTCTTCTTTCACTTTCTGGCATGCGTCATTCAGCCATTCCTGTTTCGTCTCGTTTCATCTCTTTCTGTTTCTCCTTCATCGGCTGTCTTCGTTGATTTTTTTTTTCTCATTTCCCCTTCCTCACTTTTTAAATTATCTTTTTCCTCTTCATTTCTTTCTCCAAGTATCAACCTCATAATTATATATCCAGTCTCACTCTCTTTTCTTTTCTTCCTCTTCTCTTTTTTAATACTTGTTTTATTCTGTATTTTCTCATGTTACAATTTGTTTATTTTCTTTTATTTTTCTACCTCTTTTTTCATTCTTCTGTCTTCTTTCCCCTCCATTTCCTTTCCAGATTGTTTTCCTTCCCACGGGCAGTGTTGTTATACCTCATACCAATTAATCTGGCCAGGCATGTATGGTAACACTGTTCCTGCCGAGATTCTGATTGGCTGGAGGTGTTTGTTCAATTTCGTTGTTGTTAAAACTGATACTCTTTTTTATTATCAGATGTGATACTGAGTTTGTCGACAATACAATCGTCAAAAGCAATAAGAAATCCGTTATATACTTAACAACAATGAGGTTTTCGTAGGAAGATAGAGGTATTGAGTTCACAGAGTATTATAACAGTCCAAGTCAAGGTTAGCATTCGAACAATTCCTTTAAATCTCCGACACTCCGTAATATAACAGAAAATTAAGGAAACCTGCTTAATCTAAGCGTTGGTATAACACGCATTTAAATTTTAAGATCAGTCAGCACCCTTAAATCGTGCCACAACTCTGAATTATAAAAAATTCTAATGAAAAGACGAGTTCTGTGGGAAGGGAGGTTTGAAAAAATCGCGATAAATCAAAGTAGGCTAAAGGAAAACTATTTCATTATATATCCTCCATTATCACAGTACGGACTGATCATAAAATTTAAATGTGTGTTATACCTACGCTTGGATTAAGCAGGTTTCCTTAATTTTCTGTTATATTAAGGAGTGTCGGAGATTTAAAGGAATTGTTCGAATGCTGACCTTGACTTGAACTGTTATAATACTTTGTTGACTCACATCTCTATCTTCTTATGAAAACTTCATTGTTGTTAAGTATATAACGGATTTCTTATTGCTTTTGACAATTGTATTGTCGACAAACTCTGTATCACATCTGATAATAAAGGAAGTATCGGTTTAAGCAACAACGAAATCGAACAAACACCTCCAGCCAATCAGAATCTCGGCAGGAACAGTGTTGCCATACATGCCTGGTCAGATTAATTGGTATGAGGTATAGTACCTGCTGGCCCATTGCATTACCTCTGTGTTCTTTTTAATGGTTGAAGGGAATCGTGACTTGGGCGTGGCATTTCATTCTCGACAGCTCTAGACGATTTCGTTCACCTGGTACCCGTAAAATAGGAGGGTTCGAATCTGAGCGGATGAAGGAGGGTTTGTTCTTGCTAATTCCAGACGATTTTATTCAGCTGGGAGAAATACCACGGAAGAAGAGGGTCTGAAATTTGCTGCTTCTTCCACTGTAATTGTAGAACGTAATATGTCCCTTGTTCTCGCTGGCTTCAGACGATTATAAGGTTATGGGAGGCTTCTCGTAGTGGAGAGATTAACTGTAAGAGGGTCCTGACGCGGGAGATTTAGGTGTCTTTAATTCTTGCCTACTCCAGACGATTTTTTTCAGTCTGAGGACCTGTGTTAGTGCTCACCTTCCGGGATTCCTGGGTTCTGCTTGGTTTTCCTGTCTCGTGTTGTAATTTTCTTTTTTTTCTTTTTTTACCTACTTAGTATTTGACCATCAGTACGATGACGTCTTTTCACCACTTCATATCGATGACGTGTATTAAAATATTGCCACCTCCAGACGATTTTTATTAATTTTAGGAAAGGGTCGTGGCGAGGTGAATGTAGGTGTTTGTTCTCGCTAATTCCAGACGATTTTGTCCATCTTAGGGGCTTATCCTGGCGAAGGCGTGAAATGGTGGATTCGCGACTTGGTGGATTGTTACTTGGGTGTATTATTTTTGCCAGTTGCAGATGATTTTATTCAGCTTTGGGGCCTCGTGGTGAAGGGGTTAAATGTCGGAGGGTCGTGACTTGAGGGAGGAGGGGTTGGGTCCTCTTGTAGTGGAAGGGGGAGTGTTGGGCCAGCGTGAGGAAGAGGAGGGGAGGGGAGAGGGATGGGATGGAAGAATAAGATGGAGGAGGAGGAGGAAGTGAATTGTGTGTGTGTGTGGGTGGGAGGGTGGGTGGGTGTGGGTGTATGGGTGGGTGAGTGGGTGGGTGAGAGGGAGAGGGAAGGGAAGGACAGATTGTGGGAGAGAGAGAGAGAGAGAGAGAAATACATAAAGCTGTTTTGAGGATCCACGGTGACTGGGGGGAAATTGTGTTCGTCTCCCGATTTTCACGTGCCCCATCTCCAGAGTGAGAAACTTAGGCCATGCTAGACATTTAAAGGGGATGCTGTAGTTCTTTCACGTTAAGTTGGCTTAGATTTTCGTCCTTCTGCGGCTGATTTTGCTGAGACTAGTGGTAGAAAAAGATGGTGTTATTGCTCTACATACCTTTCATAACGCTTCATTGTGACTTGCATCATATTCTGATTTTAATCTATTGCTATAACCCAGCATTCAAAATGGAGGGATGTCAGCTTTAGGCCAACTTAAAGGAAAATGAGTATAGTTGTGTATCCCTTTATTGTTTGTCTGTGTTTGCTGCCTGGTGTCTGGTCCCGATGACATGCAGACTTTAGTTTGTATTCTCATGGGTTAAGCTAGCTCCCTAACACCTCTTCCTCAGTGGTTTATTTTCGGATATGGCTGGCTAATATCGTTTTGTACGTTATTTATGCAGAGTATGGTGACATTAGAATGATTAACAAAGAAGAGGACGGCAAGGTGTAATACGATGACATGTCTTAAAAAAAAAAAAAAAAAAACACTAATACCAATACATCAGTCCTGTATGAGACGGCCCTAGCATGTATTCAATACGGACGATGGGTGTTAGCGCCGAAATGGTGACATGTAGAGGTGTATGATATGTAGGAGGACTACTGGGTCTTGGGAGCAGGCCGTGAAGCCTATGCCTAGAGTCCTGCACATAAAAAAAAAAAAAAAAAAAAGGGGGAGCAAAATAAAATCACTTAGGAAGAAATGTTAGGGAGCTTCCTTAACCAACGAGAACACGGGCCATTGGCATACACAAACATGTCCATTGCAAAACAAACATATCCATTGCAACACAAGCATATCCATTGCAACACATAAGCATATCCATTGCAACACAAGCATATCCATTGCAACACATAAGCATATCCATTGCAACACAAGCATATCCATGGCAACACATAAGCATATCCATTGCAACACGTTAACATATCCCTTGCAGCACTTCAGCTTATAACATGTATCACTCTGCTATGCATACCTCTTCCCATTTCGTACTTGCCTAGCATGGCAGGAGTTAAATATGGATATCACTGTCCCTCCTTGAAGAAAGGCCAGTTCTGCAACTCATCTTTACATTGACAGATGTATGAGAAGAAATAAATAAGGTAAAGGCAGAGACGACGAGATGCAATTGGAGATGACAGAAGACGAATGTATTGTTGAAGAGAATGGGAATATGACAGTGAAATATTAAAATGGAAATGGGAACACAGAACACAAAAAGTTGACAAAAGAAATAAAGAACTGCACAGACAACTAACTGACAGACAGGAAGTGGAAACAGGATCCAGTGAGAAGAACGGAGGGGGGGGGGGGAGGGAAGGGGAGAAGTGAGGAAAAAGGGAAGAGAAGGGGGGGATAAAAGTGGGTGAGAGGTGGTGAAGTGTGTTATGGTTGGCTGAGTGAGAGGGAGTGGAGTGGGATGGGTGTGTGGAAGGAAGGTGAGAGGTGAGGGGTGCAGGGTGAAGGAGGGGGGTAAGGGAGAGAGGGGAGGGGTGATGGAAGGGTGGTTATGGTTGTGGTAAGGGGTTTTTTTTTTATAAGTGTTTGAGAGTCGAGTGGCTGAAAAGAAAAAAGCAAGACCAAGAGTAGCGTTGAGAGTTATTATGGGAGAAATTATGAATGAGGTTGGCTTGTCGTGAGAAGAGGTGTCGTTACTGAGTGAAGAGATACACTTAGAGAGGCCTTTTGTTCCTCACAGGGTGCGACATCAGGCAGTAGACAGAGAGATAGATAGATAGATGGATGGATTGACTGAGGATATGTTGGAGAGAGAGAGAGAGGGGGGGGGAGGGATTTGAATGGGATGGTGAGAGGTGGTAGGGTGAAGAAATGCTCAGATGAGTAAAGACTGAATGAGAAAGTATAAGAGAGAGAGAGAGAGAAAGAGAGAGAGAGAGAGAGAGAGAGAGAGAGAGAGAGAGAGAGAGAGAGAGAGAGAGAGAAACTGCGTATGTGACAAGGTAATGATGAAAGATATGGAGAGGAAGGACGGGGAGAATAAGATGATTGAGGAGGAGGAGGAGGAGGAAGTAGAAGGAGAGAGAGAAGAGGGGGGCGTAACGAAGACCAACAAGACGTCGTGCGGGTGGTCGTGGGAAGATTGTGCTTGCAAGAAGATGGGTGTGAGAAAATACAAGAGGGCATGGGAAAACACAGGAGAGTGTGGGAAAATACAGAAGGGTGTGGGAAATTACAGGTGGGCGTGGGAAAATACAGGAGGGTGTGAGAAAGTACAGAAGGGCTTGGGAAAATATAGGAGGGCGTGGGAAAATACAGGAGGGTGTGAGAAAATACAGGTGGGCATGGGAAAATACAGGTGGGCATGGGAAAATACAGGTGGAGATGGGAAAATACAGGAGGGCGTAGGAATATACAGGTGGAGATGGGAAAATACAGGAGGGCATGGGAAAATACAAGAGGGAGAGGGTAAACACAGGAGGGCATGGGGAAATACAGTTTTGGGAAAATACGTTAGTGCTTTGGAAAATGCAGTTGTGGGAAAATACATTACGGCGTGGGAAAAATATATACTCGTAGATTAGAGAGTGCAAAATGTATTAAGACATCGGGAAATTTTGTGGGCATGAGTGGGAAAATGAATGAAAATAACACATCATGACGTGTGGAAATACATCATGGCGTCGGAGAAATACAATAGTGTGCGGGGCAGTACAGTGGAGAGTTGGAAATTGTTAGGGGTGGGCGTGAGAGGATAAAATGGGGCGTGGGAAAATACATGAAATTATAGTATGATGTGGGAATCTGCATCATGGCGTGGGAGTGGAGGGGCGAATGGCTCTTGTGTACACTCACTGTGGTACGAGGAAGTTTGTTTGGGCTGTGTGTGCTGTGGTGGCCTTTTCTTGGACGCTATTGTTTTACCGGGGTCCGTAGGTGCCATAGTTTGAGGACGCTTATTTAAACATCGTGTTCAACTTCCTGGACTCTTTATTGTTACTTTATACCTTAGCTATATTCCTTTCTCATCCTTGCAGTATTCATACTTTTTTACCTTTTTTTCGCCTTCCGCCTTTATCCCATTCAATAAAGTGACGTCTTTTTCTTTTTTTCTTCATGCAACCAGACGATTATATTTAACTCAGAAATTTGTAGTGGTGGTAGTGTTACTTAAGGATGCCTCTAGCCTCTACCATTTTAAAGTCTCCCCTGGACCTAGTAAAATCGTCTAGTGGTAACAGGAGCAGGGTAAGAAGTTCATTTGGGTGTTAAAATGTACTCTTCCTATGGTAAGGCTAGTGTATTTAGCTCACGGGAGAGGTCTTGTTGTGAAGGGGGATATTCATAGAAATTCACTTCATCCTGTCTTTTTTTTTTTTTTTTTTTTTCCATTGTTATATGCATTATTTTATTTTTCCATTTACTTCTTTCCTTTTCCTTCTTTCTCCCTTTTTCTTAGAACAATGACGCCAATTTTAACTTATTCTTGCTACCCACAAATTAGTTTATACAGCTTAGTAGTGATTCATAATGAAGGAATTAGAGAACTCTTTAACCAGGCTCTCCATTTCGCTGTCACTCTAAAACTGAATAAAATCTTCTCAAGGTTGCAGCACGAACTGAAAAGATATCACAGTGAAGTGGTTGATCGGAAGCACCATTTTCCACGCCTTGTCTCCTCTTATCAGTTTATTACCTCCGTCAGCGAAGTTGGAAGCGGTTATTTATTCACCTATGTTTGTTTGTTTGCCCACACGATATCACCAAAAGTTCTCAATGAATTTCAATGAAATTTTGTGGAAGATTGGGTCATGGGCCGAGAAAGAATTGATTAAATTTGGGGGCGGATCCGGATCCAGCGTATCTCGCACAGGATCTCCAGAAGTCCATAATGAATTTCAGCAAAATTTTGTGAAGGAACGGGCCATGGGTCAAGGAACAATTGGTAAATTTTGGGCCGGATCTGGATCATATATAGTCCTTGCAATATCTCCACGGATCCGGATCCGGATCCATTTTAATGGCAATGGCATTTGGCGGGGGTATGTGCCCTCTGAGTGCTTTCTAGTTTTTATATTTATTTCCCCTAACGACCGCTCTCCTCTACTAAATGTCATCCCCCAAACCTCTCCTCCCACGTTCCCAGCTATCTTTTCTTCCTCTTCCTCTCTCCCGTCCTCCTTCTCATATCTCTTTCCTCTATACTTCCTCCACTCTTTCCGCTTCTCCACCCCCCTTCTGCACCTCACCTCCATCACCCCTCCTTATCCCCTCCCCCCCTTTCCTTCCTTCCTCATTTCTTTTCACTCCCTCTTGATGTATTCTTCCTGTACAGTATATATTTCCCATTTTCTCCCGTTTTTATCTTTACACTTCTGTGGTGATTGTAGTGCGTCGGAGGTGATGGTGGGTGTGCATGGAGCCATCTGCCTCTCATCTATTACTTCATCGTCTTTGGGCAGTGTAGCGATTCAAGGTTGGGCTGTCTGGTCACTCTTATTTATCCATCTGTTATTTTCTGTTCTGTAAAGGAGGCTCCATATTTTGCATACCTGTACTGTATGTAACATATGACCGCCCTTTTCGTCATCACAGTTTTCATCACAGTCACCATCATCACTGCCATCGTTATTGACCATCATCATTTTCTTTATCAGTCATCGTTCCGTTTTCTTCAGTATTACGTTCATCATCATCATCATCATCATCACAGTCACCACCTGTCAGTACTGTATCTCCTTCACGTCCCTTCCCCATTCTCTTCATTCTCATCATTTTAATTTCTTGTCCTCGTCACTCGTTCTGCCTCTCATACACGCACACTCCATCCGCCCAGGCTTCACCCTCTCTCTCTCTCTCTCTCTCTCTCTCTCTCTCTCTCTCTCACACACACACACACACACACACACACCGTATCTATACCAGTCAGATACTCTCGTACCACCTGATATACTCGGTGTTTTCCCGTATTCCAAACCACCCATCCCCATCTGGTTAACTCTGGTATTACGCTGAAGTCTGTATTGTAATTTTAATAAAACCAGACAATTTATTCAGCTAAGAGGTCTCGTCGTGTTGGAGGCTTTAACAACACTCGCCTTTAGTCCAGTCTGTTAGGTATCGTTTTTTTTTTATTCTTTGTACGATCAGGGTAATGTATTTAGCTGAAGACACCTCCACTTTTCCATTTGCCTTACCTTTCTCTTTTTCAGGCACCCTTCCCTTTTCCCCTTTTCCCAGACACATTTCCTTTTCAGCCATATATTCCCCTGTGCTAAGTACCTTTCCTTCTTTACCATATTTTCACCTGCCTCTTTCCTCCCACTTTTGCGATGTTAGCTATCCATTTCCTTTAACCACCTTTCCTCGTGTTTTAGCCACTTTTCTGTCTGGAAAATCTCTCCAACTTTTTCCATCTCCTCCTTCTCTCCTTTGCATTATCCCTTGTACTGAACTCCACTTCCACTCTCTCTCTCAGTACTACCCCCTTCTCCCATTTTTCTTATCTACCTATCCACTTTTCTTTCTAAGAGTTTATCGTATATCTACCATTTTCTCTTCGGAATTTTCCTCATACCTCCTCTCGTCTGCATTTTCTCTGCCCCGCCTGCACTCACTTTCGTCCCTGTCCCTTTCAGAACTTCTCCCTTTATTTTCCTCGTCTCGTTTCCCCCCTCCCCCTCCCCCCGTCTGATAACCCCATCTCCTCCTCTTCGGCTCCAGTTAAAATATAAAATGGGATAGCCAAATTCTATACACTTATGAAGATGTACACTGCACATCTTCGGGTTTTTAAGGGGCTCCGTGCAGTTCCTCGATACCCCAGACCGAAGTTGTGACGCTAAAGGCAGTGATTCGGGCAGAGGCGGGCTTATTTGGTGTTATGTATGCACCTCCTTAGTCTGGGGCGGGCAGGGGGGATGGGGATGGTGGGGAGGGAACGGGGGATGGTGGGACAGGGAGAGGAGATCTGAGGTAAAGAGGTGGAGGGGAGACTGGGAAAATATGAAGGGGAAGAGGAAGATAATATATGGGAAAATACGAAGAGAGACTTCGGGGTACATGATAGGAGGTAGGACGGAGAGAGGAGGGAAGGAGAAGGGAAATAGATAAGGGGAAATGTGAATATAGGGAGCTGGATGATTTATTGGAAAGACAGAGGGCGAGAAAGGAGAGAGATACGAGGGAAGGAATGCGAGGAAAGTTTGTGAAATAAGACTAGAAGAGAGATATGAGGATGGTGGAAAACGGAATGGAAGAGGAGGGAGAGAGGAGGAAAGATTGTGAAAATTCCGGGAGGGAGAGAGAGAGAGAGAGAGAGAGAGAGAGAGAGAGGGAAAGTATGAGACGGCATGCTGTGACTGCATGGATTCAAAATCTAGACCATGTTTGAAAACAGCTTGAAAACTTATCCTCAAAAGAGTGGCGCAGTTGTTGAACCACCCAGATCAGGGGTTTAAGGGAAATAATAGAGTAATTAATTCTCGAGACGTACCTGGTCCTTCAGCTACTTTCAGGTAGCCGTCTCATGTGTTGTCGTAAACATATCTTCCCAGAAGTATACTTGTACTGCGAGATGGTATACTGTACTCTGTACTGTCGGTGAACTTAACTATATTTGCAGGTCGTGCAGTACTGCTGATCTTGTTGCAGGTTGTAGACTAAAGCTTCTGAGTGTTTTGACGGCACATCCGACTCTGTGTGTCTTCGTCAGTGTAATTCAGAAGCTTCACTCTACAACCTACATCAGGATCAGGAGTACCGGCCATCCAGCTAATCGTATAGGTGTAGAGGCAGGACACATGCCATCTCGCAGGTACAACAAGAGTAAGAGAGAGAAGTAGGCAGTTCATGAGATCTTTGAGTTCCCGCTTATTGGTCGGAGTTGTCATGGAAATATGGATATGTGTATAGTGCAGTCTAAAAACCAGTCACCGAATAGTATCTTTCATCTGAATAGAACTTCCATCTCCCCATGGTGAGTATGGGGAAGCAAATATTAACGCGTGGTCAGGTTAAATGTACATAAAAATCAAGCTTATGATACAAAATTCAACGTTATTTTGATATTTGGAAAAAAAAAAAGCTCTTTTCTAAAAAGGTACACCCATATGATATGCAGTTTGGCTTTCGTGAAACGCCGGAGGGAGAAATAGGAGGGGCAGAGGTGGGAAGAGGAGAAGAGATTGGGGAAATAATTTTGGTGAGAGAGAGGACTGGTACAAAAGATAAAGAGGGAGGGGAAATGCAGGAAAACATGTGAAGTGTGTGTGTGTGTGTGTGTGTGTGTGTGTGAGAGAGAGAGAGAGAGAGAGAGAGAGAGAGAGAGAGAGAGAGAGAGAGAGAGAGAGAGAGATGGGCGAAGTAACCTTGGGAGGCAGGGAGACGATACTGTGATAAAGGAGAATGGAAGACGGATACAGGAAGGGATAATTCAAGGATGCTGGGTAAAGGAAATGAGTAAATGAGAAAAAAACGAAATATGCAGGAGGAAGTGTGAGGAGGGGGAGGGTTGGTTAATGTTGAGAGAGAGAGAGAGAGAGAGAGAGAGAGAGAGAGAGAGAGAGAGAGAGAGAGAGAGAGAGAGAGAGAGAGAGAGAGAGAGAGAGAGAGAGAGAGAGAGAGAGAGAGAGAGAGAGAGAGAGAGAGAGAGAGAGAGAGAGAGAGAGAGAGAGAGAGAGAGAGAGAGAGAGAGAGAGAGAGAGAGAGAGAGAGAGAGAGAGAGAGAGAGAATACAACAATGTCAGACGAAAACAAGAGCAGTATGTATGTATGTATATGTGTATGTATGTAAGAAGAATAATAAAAGGGAAAAGACGATGATGAACAAAGCAGGGAAGAGAACATTAAAAATATATGTAAAGGAATGCAAACCTGTAAACCTTAGAAATGAAGTATAAAGATTAAGGAAAGTTAAGGTGATGGATAAGAGAGTGGGAGAAGGAAGAAAGGAAGAGAAGGAAGAGGGAGAAGAAGAGGGAAAGATAGGGAGAATATGGTGACTGGTAGGAAAGAGAGAAGAAAGAAATGAAGGAAGAATAAGAAGGGGAGGGAAAGGAAGGAAGCGAGGAGAAGGAAGAGCAGGGAGAAGTGAATTGGTGAGAAGAGGAGGAAGGAAAAGAAAAGAGAAAGAAAACCGGAGAGGAAGGGAAATGAAGAGAGGGAGAGGAAGGAAAAGAGAAGTGAAGAAAGAAGAGGGAGAGGAAGAAATGTCGAGAGAGGGAGGGAGGAGGAAGGAAGGAGGAAGAAGAGAAAGAGGAGGAGAGAGGGCATGCAAAGTTGGACCACAGAAGATGGAGAGGGACGGGGGAGAGATAAGGAAGAGCGACGAGGGGGGAGAGGCAATGGAGGAAAGAGGGGAGATTGGGGAAAGAAAATGGAGGAACTGAAAGGGAGAGGAGGAGGAAAGGGAAGAGAAGGAATATCGGCAAAGGAGGAGAGAAGGAGAGTGAATAAAGGAACAGAGGGAGATAAAGGGAAGAAAGGGAACAGATAACGAAGAACGAGAATCAAAGAAGGAAGGGAATAAAATAAAGAGAGGGAGAAAGGAGGAAGAGGAAGGAACAGTCACAGGACCACTAGATAGATGCGGGACCATATAGACTTAGCTAAATTGAAGCAATAAATAGGGCTTGTCTAGAGTGAGGAAACTTGCATATGAAATTCTGTAAAGAGTGACTGACTGACCGGGCCGCTCCATGAGATGATCCATCTAAACAGAATGATCTAAAGGGAGAGGAGGAAAGTAAGGGAGATAATGAGAAAGGAAGGGAAGGAAGGAGGAGGGAAAGAGATGAGGAGGAAAGAAGAGAAGAAGAAAACTGAAACAAAGGGAAGATAAAATGAAGAAAGGAAACAAGATAATTGTGAAAAAAAAGTCAAGTGGACAGGATGGAAGAGGAGCAAACACAAAGAGCATAAATATTTAGCGGGAAGAATTAAATGAAGAAAAAGAACAGAGACAGAGAGGTATAAAGAATATGTAGAAGGAAAAGTGGAAAATAAAATTGTAATATATAATTGAGAGAGAGAGAGAGAGAGAGAGAGAGAGAGAGAGATCACACAGACTTTGAAATCCTTTCCAGTGACCCTGTGTTAATTTTATGAGCAAGACGTATTGTCTTGCTAAATACCCACCTGCAGGACGTCGTAAAAGAAAATAGATAGCTTCGAGAAACGTCTCGCTGGAAGGAAGTACCTCAGTAAAGCTTTACTGGAACGGATGAAAATAGTCCTTAAATGGTGCTACGAAGCTTTTGATTCACAATAAATACTGTATATATGAGTGTGTGTGTGTGTGTGTGTGTGTGTGTGTGTGTGTGTGTGTGTGTGTCCATATATCAGTATATTACGCTCAAACATACGGCACGCACATATTTAGGCCATGTGGAGAGGATGGGGAGCGAGAGGCTGACGAGGAGAGTGTATGTGAGTGAAGTGGAGGAGGGGAGAGGGAGGGGGAGGCCAAGGATTGAGATGGAGGGATGGAGTGGAGAGGTATATGAGAGAGTGGGGTGTGAGCTGGGAGCAGGGCAGTGAAATGGCTGGGGACAGGGCGACATGAAGGCGATTTGTTTGTAGCCACCCCTTACGGGAATAAGGCGTCTGACAATAGATTGGTAAACATATTTAAGCAGCATCTGTCCTATCCCAGCAATTGTTAATCTAGCTTTGTCCAGAACATACTTTTGATGGTGCTTTGTGCAACAGATTTCGGATTTATGTAAAGAAATACTTTGAAAGTACATAGGTTTATTATTTTACCACATTGTTGGCAGTAGACTTAAACAAAATGTTTTTCAGTGTCATTGTGGCTAAATAACTTTGGTATTTTGAATCATTCGGTCAAAATGCCTTTAGGTCAACATTTTGTCAATGAGCACGATCGAGTTTTTTTTTTTTTTTTTTTTATGCGAGGAAGACGGAACCAAAGGCTGTGCCCGCAAAACAGCTCCTTCCAAGAAAAAAAAAAAAACAATACAAAAGAGAGCCATATTCAAGATCCGTTCATTTCGAGATGCCTGGACACACTGCGTTTGAAAGACTGGAGATCATAGGAAGTAGGAAATACAGACAGAGGAAGACAGTTCCAGAGTTGTCTTGTTTTCTCTTGATATTATACGATTTGTTTCTTAAAGGGGGAAGTAGTTGCGCTTCACTACACTAAAGGTATTATATGTAAGTGTTGATCACCAGAACTACACAGAATATTCAAGGTGGGGTCGAATAAGACTTGCAGAGTCTTATCGTAGTAGCTTTACTTTGAAGGGAAGTTTCAGTTAGTTAATCATACGAATGTAGTTGACTTCTTGTCTGCTTCTTTCCACAGTTGGGAAAAGTCCAGATCATGCGAAACTCCAAGATCTTTGATGCATGGAGTGTGTTGATCTGATGCCCTATCGTATCGTACATGAAATTATTATTGACTTTCCCTACCAGGGGAACATGTCTTCTTGCCATTAAATATCAGTTAACCTTTATGTCAGTGTCATTTATACACAAGTAATACACAGTTAAGAGCATTGGCCATAGTGTAGCACCCTGGGGCACACCAGTATTATCCTTAATCCACGACGATACTTGCCCATTTATGACTTGTTTCTGTTCCCGACAATGCAACCAGTTCTCTCTTCTTGTACCTGCATTTCTTAGTATTCTCAGGCCCATTACTTTAAGAATTAACATATCATGTAAAACTATCATATGCCTTCTGACAACCTAGGTCAGTCACATCCACCGAACTGGCATCATTTATGTAGAATATGTTATGATAAAACAAGTATATTTGTCAGTCAAGATTCCTGCTTCCCAAATCTGTGCTGGTTATCGGTGATATATCTTCCTGATAAGAGGAGGTATTCCACTGTCAGACGACGGTACGCAAACAAAGAATGTAAGCAAACAAAGTAAAGAAAGTAAGCAAAGAAACAAAGCAAAGAAAGTAAGCAAAGGTACGCAAACAAAGAAAGTAATGAGATGGTATTTACTTTGTAGTCTTCTACATCTTTTCTTAAATACTTCGGTTATATTAGCTAATTTTCACACACGTGATGCTTCTCGCTCCTGATTTTCTTAAAATTAAGTATAGTAAACGGTAAGTAAAATTTTATCTTTGCTGTCTTTAACAGCTATAAGTACTCTCAGATTAATGTTGTTTGGACCTGGATTATTGTTGAAATTCTTTTTCTTCAGCTGTATGAGAGCGTCTCTTTGTGACTATAAGGTCTAGTAGGGACTTGTTTAGATTTTATAGCAGCCTCAGTATTTGTACTCCTGCGTAAGACAGTAAATACAGAGCCATTCATTCAGGGTCGTGGCTGCTGTACTCTTGCCTGTTGATCATCACACCTGCGTCACTAACTAAAGTGTCCTTTTTCCTTTTGATTGTATTGTTGTAGATTTTTGTTTTTAATTTTATTTATTTCTGTACCTATGCTCATTTCTTATTTTTGCTTTGAGAGGGAGAGAGAGAGAGGGAGAGACCGACCGACCGACCGACCCTGAGCAAGGAGGGAGAGTCCTTATTTTAATATTCCCTCCCCTGGCCAAGACCGCACCGTCATTTTACTTGCATTTTTCTTCATTATTTTTTCCCAGCATCGATAATCGTTCGTATCGCCCTGCCCACGTCTCTCTCCCTCTCTCCTTCCTTAACTCTTCTCCCTCTGTCCCTCCCTCCCTCCCTCCTTAGCTTTTCTCCTTGACTGCCTCCCTCCCTTTCTTTCTCTCTCTCACTGCCTCCCTTCCTCCCTTTCTTTCTCCCTCCCTCACTGCCTCCCTTCCTCCCTCCCTTTCTTCTCCCTCCCTCACTGCCTCCCTTCTTCCCGCCCTCCGTAATCTTTTCTTCCTATCCCTGGCTTCCTCTGTCCCGTTCTCCCTCCCTCCCTCCAACCCGCTCTCCCTCCCTCTGCTCTTCTCTTCTTCTCCCTCCCTCACTCATCTCTTCGTGTTGTCTTTCTCTTTTCCTTCCCCCCTCTTTGTCTTCCTCCTGATTTTTCCTCCCTCTCTCCCTCTCAGTCTTTTTTTTCATCCCTCTCTCCCTGGTTTCTTTTTTTTTTCCTTCCTCCTTCCCTGTTTTTACCTCATTTCTTTTTTCTGATTCGTTCTCTCCCTTTGCTTTTTCACATCTTCCCTGTCTCTCCTTTCTTCCCTCCCTACCTTTTTCTTCTTCTCGATATCTTCCTTCCCCTGTTTTTCTTACTCGTAATATTCCTCCCATCCTCCATTCTCCCTCCTGCTCTTTTATATCCTTTCCTCTCCACCCTCCCGTCCTACTTCTCACTCCTACTTTCAGTTTCTCTCTCTCTCTCTCTCTCTCTCCTTTTGGATTTCCCTCTTCTCACTTCCCTCCCTCCTTCTTCCACTTCCATTCTGTCTGTCTGTCTGTCTGTCTGTCTGTCTGTCTCTCTCTCTCTCTCTCTCTCTCTGTTCGATTTTACATTAATTTTGCAGACTGTGGACATAAATTACTAAGCCCGTTCTCGAGGTCATCCATTCAACACACACACATCGGCAACAGAAGGCATCACACACACCCGCACATGTCACTACTTGGGCACTAATTTCCTTCGCGTCTGTTGTGCGTTGAATATCACGTGCATTTTTGTGATGAAGTGCGGTATTTTTTGTGATGATAATCTGTATGATGAAGGTAATAATGATGGTGGTGGTCAAGATGATGGTGGTGATGATGATAATGATGATGATGATGATGATGATGGTACTGTTGATAGTGATGATGGTAACGATGATGATGAAAATGGTGATGGTATTGTGAAGGATGATGGAATGATACTGTGATGAAGATGAAAATAGTGTTGATGATAATAATGATGTTGATGGTGATGATGATGAAAATGGTGCTGGTAATATAAAGGATGATGGAATGATGCTGTAATGAAAATGAAAATAGTGTGGATGATAATGATGATGATGATGATGATACATTGGTGTACCGGAATCTCCATGACAAGTATTACAGAGGAGGAAATAGTCAACTGAGAAAGTAATAAGTAGGTGAGGCGTTGAAGCTGTCGCCATTATGATCACTGGACACAAGATGAAGTACAAATGTGAGAGGGAAAAAAATCCAGAAATAAAATCAACTGAACTTTCGTAAAAAAAAAAAAAAATCCACACCGAGATAAACCGAAACTTGAAAGAGAATTTGATAAGTGAACGTAATGGGCAAGAATATGCACGAAAAACCTTGAGAGAAAAGGAGTATGCTGAGAGAATATAAGCAAGAGGGAGAACCTTGGCTGAATACGTATAATAATTTGTAATAATAATAAATAAGAGAGAGAAAATGAGGAGACCATAACTTTCGCTTCGATAAGTAGTTCCTGGGATGTAAAAAAAAAAAAAAAATAAATAAATAAAAGGCATAGGGGTGGCCGGAATTTAAAAAAAAAAAAAAAGTAATGAAGGGACTCTAATCCTTTCATTACGGGAGGTCCTTCCCGGGTTGCAAAAAAAAAATAATAATAAAAAATAAAAAATAAGGTAAGCAAATAAATAAATAAATAAAGTTGTATGGTGGTGGGTGGAATGAAAAATGTCATCGTCGTTAAACAGCTGAAAGCGATACGGTCCGATGACTAACACCATGGATCCAATTATTTTTTGTTCAATTTTATAATGGCTACCTGTTTCATTAAGCGTCGAAAAGACCTTTCATACTAAAAAAAAAAAAAAAAAGTTAATGGGGACTACTTTTATCCCCATGTGATTCAAAAAATTTCCCACAAACTGAAAAAAAAAAAATGTGAAAGAGGGCATAAAATAAAAAGGACGTTCTTAGGCTGAAGGTGTTCAAAAAAGGGTAGTACAAGAACTGACAAGTGGTAAAAATCTAATGGGTAGTAAACTTGGGTACGAAGCTTCTAAAAATGTGATGAAGAATGATAGGAGGAGGGAAGGCCAAAAACCCGAGACTTGATAAATTTAGGACAGTAGTGATTTTGGGTCTGAAGCTTAAATGAAAGTTATTGGAGAATGATAGAATGAGGGGAGCCAAGGACAAGCGTGGAAGTTTATAAGGAATGATGATAGAGGGAAATATTAAAAATACATGTTTAAGGAGGAAATGATAAGGGGAAGTTGAAAACGGAAAAACAGTAAAGGCAGACTTCTGGGATAATTTAATGAGATAATGATACTCATGGTTGTTCACACACACACACACACACACACACACACACACACACACACACACACACACACACACACACACAGAATTTAGTAAGCGGTAATAATTCATGATAATTAACGGCAGAACATAATTAAGAGAAGACAGACCGAGGAAAACGCAGTGTGGGGAAACGCACGAAGGAAAATGTGAAGGGAATGAGAAAAACCAACACAACAGACCAACCAAAAGATTTAAAAGTTGATCATAACAAGAAAAACAAATGAATAAGAAGAACTGAATTAATAACCATCAGTGTGAGAGCATAGAAGAAAAAGATAAATGAAGGAAGTGGAAAAGCAAAAGAGTAAATGAAAATTATTGGTAGTGATGCAGTAGTTGCAGTATTAGTAAAAGTAGTAGGTGTATTTATTATTTTATTATTATTATTATTATTATTATTATTATTATTCAAACCAGGTCAAGCCTTTCCCAGCAGACCCGCCGACCGCAGGTAAGCAGTTGCTTATATGGTGTAGACCCTCTGGTTCCCCATACCGTAGATGCTGTGTCTGCGTCGTTGTGTTGCATGTGCTGTGCAGTGCTCTTTTACTCTGTGTGTTACGTCGTGTTGGTGTTTTCTACAAGCGAGGCACGTGCTATCAGTGATTCCATTCATCCCAGATCTAAGCAGGTGATTGAGGAGGGTTGGGTGATGTCCTGATCTCTGCCTTGCTGGGTGAACTCAATCATCTTTGTTTAAGGATACCGCTGATGGTGGGATGGCTGGGGGAGGAGGAGGGGTGGCTTGTTGTATACTGTTCTGTCGAGCTGTTGTACTGCCCCACGAATGAAATGAGTATGTAGATTTTTTTTTTTTTCACTGACTTTTGGAATGTCTGCAGGTGAGATGTTGATGAGGGTCTGGTAATTTTTGTGAACTGATTGTTTTATGTGAAAACTTGTGTAACACAGGGATGTTGTGATAGCGGAGGTTGCCGTGTAGAATTGTGTGCCTCTCATGCCAAACATTCATTAACAGGGAGGATTTAGTTTCAAAGTGTAAGTGAAGTGTGGGAGCGTTGTTCTGTATTGTCTGCAAGATTGTTGTAGTGGTTGGTAGATTGGGTGTGGTCCCTTTTCGGCGAGGCACAAAACATCACTGATCTGAAGCACTGGTTGCGGAGTAGGGAGAGATTATTTTTGTTCCCATAGTCTGTCCACGTAAGTTCGTTCGTTCGTTCGTTCGTTTTTAAAGGCTCCAACATGCTTGCATCCGTCGACCTTGGTCACCTAATGGCGGCTTTCCATGCCGCTCGATCTCCGGCAGCTTCTCTGTTTAGTCCCTTATCCCTGAGGTCACATTCAGTGACCTCGTCTCAGGTTTTTTTCGGTCTGCCTCCCGCAACCCTACCCCAGACATTAACACTTCTCACTTTCTGCACCTATTTATCATCCCTCATTCGCTCCAAATGCCCAAACCATCTCAATCTACCTCTCCTCATCACAACACCAATTGCCTACACTCCAGTCCCATCCTACCTCTCAAGTCTTTCATCGTAAACCTAGCTCCTCCAGGCCTCACTTTCAGGGACGCACTGCACATCCACCTAATCATCGTCATTTCTGTACGTTTGAGCCTGCGAATATCCTCTTCCTTTACTGCCCAAGTCTCACTACCATTCAGCATTGCACTCCTAACATATGCTGCATACAGAGATCCCTTAGCACGGAGGGAGAGCCCTCTCAATGTCAGCTCCTTGAACTTCCTAATGTAAGGCGAAATAAAATTAGGGAGCGGAAGAGGAGCACAGAGTGTGTTAAATTGAGCCAATACAAACAACGGGGATGGAAATATAAAACGATGAAACGAAAATGAGAGAGAGAGAGAGAGAGAGACCCAAATAGGGCGGTCACGGTGGAAATAGGGTTAAGAATGGAATCGCGGGTGTGTGAAAATAAGAGAGAGGACGTCCCTGAGGGTGGGAGCTGCCTCTGCGGACCCTCAGGCGAGTCTTTTTAAGGTGGATGATCTCATAATTGCCTGAGGTTAGGAGGCCTTGAGGCGGGGGTTGGCGGTAAGGAGGGGAGAGAAAGGTGGTTGGTGATTTGGGAGGGAGGGACAGTTTGAGGCCGCAAGATAGAGAGAGATTGAGCTTAGTGAGGTGAGTCCATGTAGGAGTACAAAGGAGTACAAAGGAAAGCAAACAGCAACAGACCTTATGGTCCTTTTAAGGCTGTTTGGTACAGAGTAGACTATGACTACAAGATCTAACTCTACATGCTGAAGGATAAGGATAGTAAAGCAAGAAGGCTCCCCCCGCCTCCAAACCCTCCAGCCAAAACTGGCGAGAAAAGTGAGAAAAACCACCACGCAGCATGGAAAAACTGACATGGAAATTTCATAGGAAAGACTGAAAAGGAAAAGCTACATTCTATAATACATTATCTATAAGCTACCAGTATGATTAACCTGAAAGAGAAAGTAGTAAAGTACAATGAGTAATTGAATAAATAAATAACTAATGCATGTCCCTGTATGGGTACGTTGAGTTGAAGGGGCATCTGCGGACACAGTGTGGAAATTACACAGTGCACAATGTGGATATTCAGGGGTGGTGTGGCAGCCTTGCCTGGCGCTATTAAGGTAGGCAGCAGTCAATCAGGCCCCAGCACCATTCATTCCACTGGGACAAGGAACTTTCCCATGCAGGACAAGCAAACAAGTCACCTCTGAAGCAGTGACCCCTGGTACATTAAACAAATCCCGAGGATGGCCACGTAACTAACAGGGACCCTCAGTGATCCACAGCCCATCACAGATCGAAAGTATGAGTAGTGACCGTTAACTCAGGGCTATCTGTGCATATCTTAGTCTGTGCATATGCTATATTTGCATTTAATAAATTGATCCAGGCTCTAAAAAACTAAAATGAAATAAGACAGGAGGGGTTTGTGATGGGGAGGAGAGGAGCGGTTGGCGGTTGAGCGGGGCAAGGGAGGGGTTGGCGGTTGAGGGGGGCAAGGGAGGCGTTGAGGTGGGGAGAACGGAGTAGTTGAACTGGATTAGGTTAAGAGGTCCATTACTGTGACGTCTTTCTGTCCCATTTTTGCTATTTCCAGAGGGTTTTATCAAGTTTATTGAGAATTTCCAAAGTGGAGGTGCAGAACATAATAACCGTCATTTATACACTGAATAAAGTCGTCTTATAGTAACAAGGAGTAAATTAAAATTACGTCCGCAGGTTGAAGGGGTTAAGGAGTGGGGCGGGTAGGGCTGAGGATGAGGTAAGAGTGGTTACAATGAGAGTAAAGAGTTGGGCTTGATGGTGTTAGGGAGTGGTGGGGTTGGGTTGAAGGTAGGATACGGTAAAAGAAGATAGGAGAGTGAGGACATTACAAAGTGGAGTGTGGTAAGGTGGGATGTGGTAGTACAGGAAGAGTTGGTTGTGGGTGAAGGTAGGATGAAGTAGGGGAAAACTGAGAGAGAGATTGAGATGGGGGGAAGGGAGGTAAGTGTGAGATGGGAGTGACAATTGGAACATGAATTGGAGTGAGATTGGACGATGGTAATAGAGCTGGAAGTGATTCTGGGATGGAGGTTGTCTAGTGGTATATGTTAACTAACTATATTGATACACAACATTAACTGGATGTTTTACTCATAGTATATTCACTGGATGTATTCACTTTTCATTTTAAAGTAGCATAGAGATGATATTCTTTCATCGTATCGTATGAAATTTCCGTGACTACTTTCTGGGTTGCATAGTACTCGTAGTCCTTCGTACCGTTTCTTGTCTGCTTCGGTAAGAAGATTTGGTGGGTGTGGTGAAGCCTTGCTGTTTTACTGTCCATGTCTTTAAAAATAGAAGTCACGTTTGTTATAGTTCATCCTATAACAGACAGTACTGAAAGGATTAGTAGATCTACTGATGTTTGCTTTCCTTTGTACTCGCTGTGCAAAGTAAAGTATGGTTGGAGAAGACTGTGAGAGGGGTTGGAGGAGGCACAGGTTAAGATGATGAGTGCTGGGTAGGCTGATGGATTGGAGGAATTAGAGGTGGAGATTATCGTGGGTAAAGACGGGGTATGATGGAGTAAGACTGGTTAAGGTGTTGGAGGTAGGGTAGGGTGGGGGTTAAGGGTAGGTGTAGAGTGAAAGGTTTGGGATTGGGTTGGCTGGAGTAGGGTGGGATGAAGTCGTGGTAGTAGAGGTAGATGTAATTCTTGGAGTGATAATAGTGTTGGAGATGGGAAGAATGGATGAAGTGTTGGAGGTACAAGCAGGGGTAAGGTGAGGATGGCTTTGTAAGTTGAAGTAGAGTTAAGTAGTATGAGGGTAGTGTTGGAGGGTGCGAGTATGTGAGGGACGATGGAAGTTGGGATAGGAGTCAGGGGAAGTGTTGCAGTGTAGGACGGAATAGGATGAGATGAGGAGGTGGTAGTATAAATAAAGATTATAGAGTGAAGGTAGAGCTAGAGGATGGGAAAATGGGTAAGATGCTTTAGGTTAGGTAGCAGGAGGTGGAGGTGGAGGGAGAGGATGTCTTCGCAGGGAGAGATGGGATGGAGATAGTTGGGATAGAAGTGAGTTTAGGATGAGGATACAGTTGGAGGGAGAAGAATGGGTTGGACTTTGGAGATAAAGGGAAGAGTGGTAGTGGGGGAAGGTAAGGTATTAGGTGGGATAGAACTGGGGTGGAGAGGAAGTGATAGGCAGGTATGGAGACTAAGGCTGGTACGGTTAAGGTGAAGGTGAAGGAAGTTTAGGTGTACTGTAGGTGTGGTAATGCCATGACAGGATGGTTGTGGGAAAGGTAGGGGCGTGGATAGGTAGAAATAGGGTGAGTGAGTGAGTAGGAGAGGCGAGGGAGTGTGCATATGGATGAAGAAGTTTGGTCAGTGGTAAGGTTTGTTAGGATAAGGTTAAAGGAAATGGGGTGGGTGATGAAAAACACAAATTAGAAGAGCGGAATAGGTTTAACACTCAACGTGCAAGGGGCTTCACTTAGCAGAACAATATCTTAAGTGGTTAGCCTCAGTGAAGACTTAATGAGCAAAGAGCTGTAAAAGAATTATTCCTCTGTCGGGCACTACCCCTAGGTGACTGCATTCAGCTGATGGAGGTACTGCCCAACAAAGGGTTAATGGTTGAAGATATGACAAGAGTAAAACGCGTAGTCAGAGTAGGGTTTATGATTGGTTGCGATAGAATATATGCAGCATATAGTTTTGATATGTAAAGAATGAACTATAGATTCGAAGCCTGCATGGCACACGCAATGTACTGTTAAAGAAAACGTTTGGTGTCCGCCTGGTGAATGAATGCCAATTTGCTGTGGTCTTGTTCCCTCTTTTCCTTAATTTTGCATTTGGTCGTAGTTTTCGTTATAAGTAATTAGGTCTCTACACCAGGGTATGGAGACCCACCTTTATTTGTTGAGTTAGTTTTTGTTGTCTTCCATCCAAAGACTTTTCAGTTTGGTGTCGCATCTTTATTTATTTTCAAGAATACTCCCCCAGTATCCCTGCTTGTCGTAAAAGGCGACTAAAAGGGTTGGCGGAGGGTTAGTGCCCCTCCCCGGAAAACAACTAACTAAAAAAACAAACAAGAAGCCTCGGACAAGGACTGACCAAACGATGACGACCCAGGACCGGACAAAGGACTTGGTAATGAGTACATGGAATGTAAGAGGAGCGAATGATGAGGTGAAAGAGAGAGAGATTGTCCAGGTGCTTGAGGGTGCGAAAGTGGATGTATGTGGAATAACTGAAACAAAATGGAGAGGAGAAAGTGTGAGAGAATGGGAGTATGGATGGGGTATATGTGCAGGAGTAGGTGAGAATGAGAGGGCAAGGGAAGGAGTATGTATAGTTGTGAGTAAAAGATGGAAGAGGAGCATAAGACAGTATGGATCAGTTGGGTCAAGGATTGTGTGGGTAAAGTTGAAAGTTGGAATACAAATGTGGGCGATTGTGTGTGTGTATGCACCAACGCAAGATCGTGCTAGAAGAGTGAGAGAAGAGTTCTGGACAAATGTGGAAGTGTGCATGGAAAAGTTTGGAAGGAATGAGAGAGTGTTTTTGATTGGTGATATGAATGATAAAGTTGGGAATGTGAAGGTGGATGGAATAGTTGGTGAGTGGGGTGTGCCTGCTGAGATAGATGAGAATGGGAGTGCGTTAGTGGACATTTGTGCTGGGAGGGGGTTGGTGATAGCCAATACCCTCTTCAGGCATAAAATGATCCACAGGTATACTTGGCGAGTGATGAGAAGGGTGGGTGGTGAACTGAATGAAAGGAAGGCAATGATTGATTATGTGTGTGTGGATGTAAGGATGCGAAGATGTGTAAAGGATGCAAGAGTGTATAGAGGTTGGGGGAGTGGACTTTCTGACCACTACTTGGTGGTGGCCAGAATAAGAATGCAAGTAAGATGGAGGAATAGAAGAAGGGTGAACTGAATGAAAGGAAGGCAATGATTGATTATGTGTGTGTGGATGTAAGGATGCGAAGATGTGTAAAGGATGCAAGAGTGTATAGAGGTTGGGGGAGTGGACTTTCTGACCACTACTTGGTGGTGGCCAGAATTAGAATGCAAGTAAGATGGAGGAATAGAAGAAGGGAAAGACGAGAGGAAGGAGTGGTTGCAAGGAGAGTGGAAAGGTTACAAGAGGATGAGAAAAAGGCAGAGTATAAGAGAGAAGTGGAGGAACGATTGGGCAAATATGAATTGGAGCAGATGGGAGACGTGGAAGGTGTGTGTAAGATATTTACAGAAGAAATATGTGCAGCATGTGATGTGGTGTATGGAAGGAAGAGAAGACGGAGGGGGGTGCAAGGAACAGCGTGGTGGACTGAAGAGGTGAAACAGGCTGTGGCACAAAAGAAGAAAGCGTACAATGAATGGATGAGAAATAGGGGCGTGGAAGAAGTTGAGAGGCGGAAGTGAGAGTTATATGTGGAAAGAAAGAGAGAGGTGAAAAGATTAGTAAGAGAGAGTAAGAAGAGTGGATGAGGAATTTGGAAGGAATTTGAGTGTAAAGTGGAGGGACTGTAAGAAAATGTTCTGGAGAGAAGTGAAAAGAGTAAGACAGGGTGGAAGTGAAGTTAGCAGGGGAGTGAAAGATAAAAATGGTAGATTACTAGTGGAGAAAGGAGAAAAAGTGAACAGATGGAGAGAACACTTTAAGGAATTGTTGAACGTAGAGGATGGAAGTAATGCGAGTATAAGTGGCTGGGGAATGGCTGGGAGAAGGAGGGAGGTGAGAAGACAGGAAGAAATCAGTAGGATAGAAGTTGTGGAAGCAATGAAGAAAGTTAAATCGGGGAAAGCCCCAGGAATTGATGGAGTGTGTGGTGAAATGCTGAAGCATGGGGGAGAGACAGTAGTAGAATGGATGTGGAAGAAGTGCAGATTGGCCTGGGAGGAAGGTAGAGTCCCGGAGGATTGGAAGTCAGGTATAATTATTCCCTTGTACAAAGGAAAAGGGGAAAAAGAAGTGTGTGGTAATCATAGGGGCATTTGTCTTCTTAGTATAATAGGAAAAGTGTATGGTAGGATACTTATAGACAGAGTTAGAGAAAGAAATAGAGAAATTAGTTGGAGAAGAACAGGGAGGCTTTAGGAAGGGAAGAGGTTGTGTAGATCAGATATTCATTCTTAGATCTTTAGTGGAAAAGTTTCTAGAGAAGGGAAAGAAGTTGTATGCGGCTTTCATGGATTTGGAGAAAGCATATGACAGGGTGGATAGACAAGGATTGTGGAAAGTGTTAAGAATATATGGAGTAGATGGGAAGTTCTTGAATGCTGTGAAGAGTATGTACGATGGTGCGAAGGCTGCGGTGCGTGTGGATGGTGAACTAAGTGAATTTTTCTCTTTGAAAGTTGGTTTGAAACAGGGATGTGTCAAGTCTCCATGGTTGTTCAATCTGTACATGGATGGGGTAATAAAAGAGGTACAAGGTAGGGCAGTGGATGTTGGAGTGGCCCTGGTGAGAGAGGATAGTGTTTGGAAACTCCCTGTATTGTTGTTTGCAGATGGTACTGTGTTGTTGAGTGAAGACGAAGGGGAGCTGCAAGGCTTGGTGGATGAGTTTGGGAGAGTGTGTAAGAAACGGAATCTAAAGGTGAATGTAGGGAAGAGTAAAGTGATGGTCTTTGAGAGAGGTGAAGTCAGTGAATGTACAGCGAGGTTGGATGGTGAGGAATTGGAAAATGTGAGTACATTTAAGTACTTGGGTAGTGTGATGAGTAAGGATGGAGGTTTGGAGGGTGAAGCGCTTGAAAGGGTACAGCAGGGAAGAAAGGGTGCTGGTTCTTTGAAAGCAGTGATAAGAAACAGGGAAGTGAGCATGGAAGTGAAAAAGTTACTACATGACAGTATTGTGATACCAACTCTAACGTACGGAAGTGAAGCTTGGACGTTGTTGGAAGGACACAAGTCAAGAGTGAGAGCAGTGGAAATGAGTTATTTTAGAGGAGCCTGTGGAGTCACGTGGAGAGACAGGCTGACGAATGAGGATATAAAGGAGCGTTGTGGTGTGGATGTGGATGTGATAGGAAGCGTTATGAGGAACACACTGAGGTGGTTTGGCCATGTGGAGAGGATGGAGGGTGAAAGACTGACGAAGAGAGTGTCTGTGAGTGAGGTGGAGGGGGTAAGAGGGAGGGGGAGGCCGAGGATGAGACGGAGGGATGGGGTGGAGAGGTATATGAGAGAGGGGGGTGTGAGTTGGGAGCAGGGCAGTGAAATGGCGGGGGACAGGGCGACTTGGAGGCGATTTGTTTGTGGCCACCCCAAACGGGATTGAGGCGTCTGGTAATAGATCGATAGATAGACAGATTTTCTTCAAACGTGGTACAGATGTTCCTTGGACAAATACCCTCAGACACCTTTTTATTTTTTATCTAAGCCAGGATTTATGTGGTCAAAGGTCAAACCAAACACGCGCGCAAGTTTTGGGATTCTTTGTTCATGTATGTTCATTAATCATCTTGGCAGTTTGAACAGAAGTATATCAGTGTACTGTAGCAGCGTGGAGATAGTTCTGCATTCCCTTGGGAATGTTATAAATCTTTTTTTTTTTCTTTCTTTTTTTTTCTGTACAGCCTTTGCAAATTAACACTAATTTCCATACGCAAAAATATTCCCCTTTGGCAATTCCCTAGACTCAAAGCACTATATGGCGAGTGTATTAAAGTACGCACCCACGTCAGCACAGGTGACCGATCGAAGAAATTGCGTGTTTGATGGGGTTTAGGGAATGTGGTGGTGGTAGTGGTGGGTGAGGGGGGTAAAGTGATTTTGAGGGGAAGGAGACAGGAGGGGTGGGGTATTGGGGCTGTGGTGTTGGTGGTGATGGTGATGGTAGTGATGGTGTTTCTTGGTGGTTGTGGTGGTGGTGGTGACTCGTGGTGAAGGTGTAGTAGGCACAAGAGAGGTGCTGGTACAGTTTGGTGGTGGTGGTGGTGCTGATGATAGTAATGGTGTTTCTTGGTGGTTGTGTTGGTGGTGGCGGTGATAGTGATGGTGTTTCTTGGTGGTCGTTGTGGTGTGGTAGGGACAAGAGTAGTATCGTTATAGTGTGATAGTAGTGATGGTGAGGGTGATGGTGATGGTGTTGGTCGGGACAGGTGAGGTATTGGTATATTCTAGTTGTTGGTGGAAGGTGGGTTGATGGTACTGGCAGTAGCACAGACCATGATGGGGAGGAAAGAATAGTGAAAGAAAATGCTGACAAGTATATAATATTTCTTAAAACACTAAAGAACAGAGGCGTAGGTGATGAATAATAGCACAAACTAAGGAAATCCTACTACAGAAAATACTGAGGAGATAAACAATAAGACAAATATAGCCATAATCTACTGGAAAGAACTGCGCAAAAATAATTATTAAAAAATCGAAATAAACTAAGTATAAAAACTTTTCAGTATATAAATGAAAAAATACAACAAGATCCATCAAAATAAATTGGTATGAAAACTGAACACAGGTAAAAGAAATAAAACACAGTTGGTCTGTAAAAATATGGCTAAAACTGAACACAGGTAAAAAATATATGACTTAAGAATTGATATTAATAAAATGGTATAAAATAGTAGTCAACTTTCCCAGAAAAGAGTAGAATATTCAAAGGATAGGGATAGTGTTAGTGGTGAGAGGACGCTGTAGCAATTGCATTTGTGGTTGGGAGGTGGTGACTGGCGCTGCGAGAGTGGTAATTGTGGTAGCAGTTATGGTTGGCCTTGGGCGGTGATGGTAGGTCGTCTGGTAGGGGTTGTGGTAAGGATGGAAAGGTACTGTTGCGGGTTGTGTTTGTGTGAAGGTTGGTGGTAGACTGTGTTGTGATGGTGTTAGTAGGAGGCGTGGTAGGGAAGGAATGGTAGTGATTCGAGTCGGTAGTGGTAGGGTTGGTTGGAGGGATGGTGGTGGTTTTGTGAAGAATTGTGGTAGTAGTGACTGTGGTACGTATGATTAGAGGAGTGGTTGTGCTTGTAGCTGTAGTTGTGATAGTAAGGGTAGTGGTGGTAATGGTTAGAGGGGTGGTTGTGATTGTTGTTGTGGTAGTTCCGGTTAGAGGAGTGGTTTTGGTTTTTAGAGTAGGCTAGGTATACAGCTGACTCTGGTAGTGGTTGTGGTTGTTTTGGTAGGAGGTAGGTTGTGGTAGTGCTGGTTGGAGGAGTGAGTGGTGATAGTGGTGGGGACGGTAGGTTGTGATAGGAGTTGTGGTAGAGGAGGAATGGTGGTGATGTTGATCTTAATGGTGGGTGTATTGTGGTAATTGTTGTTGTAATTAAGTCTATATTTGGGTTTACAAAATAAAAACTGATATTTTGTGTAGATAGGATGGTGGTAGTTGTGGTAGGCCTAATGCTGGTAGAGAGGATGTTGGTGGGGAGCATAGTGGTAGCTGGGGTAATGTTGATAGAGGGGATAGTTGTTGCTGTTGTAATGTTAGTAGAAAGTTGTAGTTGTAGGTTTGATAGTAAGGATAGTGTAGTTTTACTACTGGTAATGGTATTAGTGGTAATATTGGTTGGAAGGATAACAGTAGACTTGGTATTATTGGTTGACGGGATAGTGGTACTTGTGGTGGTATTGTTTGGAAGATAGCGGTATTTGTGGTTATATTAGTAGGAAGCATTGTGGTAGTTTTGGTAATACCAGCAGGAGGAATAGAAGTAGTTGTAGTAAAATTAGTAGGAGGGATAGTGTTAGTAGCGATTATATTATTAGGATGGAAAATGGTAGTTGTGGTAATATTGGTAGGAGGGATAATGGTAGTTGCGGTAATATTGGTAGGAAGGATTGTAGTAGTTATGTTAATATTGGCAGGTGGGGTAGTGACAGTCATTGTAGCAGTACTTGAAGTGGGAATAATATTGGGTGAGGATATTGTAGTCGTTGTGTTAATGGGAAGAAGAGTGGTAGTTGTGGTGTGTGGGGTGGTATTTGGAAAAGGTGGAAGCGATAGTGTAAAAGGTCAGAGATACCTCGCTGTCTCAGTGTTCATCGGAGAGAACAGGCGAGGCTTGGGGCTAAATAATACAGTGGCCGGGTTATAGAGAGAGAAAAAAAAAAAACTGTACAAAAGAAAAACACCACCATCATTGTCTTTGTCGTCCTTATCATCATCATTATCGTCGTATAAAAGGTCAGGGATACCTAGCTGTCTCAGGGTTCATCGGAGAGAACAGGCGAGGCTTGAGTATATTAATGCAGTGGCCGGGTTCGAGAGAGAGAAAAAAATACTGTACAAAAGAAAAACACCATCGTCGTCGTCGTCGTCTTCCTCATCATCATCATTATCGTCGTGTTCTTCATCGTTATCATCACCATCGTCATCGTCGTCGCTGTAACTTTATTTTCATTGTTGTAAATAAGGTGGAAACATAATTAATAGTATGTACCTTATAAGTGCCTCACACCGGTGCCGTATATTTTGTTAATGCTACCCCCAGACAGTATTATTCAAGTCTGGAAAGGTTTACTTCTTAGTTGTTTTTCTTCTCTATCATCGTTTTCTTTTTCTCCTTCACTAAATTCTTCATTGGAGAGGTCTTTCTCAAGTAAAATCATTTGGTGGTAGCAAGAATAAAGTAAGAAAGATGTCGCCGGGTTGACGTGGTGAAGAGTGACGTATTCTGTGGCTCGGCCTTGTTCACCTGTTGAGTGCTTCCTTGGTGGGCAGTCTGTCAACATTACTTTCAAATCTCCAACCCACCCGAGGTCCCCCTTTCAGGGCGTCATCTCACACTTTCATTAGTCTGGGCGTAGTGGCTCACCCTTCCACGTTCAGGTTGTTGCAGCTCTTCGCTCAGCGCTTCACATACCCGCACTATCTCAGCCTACCGCTGTGCATCATACAACACGTAGGTTCGTAGCAGGGGCGTCATTTAAATTTTCCTTTGGGGTAGGGGGCATAGGCTATTTAGCCCTTTCACCGCGGGCATGTTTCCCAATGTTTTGCGTGTCCCGCGGGGTTATTCGGGCTCCGACAGACTCTCAAAAAATATTTGCCAAAAATCAGTTATTAGTCCTAGAATATTAAAATTAAATATGCCTATGGCACATACCTTCAGCTTTCTCATGGGATGTTTGTTGAGCCTTCGTCGATTACCGTAGGACTTGTGGAGACCACTGAAGTTGGGTAACGAAGTCTCCACTTTACACTTCCCGACAACCCGTAATATGATTACCACAGCCAGATATTAACACTATAAACACTACTCTATGATTATCAAGTAGTTTGGGATCCATACTCCAAAAAAAAACCACTGTGAAAGCAATGAAAATTACGAGCGCGTATGACCTTCCCACTTGCGCTAGTTCGCTGTTGGTATTCTGTCATTTATTATTCATAAAACCCCTCACACTTTATATTTCTATTACTATATAACACTTATATATATCTGGAGCTTTTCTCCATAAGTTTCCTTCAGTAGTATTAGTTTATTGTCACTGAAGTCATTCAATTTTTCATTCAGTAAAATACGTAGAGAGCCACGGATTCACTTTCACTGTTATAACATCAAGTATTTGTACTCATATTCTTATATTACTAATTACTTACATTTCTATTTACATTTTCTATTGTATTTTCAATATTTACACTTCTATTTTACTTACACTATGTTATTCACTGTCACTTTCAGTAACATAAAACTATATTACACTGTTCAATCATATGTACTGTACATCCATTACCATCACTTGCTATTTACACATTATTTACACATTATTTTCACATTACTTTCACATTACTTTCCTTTCCCACTTGCACCTTTAGAACTGCTTCTGGCTGTGGTAATCAAAGAAGCAGGTAACACAGAGGGGAACCTGGCACTCAGCGCACTGCCAAGAGGTGCGTTTGTGCTCAGGTGTGCGTCGGGTGGTATGTGCACACACCTGGCACCTGCAGATCGCAGCCTTCCTCTTGCCTGTGGCAGGCATTTGCACCAGTCTGTGCCGATCCATGTACGCCCTCTGCTCAAGTCTGTCAGGAAGTGTTACTGGATGGCGCCTTGGAGTTGCTGCTGTCACCCTACCATATCTTTCAAGCAGCTGCTGAACACAAGTCCTGGCGAACAACCTCAGGGAGAAGGACTTGGGTGGCTTGACCTTCATCTTGTACAGGATGAAGGCGTTCAGCATCGTCATGTCTATGAGATGCAGAAAAACTTTCCTGTACCACCTAGTATTCTTCCTGAGGCAGTCGATCTCTCCAATCATCATGTCGGACTTGTCCACCAGCTGCATGTTGATATTGTAGTCTAACACAGCATCAGGTTTCCTCACAGGTTCGCCTGTCCTACGGTCGACCTTCCCACTGTCTGTCATTTCCCCCTTATGTACGGTGGTGAGCATGTGCATGACCCTCTTGTCATGCCACCATATTGCCAGCATCTTCTCAGACTTGCATAGGTGCACGTCTCCTCGCTGCGAGGTTCCTGTCTCTGGGAATTTAGGGAAGTGGGCACGATTACACTTCACAATGCCGCAGGAGCCGATGCCGTGCTCTGAAAGGTATTTGGCAAGTTTCGGTGCCGTATAATAGTTGTTTGTATACAGCACATAATTCCCACCAAAACACCTTTCAAGGAGCACTTTCACTACACAGCCTGAGAAGCCAGGGGGTGTGTTTTATCAAGATCGACAGTGCTGGCTGAATAAATGACGATGTCAAGGATGTACCCCGTCTTACAGTCGCACAGTACAAAGAACTTGATTCCAAAGCGATGGCGTTTGCTTGGAACGTACTGCACAAACCTAAGACGTCCTCTGAACAAAACCAAGGATTCGTCAATGACAACCTTTTGAAAGGGGTGGAAGAATATCATAAACTTATCCTTCATTCTGCTCAGAATCTCCCGGATCTTCCAGAGTGGGTCGGTTTGGGAAGGTACATCGTTGTCAGCAAAGTGCAGGTTTCCCATGATGTTCCGGAAGTGATCTCTGGCCATGTACTTATTGAAGGTGGGTGAGGGTAGTAAGGGGTCCATGGACCAGTATTCTTCCAACTTATGCTTCTTTGAGTGTGGCATGAGAAGCATGAGGGCGAAGAACACATACAGCTCCTGCACTCCCAGCATGGACCGCTGTTGCATCTTGGCTGCACCTGTACCACTTGCAGCACATTGTGATTCATACCTGTTGGTCTCATCACATATGTGCTGCATGACTTCGTCATCGAGGAAGGCCAAAAGGAAGTCCACATACTCAGCATCCTCGTCAAGAGTGAAGGCAGGCTGTACTCCTGAGGAACTCTCGTCAAAATCGAGATGTTCTGGGACAAAATCAGACCCTTCCGTCCACACGAAGGCGTCCAGGATTCCCTGTCGTGGCGGTGTAGGGTGGGTGAGGGTGGAGGGTGGCAGATTTATCACGTTCAAGGTCACTCGCACTGACCCTGGGTTACTGTACAGCACTAGCAGCCCTTACTCTACTAGCAACTCTACATTTACGGGTCAAGGATTTACCTCTTCCTCTACGGCCTGCCTTCACTGTTGATGCTGGTGGTGACTCTGACGATGAAGACTCCAGAGATAATTCAGCAGAAGAAGAGGAAGAAATGAGTGAAGTGTGGGGCTTGGGGAATGGGGAGGTGAATCAACTCGGGACTCATGGCGGGCTGGGTCACGCGGGGCCATTGTTCCGGGGCTAACATGCTGCCTTTTCACTCCCTTCCCAAATTCCTTCCCTTGCTGCACTAACGGCTCCTTTCCCTTGGAGCTAGGGATAACTTAGGACATTGAAGCACTCGTACTAGTAGTTTCTGGCACGATTTCCTCACCCGGCTCATCACACGAATCCCCCAAAGGGTCAAAATCACTATCCATCTCACCATTGATAATTCCGCTAGTTCACGTTCCACTGTAGAGTCACTTAGTCCTTTCCTGCTTCTCTCACGAGTTTTTCTGGGTGTAGAGGTCATGGGGCCCTTTGCAATGGGCGCAGAAGCGGCAGAAATGGAGGGGCGTGAGTACGACATGCTTTGACTACAGCAGAGGACAAGGAACTAAATGCCGCGGCTTATCTGAGAAGGCAACGGTTGACTGTGACAATGGGCCTGACAACTGCTAACTTACTTGCTAATAAATTATTGGTAGAAAATCTCGGCAATACATAAAGAAATAGGTAGTTCCAGGTGAATGTAAATGTCACTTAGGCTTCTCCCTTCCTTTCTGATATATATTTTTATTACAGAAATAGATTACAAGGCATAATTCAAAGGGGAAATTACCGTGGTAATGTAGCGAATGAATGCATGTGAGGTGTTTTCAGGTGATAATTAGCCAATTCCTGGTGTATACCACTATCACTTACCTTTTTTTTTTTTTGGTATATATTATTTTGTATAAGTATAGGGCATAGGGCATCTGTGGAAAAATCTGGGGGAGATTTGCTTAGCGCAGTGCGGCCGGGGAGGTGAGAGGACAGGGTAATGGAGGGGAGGTAGGGAGGGGAGTCAGGAACGGGGGAAAATCACTAAAATGTCAACAATGAATGGGAGTACAGATGAGATTTGGAGTGCTGACTAGTGTTGGACATTGGCAGTACTGATAGATGATACAAACCACCACTTGAAAGCCCGGGATAATTCAAAATAACACAGAATCAGAAAAGCGACGCCCCGCGGTATGATCCATTGCACCCAAGCGTCACAAAAGTGACGCCCCGCGGTCAAGGGGTTAGGAGGCCCCCCTACTCCCACCTCCCCACATGGGTGGGGTGGCAAACGAGCATTTTGAAGCCACATGCAAAGCTGTATTTAGAGAATTAAAGCAGTAAACAAATATATACACTGTATATAATAATTTGTTAAATCAATTACTTCCTGAAAGACACACTAATGGATATTCTAGCATTGGCAATATTTCTGTGTGAAGTTGAATATGTAATTTAAAGTGCATGGTAAAGTACATATCACTGCATTATGTGCTAATGACCATGGATAGTAGACCAAACTGCAATTAAAATATTTGTATTGGTGAAAGCTTAAACTGTCTTCATTCTTACAGCCTAATGAAAAGATAATTAATATAAAATTGAGAATGAAAAGATGTAAACTTGTAACTGAATTCAAATGGACAGCTTTTAGCTTACTAGCCCCCCAAAAAACATGAACCATATGAAGTAATGTGAAAAAGTAAGGTGTACACTAAGAGGTTGGAGAAATAAAATGATGGTTTTTAAATTTGGAAGAGGCTCACGTAAGAAGAGTATATTAATGTGAGAATTCATTAGAGGAAATTGAAAATTAAACTTCGTATATTTATTGCATTGATAAATGAATAAACTACTGCAAGAGTGGATATCTCCATGATCTCTGCTTTGCAAAGTTATCAACCAGGGTGTTAAAGCTAAGATTTTTAACAAGTTCCTTTTCTGAGACCGTAAGTAGCAATTCACTTCAGCGATCATTTCTCATTGAGGTTTTTAGATATGTCTTGAATAAGCTAAGTACTGAAAAAAGTCATTCATTGCCTGCGGTAGTTACTGGAATCATGAGAAGAATTTTGATAATATTCACTATTTCTGAATACTGTACGCACAGTCTAATGGTTTGAGTTCATACAATTAAAACAGATTTGTTGACTTGTCACTCTTACTTAGAAAATGTCTTTTTGCAACACATATTTGGGAAACCAGAAGAACTTCATCTATGTATATATCTTTGTAAGACTGTACTATAATAGAAAGCTTCTCATATTATTCTAGAAGGTCTCTGGAACTGCATTCAAGTGCATTCTTTGCTTCTATTAGGGGCATGTTTTGTGCCAAGTGAATATCAAGCTTTGAGAGAAATCCATCTATCAAAATAGGTTCTTTTGATTTCAGTCTTTGGAGCAATACAAGTATTCACCTCATTTCTCCCTAGAGCTGAATCATTTAAGAAGCTCTTTATTCCTGATGATACCTTCTGAATTCTCTTAGGCTTAGGTCTGCTCAACTGATTTGAATTTTCCAGGTTGGTATATGCTTCATATGTTGAAGTAAAATCTTTAGCTTTGGCAAAAATATCAGAGAAAGCCTCGTCCGTTCTCAAGACCTGCAATTCCTTAATAGTTGATTGTATGAGAGAGCAAGCTTCAGATAGTAAGACTTCCTTTGCTTGAAGCTCATCTGACAAACTATTGGTAACTCTAAGGACTTGTTCAGTAATATATAGATCCATTATGAACCTGAAAGACTAACTTTTTGTACAATCCAATTGCTTCTGCAGCAGCTTCTGAATCAGAACCCTCTGAAACTGTATGAAGCACTGATAGCAAACTTCCATAGCGAAGCTTAACCTTTGATACTGAACTATAATAAAATGACCATCTAGTTATAGTAGGTCTTTCTAGTGTCAAAACCTGAAGATCTCCTGCATTCTGTGCCTCTGTGAAAAGTTGGTTCCCTGTGTTACTGCTTAATAAATGTGTAAAGTGTGTTAATAATTGAAAAAACTGAAGAGAGGCCACTGGTATTCTTTATGCAGTCGCCCAGTACTACATTCAGCCTGTGTGCATGGCAATGTATGTATACTGCTTGGGGAAGTTTATCCCGTGTCTTACTTGAATCCCGCTAGAGCACCACTCATTACACTAGCACCATCATAACACTGAGCCACACACTTATACCAAATTAAACCAGATTGTTGTATCTCCCTATATATAAAATCAGCTGAACTTGCAGCATTAAATTTTTCCATGTAATAGGTGCCAATGACTCGTTGGTTCACAATACCCTCACTAAAGTACCGCACAAGAAGAGCCACCTGTTCCTTTTTTGACAAGGCTTTCCTACTTTCGGCATAAGATGATCCACCGGTACACATGGAGAGTAATAAGGAGGATAGATGGTGAACTTGTTGAACGAAAGGCAGTGATAGACTACATGTGTGTGGATGAGCGAATGAGAAGACAAGTGTTGGATGCAAGAGTGTGGAAAGGGTGGGGTAATGGAGTCTCGGACCATCACTTAGTGATGGCCAAGATAGAGCTGCAAAGAAAGTGGTTGAGGAGACGAAGGGGAAGACAGGAGGAAGCAACTCCTGTGAGAAGAGTGGAGAAATTGCAAGATAGTGAGAAAATGACAGAGTATAAGAGCATAGTGGAAGAAAGATTGGGAAGGTATGAGCTAGAGCAGATGGAAGGGGTGGAAGACGTATGTAAGATATTCACGGAAGAGATAGGTGCAGCGTGTGAGGCGGTTTGTGGAGTGAGGAGGAGATGCAAGGGTGTGCAAGGGACAGCATGGTGGAATGATGAGGTGAAACGAGCTGTGGAACAAAAGAAGAAGGCATATAGTGAATGGTTAGCGAGTAGAGGTAGGGGAGAAGATGAGAGAGAGAGAAGAGAGAGGTATATGTGAGCAGGAGAAGGGAGGTTAAGAGACTGGTGAAGGAGAGTAAAAAGAAAGTGGATGAAGAGTTTGGGAGGAATGTGAGTGTGAAATGAAGGGAGAGTAAGAAATTGTTTTGGAAGGAGGTAAAGAAAGTAAGGCAGTGTGAAAGGGGAAATAGTAGGGGAGTGAAAAATAGGAATAATAGATTATTGGTGGAGAAGAGAGAGAAACTGAGGAGATGGAAGGAGCACTTTGAGGATTTGTTGAATGTAGAGAGTGAGAGCAGTGCGAGTATAAGTGGTTGGGGAATGGCTGGGAGAAGAAGAGATGAGAGGAGGGAGGAAGAGATCAGTAGGGCGGAAGTAGTGGAAGCGATGAAGATTAAGTTAGGAAAGGCCCCAGGAATTGATGGAGTGTGTGGTGAAATGCTTAGGTATGGAGGTGAGATTGTTGTGGAGTGGATATGGAAGTTGTGTAGATTGGCTTGGGAAGAGGGAAGGGTTCCAGAAGACTGGAAATCAGGTATAATTGTTCCTTTATACAAAGGTAAAGGGGAGAGTGAAGTATGTGGTAACCATAGGGGTATTTGCCTACTTAGTGTGACTAGTAAAATATATGGTAGAATACTCATAGATAGGGTTAGGTATATGACAGAGGAGCTAGTTGGAGAAGAACAAGGGGGATTTAGAAAGGGAAAAGGGTGTGTAGATCAGATATTTGTTCTAAGATGTTTAGTGGAGAAGTATCTAGAGAAGGGAAGGAAAGTGTATGCTGCCTTCATGGACTTGGAGAAAGCTTATGACAGAATAGATAGGCAAGGTATGTGGAAGGTATTAAGAATATATGGAGTGGAGGGGAAATTGTTGAGTGCTGTGAAGAGTATGTACGAGGGAGCTAGGGCTGCGGTGTGAGTGGATGGTGAGCTGAGTGAGTTCTTTGATCTCAATGTGGGACTGAAACAGGGTTGTGTGATGTCTCCATGGCTGTTTAATATATACATGGACGGGGTTGTAAAGGAGGTGCAGGGTAGGGCAGTGGATATGGGGGTGGCTCTAATGAATGAGGGTGAGATTTGGAAGATTCCGGTGTTGCTGTTTGCTGATGATACAGTACTGTTGAGTGAAGATGAATGGGAGTGGCAAGGTTTGGTGAATGAATTTGGGACAGTGTGTAGGAGGAGGAATCTGAAAGTTAATGTAAACAAAAGTAAAGTTATGGTGTTTGAGAGGAATGAAGTCACAGAGTGTGCAGTGAGGTTGGATGGTGAAGATATGGAGAATGTGAGTGCATTCAAGTACTTGGGTAGTGTGATGAGTAGGGATGGAACTTTGGGGGATGAAGTGCATGAAAGGGTACAGCAGGGAAGGAAGGTTGTTGGTACATTGAAAGCAGTGATGAGAAATAGAGAGGTGAGTATGGAAGTTAAGAAGTCACTGCATGATAGTATTGTGATCCCTACCCTGATGGATGGAAGCGAAGCATGGACCTTGCAAGAGGGGAACAAGTCAAGAGTGAGAGCAGTGGAAATGAGTTACTTGAGTGGAGCATGTGGAGTGACGTGGAGGGACAGGTTGACGAATGAAGAAGTGAAGGAACACTGTGGGGTGGATGTGGATGTGGTTGAGATGATCAGGAGAAATACACTGAGGTGGTTTGGACATGTGAAGAGAATGAAAGAAAGAGGGTGTATGTAGGTGAGGTGGAGGGAGGGAGAGGGAGAGGTAGACCGAGGATGAGGTGGAGGGATGGAGTTGAGAGGTATATGAGGGAGGGGGGGGTGAGTTGGGGGAAGGGTAGTCAAATGGTGGGTGACAGAGTGACTTGGAGGCGTTTTGTCTGCGGCCACCCTTTGCGGGATTAGGGCGTCGGGCTATAGATAGATAGATAGATTTCCTTTCATCAGCCATAACTGAAAAGTACTTGGCTTCTTGTGCTTCAGCACAAATTGTGTCCTTGATATGTCTTCCAGCAACTGATGTCATTCTGGTCGATCTAACTTTTGTTTTAGAGAGGGATTTGATTCAACGATTAGGTGAAGAATTTCTACAATATTTCCTGAATTTAATGTATCACCATCCTCATTATGTCCACGAAAAGACAGGCCTTGCCTTCCCAGTAATGCAGTGACTTTTAAAAGTAACTCTACACGTTCCCTGTTGTCCCCAATTTCTTGTAGTCTAGCTGAAGATAAGAGACTGAGTGGACCCTGACTGAATACCCTTGACATTAAACCAAGCGATCATACTATTAATGTGTCTTTCACTTGCGTGATGTTGTTTGAGAAGGGTACTGGTATCTTTCCATTTCCTTGTTCCAACATCAATAAACGGTGTCCTACCTAATCCTTCCTCCTTACGAACAGATGCTCCAGCAAAGTACCTACATGGAGAGCAGTAACACGCATCTTGTGAGACCGAATGTTATAACCAAGAAAATAAATGAAAATAGGGACTTCTCAGTTTCCTATTATTCTGATTTTTTTTTTTTTTTTTTTATGTGTCCGACTCTGGGCATAGGCTTCACAGCCTGCTATCAAGGCCCAGCAGTCCTCCTACATACCATACACCTCTACATGTCACCACTTCGGCGCTAACACCCACCGTCCATATTGAATACATGCTAGGGCTGTCTCATACAGGACTGGTGTATTGGTATTAGCGGGGGTATTTTTACGACATGTCGGCGGGTCTTCTGGTAGATCAGTAACGCCTGATTTAATGAAATTCAAATCCTTAAACTGTTCCCTGCCCCAGCCGGGATTCGAACCTGGGTCCGTTAGGACTGCAGGCCACCTCTCTACCGATTGAGCCACCGCCTCCCCCGATTGCTTGAGTAGCTTGTCAATTTTTGGTTGACTGGGTTTATCATAGGGGGAGTTAGATATATCAACTGCTTGAGTCGCTGGAGTTTTTGATGTGTTTGGACTGTCTTTTGTATCTTTTTGATCCTGGTTCAGTGCAACAGTATGTGCTAATGTGACTTCTGGTTCATCAACAGAAATAATATCTGAGTCTTGACTAGGGGATGATGTAGTGGCTAAGTCAGTATTGTTAGTTGCTTTACTGGTTGAATATATATCAATCAATCAATCATTTCCTGTGGCACCCCACGGGATGCATAGCGCCTCAATGAACTCTCTCCACCAATAATGAAAAGATAATTAATATAAAATTGAGAATATATATATATATTTAAATCAATCAATCATTTCCTGTGGCACCCTCGGGGATGCATAGGGCCTCGGTGAACTCACACCACCACATCCTATCTTGTGCTAACTCCTCAAGATCTCCCCAACACTCATCTCCAGCTTCCCGTCTCATTGTCCTCACCCACGTCTCTTTTGGCCTTCCTCTACCTCTCCTACCAAGTGCCACCCACCCTGGTGTACCTCGTACTATTCCCTGTCTCCTATACACATGTCCTAGCCACTTCCATCGTGAGAACCTAACATATTCATCGACCGGCTGCACTCCCGTTATTTCTCTAATTCTACTATTTGGTATCCTTTCCCACCACTTAACTCCTAATATTCTTCTAAGTGCTTTGTTTTCAAACACCAAGAATTCATTTTCCATAGTCACTGTGCTGTACCAAGACTCGTGTCCATAAATTAAGATACTCCTAACCATTACCTTATAAAGTTTGATTTTTGTATGCACAGAAAAATTGTTATTATTCCAAATATTTTTAAGCATTCCCATTGCCTGATTAGCCTTCTTTAATCTTTCCTCGAATTCAAAGTTCAAAGAACCATCCTTGGCTAAATAAGTACCTAAATATTTAAACCTATCAACTTGCTTTACAACCATACCTCCAATTACACATTCCTGCGCATTTTCCATATTCATATTGATTATTTCAGTTTTTCCACAATTAATAACCAAACCCACCTTGCGCCCTTCACTCACCAAACAGTCCAACACTCTCTGCATCTCTTCTGGCCCATCACAAATCAAAACTATATCATCTGCATAATCTAAATCCAAAAGTTTCCTGTTCTCTCCCCAAAGTATACCTGCACCGGTTTCTGTTCCAACGCGTCTCATAATGTAATCAATGACCAATATAAATAGTAAAGGCGATAGAAAACCACCTTGAATTACTCCGGACTTGACTTCAAACGAATCACTCAGACAACCATCAACCATCACTTTACAAAATGTGTCCTCATGCATGTTCATAATGACCCTCACAAACCCTCTGGTATTCCATAATGTCTCATGATCTTCCCCATAGTCTCTCTCGAAACACTATCAAAAACCTTTTCAAAATCAACAAAACAAAGACTTAACGGTACTCTCATTTCATTAACTTGCTGCATCAAATGCCTAACTATAAAGATCTGATCATTGCACCCACGTCCCTTTCTAAAACCAGCCTGTTCATCCCTCAGAATACCCTCAACCACCGGCTCCAACCTATTTAACAACACTCTACTGAAAACTTTCAAAGCTATCGGTGACCAAGAGATTCCCCTCCAATTACCACATTCACTCAGGTCTCCCTTCTTTCGGAACTTTAACAATTACACCATTCTTCCAAACTGATGGTAGTAACCATAGCCTATGATTTCATCATCCCTTGTATAATTCTAACTTATGATACAGTTTTGTTCATGATTGCATCATCCTTTGTATGATCCGAATGTACAGTATGCTGCATGTTTGTTCACGATTTGCCACGTGGCTTCCATAGTGACCAGGCTTGCGTGTTCTACCTCACTCCCCCCTTCTCCCCCTTATAGTAGAGTAAGTCGTTCTTTCTGTTGTTCAGAGCAGGATTGTCAACTCTTTGTCCCCTATGCCTTCATTTGCACGTCCTTCTTACAAGTTGAATCAAGCTCTGCCGGCCCCCTATATAATGAGCTCAGTCTCTGCATTAGTTGCCACTTAGATCTACTCCTCATTCTGTCCACATCTCTGTCCTCCCCTGTACAGTATATGATTATTTTTGTGAGTGCTCAGGAAGTCTCCAGCCATCTTGTTGCTGTATTATTTGAGTATAAGTGTTATTACCATTTTTCTTGCACTGTATAGCCTAAGGCGTTAATTCGAAAACCTGGTAATGTTTTTATGATTCTTATTGGTTCCATAATGTCAGCCAGTATTAGTAATATTTTGAATCTGTAATAATATTATATCTTACTTTAACTGAGCATTATCCGGTTTTCTCATTTTATCAGGGCTGACTTAGATAAATTTGCTCTTGCTAAATTCGTGTTAATAAAGGCTATTGCAGTTAACCATATATGTAACCTGTTTTGCCATTACATTATCCTTATGAGTCCTGAATGCTTAGTTGTTAGTTTGAGCATTAAACTTTGACTTGTAATTTTACCTAAGTCTTTTGTTTTGAACCTGGAACTTTGCGGGACAGTAGTGATTTTAGTATTCTCACTTGAAGTGTTCATTATCTCTCTCTGTTCCGTAACATTAATTTGGCGACCTCTTATCAGGATATTCAGGATATTATCATAAGGATATTGCTTGATGTTTTGTGACTGTGATTTATTCATGATGTCTACTATTACTACTCTTGATGAAGCCAAAGATTTTTTGTCAAATGTGCAAACAGTGTGTGATGTAGAAAACAGAACAAATAAAGAACTTAAGCTTGTTGCTCAACAATTGAGAATTGCTGTTCACTCTCCTCATTCTAAAGATCAAATTGTTGGAATGATTAATAAAAGCTAGTTTAATGTAACTCCTCCAGATGAGCAAACGCAGATTGAAATAGCTAAGTTTCAGCTAGCCCTGCAGGAGGCTCGTGCTAAGGAGGCTGAGTTTCAGGCACGTGCTAAGGAGGCTGAGTCTCAGGCACGTATTCAGGAGGCACAGGCACAGGCTCAGGCACAAATTGAACTTGCTAGGATTCAGGCAGACCATGAGTATCGCATGAAACAAGGTGGAACTGGATCATCTAGCTCTGATGATTTTGATGTGGCTAAAAATGCTAAACTTGTCCCTCCTTTTAATGAATCTGATTTATCAAAGTATTTTCAGTTGTTTGAGAGGGTAGCTACAGGTTTTAATTAGCCCAAAAAGTATTGGCCAGTACTCCTTTAGAGTGTTCTCACCGGTAAAGCTCAAGTAACTTATGCATCTTTGCCTCAGGATCAATCTGATAATTATGATGTAGTTAAAAGCTTGATTCTTAAGGCCTATGAGCTTGTTCCTGAAGCCTATAGAGTACAATTTAGGACAACTTACAAGCAAGATAAGCAATCCCATGTTGAGTATGCAAAAATCAAAGAAGATCTGGTAGAGCAGTGGTTAAATTCTAAGAATGTGGATTCTGATTTTGGTAAATTTAAGCAGATGATTTTGCTGGAGGACTTCAAAAGGTGTATTAATAAAGATGTAAGCCTATATCTTGATGAGAAAAGAGTAGATAATTTGTCTGATGCTGCAGTTTTAGCTGATGAATATGTTCTCATTCACAAGAGATATTCTAAAGAAAAAAGGAAACCTGAGAGTAAGTATGTTGCCTCTACTCAGACTACAGGTAACATGAAAGAGAATAAAGATGATGTTTCTCAGGAAGTAAATACCAGCTCCACCTCTAGATTTCAGAAAAGTAAATGTACTTATTGTAGTAAGCTTGGTCATACTACGGAGAAATGTTTCAGGAGACAGCGTGATGTGAACAAAAAGGAGTCTTTAAATATTCAGTCAATTGGTCTAGTGTCCACCCTTCAGATTTCCCAGAATGCTTTAACCGAGTTAACTGAACCTGCTTTGAGGGGTAAATTAAATTCTCATGATGAAGCTCCTCTTTTGAGCAGTAATGTGGGTGACACTCTCAAGAGTTCATGTGCCAATTTCCTGTCTGATGGTTTTGTCAGTCCTCTGGACAGTAATGACAGGAAATCAGTTAAAATATATCGTGATACAGGTGCTTGCCAATCCCTTATGCTGACCAGTGTTCTAGGCTCTAATGTTAATTCCTCTAATGAAACTGTAAGCTTACAAGGTGTAGGGAATAATTACTTCTCTGTCCCTCTGTGCAGAGTGAATTTAGAGTCTGGTTTTGTTAATGGTTCCGTTATGGTTGGGTTGGTTGAGACACTCCTAATGTCAGGTGTAACTTTCTTACTTGGAAATGATATTGGTGGAAGTCAAGTGTGTCCAGCTCCTCAGTTGTCCAGTGAACCAGTGACTGCGACCCAGGATTGTGATGTCCCTGATGTGTTCTCTGCATGTGCTGTCACTAGGGCTAAGTCTAAAGTTACTGGTGACTTAGAGGATAATGATGATGATGATGTTATCCTAGCTGACACTTTTCTTGCTAATTTGGACCACTCACCAGATGAGGCAGTACCCCGTAATGTTGATAATTTGTCTAGTCAAGAGTTGGTTGAGTTGCAGGTTGCTGACCCTGAGTTGAAAGATCTAGCTAACTCTGCTTGCAGTGAGGAAGAGTCAGTTGGTGCTTCTTCTTGTTGTTATATAAAGTCAGGAGTACTTATGAGGAAGTGGAGACCCCCAGCAGTATCAGCCGACTGTGAATGGGAGGTTGTACATCAAGTTGTCATCCCTTGTGTTTGTAGGCAGGATATCATTAGAGTGGCTCATGATTCCAGTTTGGCAGGACACCTTGGAGTGAGGAAGACTGTGGCACGCATTTTGAAACACTTCTACTGGCCAGGTATCTTCAGAGAAGTTTCCTGGTATTGTAAGTCTTGTCACACCTGTCAAGTTGTGGGGAAGTGTAATCAGACCAAAAAGGTTGCACCTCTAGTTCCCATTCCTCCTTTTGAGGCGCCATTCACCCGTGTGTTGGTGGATATTGTGGGCCCTCTTCCTAAGACTTCTTCAGGATTTTCTTATGTGTTGACCCTGATTGATATGGCTACTCGTTATCCTGAAGCCATTCCACTTAGAAATATCTCAGCAAAGAACGTGGTTAAGGAAATGCTAGGGTTCTTCACCAAGTTTGGTCTGCCCAAGGAGGTACAGTCAGACCGGGGAAGTAATTTCATGTCAAATGTTTTCAAGCAGTCTCTGAAAGAGTTGGGCATCACCCAGATCACGTCTTCAGCTTACCATCCCCAGACCCAAGGAGTGTTGGAGAGATATCATCAAACACTCAAATCGATGCTCAGGAAATATTGTTTGGAACATTAGAAAGATTGGGATAAAGGTCTTCCATTCGTTGTATTTGCCGCAAGAGAATCTCCAAATGAATCACTGGGCTTCTCACCCTTTGAACTACTGTTTGGCCATGAAGTAAGAGGACCCCTTAAGCTACTCAAGGAATGCTGGCTGTCGGAGGAAGATGACGTCAACCTGCTGGAGTATGTGATGAAGTTCAAAGAATGGCTGTCCACTGCTTTACAGCTGGCGAGAGAGAATTTAGGAGCTGCTCAGGAGAAGATGAAGACTTGGTATGATAAGAAGTCCAGGTTACGCCACTTTCAGCCAGGAGATCAGGTTTTGATTCTGCTACCAGTTCATGGGCAACCTCTTCAAGCCAAGTTTAGTGGTCCTTATTTCATGGAGAAGAAACTCAGTGATGTCAGCTATGTCATCGCCACACCAGATCGTAGAAAGAACAAGCAACCTTGTCACATCAACATGCTGAAGTTATATCACAGGCGGGACGAAAATAACCCAGTCTGCACTGTAGCTGTTCCACCTGAGTATGCAAATGAAACTCTCCCATGCAGTATGAGCCTGAGTGATAGTTTGGGGAAGAATCCTGATATCATGAATGATCTCCAGACTAAGCTTTCTCATCTAGCTCCCGAGGAAAGGCAGGAGTTTTCGGCATTACTGCAGGAGTACCCGCAAATGTTCCGTGACACTCCAGGAAGAACAGTTGTGTTGATGCATGATGTCGATGTTGGAGACGCAAAGCCAATTACCGTGTGAACCCAGTGAAAGTTCCTCTCATCCGGACGGAGCTTGGCTACCTGTTGAACCACAAGATGATTGAGCCCTGTCAGAGCGAGTGGAGTTCTCCTGTCACTCTAGTCCCTAAGCCAGGTGGGTCACAGCGGCTTTGCATCAACTACAGACATGTTAGTCAGATAACCAAAACAGACACCTACTCTCTCCCTTGCGTGGAAGATTGCGTAGACATGATCAGAAAGGCTAGGTACATAAGTAAGTTTGATTTGTTAAAGGGATACTGGCAAGTACCTATGACTGAACGTGCTAGGGATATCTCATGTTTTGTAACACTAGGAAAGACTTTTGCATGTTCTGTAATGCCATATGGTATGAAGAATGCACCAGCCACTTTTCAGAAGCTCATGAATGTTGTAACAGAGGGTTTGGCAGGGTGTATTGTTTATATTGATGATGTATTAATCTTCAGTGACAACTGGAAAGATCACCTATGCCATGTCAGTAAATTTCTTGAGCGTTTGGTTCAGGCTAATCTTGTAGCTAATTTATCAGAGTGTGAGTTTGGTCAAGCTAAAGTTCAGTACCTTGGGTACGTAATTGGTGATGGACACGTTGCACCACCAGGAGCTAAGGTTCAGGTTATAAGTGATCTTCCCAGACCTAAAAGTAGGAAAGAGCTACAAAGATTTTTGGGAATGGTAGGGCATTACAGGAGATTTGTTCTTAACTTTTCAGTTCTTGTGTCACCACTTCAGACCTACTGAAAAAGGGAGTTAAATTTGTCTGGACCGATAACTGTAAATCCTCATTCAGCAAACTTAAAGCTATCCTATTAAGTCAGCCAGTGCTCGCTACTCCAAATTTTGCTAAGCCTTTTAAGATGGCTGTTGACGCAAGTGATACAGGAGCTGGGGCTGTTTTGCTGCAAGAGGATGATCAGGGTATTGAACACCCTGTATCTTATTACAGTAAGAAGTAAACTCCACCTCAAAAGAACTACTCAACTATTGAGAAAGAACTTTTGGCCTTGATTTTGGGTTTACAGCATTTTTCATTTCATTTGTGTTCTGGTTTTGACCCCATAGTCATTTATACCGATCATAACCCACTGAAATTCCTTAGTAAGTTTAAAGATAAAAATCAGGGATTGACAAAATGGGGTCTACTTCTTCAGGAGTATTCATTAGACATACAACATGTCAAGGGGAAAGAAAATGATATTGCAGATTGCTTATCTAGACTTTAGACAGATTGTTTTAGAGTAATAAGAAATTTCCTTTGTAAATTTCTTTTTCTTTGTGGGGAGGTGTTACATAGCCTATGATTTCATCATCCCTTGTATAATTCTAACTTATGATACAGTTTTGTTCATGATTGCATCATCCTTTGTATGATCCGAATGTACAGTATGTTTGCCACGTGGTATCCTTAGTGACCAGGCTTGCGTGTTCTACCTCACTCCCCCCTTCTCCCCCTTATAGTAGAGTAAGTCGTTCTTTCTGTTGTTCAGAGCAGGATAGTCAACTCTTCGTCCCCTATGCCTTCATTTGCACGTCCTTCTTACAAGTTGAATCAAGCTCTGCCAGCCCCCTATATAATGAGCTCAGTCTCTGCATTAGTTGCCACTTAGATCTACTCCTCATTCTGTTCACATCTCTGTCCTCCCCTGTACAGTATATGACTATTTTTGTGAGTGCTCAGGAAGTCTCCAGCCATCTAGCTGCTGTATAATTTGAGTATAAGTGTTATTACCATTTTTCTTGTTCTGTATAGCCTAAGGCGTTAATTCGGAAGCCTGGTAAAGTTTTTATGATTCATATTGGTTCCATACTGTCAGCCAGTATTAGTAATATTTTGAATCTGTAATAATATTATATCATGCTTTAACTCAGCATTATCCGGTTTTCTCATTTTATCAGGGCTGACTTAGATAAATTTGCTCCTGCTAAATTCGTGTTAATAGAGGCTACTGCAGTTAACCATATATGTAACCTGTTTTGCCATTACATTATCCTTATGAGTACTGAATGTTTAGTTGTTAGTTTGAACATTAAACATTAACTTGTAATTTTACCTAAGTCTTTTGTTTTGAACCTGGAACTTTGCGGGACAGTAGTGATTTTAGTATTCTCACTTGAAGTGTTCATTATCTCTCTCTGTTCCGTAACAGTATATATATATATATATATATATATATATATATATATATATATATATATATATATATATATATATATATATATATATATATATATATATATATATATATATTCCACTGTACAGTACAGGATGATGATGCCTGTAGAACTTCAAGTTCTTCAACCAGTAAAGCAACGCCCACTTTGGGAACCACTGAACTAAATGAACTCTTAAGACTCCTACCTACAGGTACATACTTCCTAAGATGAATAAAGCTATTAATGATAGCCAGAATACAATAGAAAACGCAGCTAGATACTAGAGTTAACTGAACAGCTGGCTAGGAACATATTTACATTGACATCCATTGATATACCTAGTAAATTCTTGTGATGATTACACACACACACACACACACACACACACACACACACACACACACACACACACACACACACACACACACACACACACACACACACACACACACACACACACACGTTATATTTCACTCAAAACGTTTTGAGGCTAATCACAAACTATTTTTAAATTCACAGTGTTAACCTTATATTTTTTCATTAACTGCAGTTGATTTGGAGGCCCCCTCAGAAAGCATGGAGGGGACGAGCGCCCCTCGCTGCCCCCCCCAAATGACGCCCCTGGTTCGTAGATTCTTGTTGGCGTAGGAGGCTGCGTGGCACCTCATTCTTTGCTTTTTTATTTTATATAGTGCACGTTATTGCTGTCTTGTATGTTGTTTATATCTTCTCAATGCCGGCGTAGACAGCATATAACAAGTGAATATTGACGCAGTATATGCTGGAACAAATTGGTAAGGATGGAGTGCTGCAGATCCTGCTAAGCTCAGGAAGACAGGATAGTAAGAATCTAAGCTTCCCCGTAGGTCAGCACACTATGTTCTGTCCCTCGGTGAGCCTTACGTCGTACATCTATTTCATCCTTTTCTTTTTTGTACACTACCATTTGTAGACATTGTCATCCTTAATGGCCCACGTTTCACTGCCAGTAACCCCTTCACTAAGATGATATACTACACATGCACCCCTTCACTACGATGATAAGCTACACATCCTGCCTTCTGACGATATAATTCAGCGCTGGAGAAACAGTTGCAAGAGGAGGAGTTAGACACAGCCCTGTTTAATGCCTCTACTGCAAGAAGTGCCTCGTAAGTTGACTAAAATTGTCTGGTGGCATCAAGAATAAACGAAAGGACGTCATCGTAGTGAAAGGACTAAGCATTACATTTCCATCTGATCACGCGTACACCTTCCCGTGTACTGTATATGCTGAGGGAGTGTCTTCATTGTCAATATGAACAAAAGCGCTATATATTTTTTTAAACTCTTAATCAGATGCTGTGTAAAGGACCCGAGAATAAATTGGTGATGTCTCTAATAGTTTGTTAAGAGAAAATGACTCTTACTTCCATTCACTCTTCCCTCCAAGCCTAAGTGTAAAAAGTATTGGGAAAAGTAATTGGGTGAATATTGTCTCAGGAAAATATAATACCGTTGGAAACCTTGAAATACGAGGAATACGTGAGTTGTGTTTTTTCATCCTCACCTCCATTTGTGTGAGAAAATAATGAATGAAAATATCGGTTCTAGATGGATTAACTCGTTATCTTTGTATTTATGTGTGTGGTGTATATTCATCGATTCTCTCTCTCTCTCTCTCTCTCTCTCTCTCTCTCTCTCTCTCTCTCTCTCTCTCTCTCTCTCACACACACACACACACACACACACACACACACACACACACACACACACACACACACACACACACACCTGTCAAAATACTTAACTAACCATGTTCTCTTTTTCTTTCAGATGTGTACAGGGGAGTGCAAGTGCGGAGAACAGGTATTGGAGAGAGAGAGAGAGAGAGAGAGAGAGAGAGAGCGTGCGCGTTCTAACTCACCTTTCGCCCTTGTTTCGTCAGTTTTGTATGTGTGTTTTTTTTTTATTATGTCAAGAATTGAGGTTGCATGAGAGACAATAAACCGAATCTTTCGAGTGTTTTTTGTTTAATTGGCAGATAGTACTGGGTGGGGAGAAAACATACTGGTGCAATACTGTGGAAGTCTGTTTGCAATATCGAAGGACGATATAAAAGCGGTTTGCAATAATGGAATATTTGCTACACAAGTGGTTATAATGGTACCTGATTGTAGTGTCAGCGGGAGGTAACAGAGAATCCAGTTAATTAGGAGAGATTGGTCACAGGCATTATTTGTAAGGAGGGAGAGCTTAGATGTTACTGTGTTTAGACGCGTTTATCTGGAGGATTTTTGGTAGATATAGGAATGGTTTTAGTAATGGAAGGCATTCATTGTTAATCGGTTGTTTACAAAGCTAATTGGATTGTGGGACGGAAATATTATTAATCTATCTATCTATCTATTGCCCGACGCCCCAATCCCGCTTGGGGTGGCCACAAACAAACCGCCCCCAAGTCGCCCTGTCCCCCGCCATTTCACTGCCCTGCTCCCAACTCACACCCCCCTCTCTCATATACCTCTCCACCCCATCCCTCCATCTCATCCTCGGTCTCCCCCTCCCTCTTCCACCCTCCACCTCACTCACATACACTCTCTTTGTCAGTCTTTCACCCTCCATCCTCTCCACATGGCCAAACCACCTCAGTGTGTTCCTCACAACGCTTCCTATCACATCCACATCCACACCACAACGTTCCTTTATATCCTCATTCGTCAGCCTGTCTCTCCACGTGACTCCACAGGCTCCTCTTAAATAACTCATTTCCACTGCTCTCACTCTTGACTTGTGTCCTTCCAACAATGTCCAAGCTTCACTTCCGTACGTTAGAGTTGGTATCACAATACTGTCATGTAGTAACTTTTTTACTTCCATGCTCACTTCCCTGTTTCCTATTACTGCTTTCAAGGAACCAGCAACCTTTCTTCCCTGCTGTACCCTTTCAAGCACTTCACCCTCCAAACCTCCATCCTTACTCATCACACTACCCAAATACTTAAACGTACTCACATTTTCCAATTCCTCACCATCCAACCTCGCTGTACATTCACTGACTTCACCTCTCTCAAAGACCATCACTTTACTCTTCCCTACATTCACCTTTAGGTTCCGTTTCTTACACACTCTCTCAAACTCATCCACCAAGCCTTGCAGCTCCCCTTCGTCTTCACTCAACAACACAGTATCATCTGCAAACAACAGTACAGGGAGTTTCCAAACACTATCCTCTCTCACCAGGGCCACTCCAACATCCACTACCCTACCTTGTACCTCTTTTATTACCCCATCCATGTACAGATTGAACAACCATGGAGACATGACACATCCCTGTTTCAAACCAACTTTCAAAGAGAAAAATTCACTTAGTTCACCATCCACACGCACTGCAGCCTTCGCACCATCGTACATACTCTTCACAGCATTCAACAACTTCCCATCTACTCCATATATTCTTAACACTTTCCACAATCCTTGTCTATCCACCCTGTCATATGCTTTCTCCAAATCCATGAAAGCCGCATACAACTTCTTTCCCTTCTCTAGAAACTTTTCCACTAAAGATCTAAGAATGAATATCTGATCTACACAACCTCTTCCCTTCCTAAAGCCTCCCTGTTCTTCTCCAACTAATTTCTCTGTTCTTTCTCTTACTCTGTCTATAAGTATCCTACCATACACTTTTCCTATTATACTAAGAAGACAAATGCCCCTATGGTTACCACACACTTCTTTTTCCCTTTTCCTTTGTACAAGGGAATAATTATACCTGACTTCCAATCCTCCGGGACTCTACCTTCCTCCCAGGCCAATCTGCACATCTTCCACATCCATTCTACTACTATCTCTCCCCCATGCTTCAGCATTTCACCACACACTCCATCAATTCCTGGGGCTTTCCCCGATTTAACTTTCTTCATTGCTTCCACAACTTCTATCCTACTAATTTCTTCCTGTCTTCTCACCTCCCTCCTTCTCCCAGCCATTCCCCAGCCACTTATACTCGCATTACTTCCATCCTCTACGTTCAACAATTCCTTAAAGTGTTCTCTCCATCTGCTCACTTTTTCTCCCTTCTCCACTAGTAATCTACCATTTTTATCTTTCACTCCCCTGCTAACTTCATTTCCACCCTGTCTTACTCTTTTCACTTCTCTCCAGAACATTTTCTTACAGTCCCTCCACTTTACACTCAAATTCCTTCCAAATTCCTCATCCACTCTCTTCTTACTCTCTCTTACTAATATCTTCACCTCTCTCTCTCCTTTCCACATATAACTCTCTCTTCCGCCTCTCAACTTCTTCCACGCCCCTATTTCTCAACCATTCATTGTATGCTTTCTTCTTTTGTGCCACAGCCTGTTTCACCTCTTCTGTCCACCACGCTGTTCCTTGCACCCCCCTCCGTCTTCTCTTCCTTCCACACACCACATCACATGCTGCACATATTTCTTCTGTAAATATCTTACACACACCTTCCACGTCTCCCATCTGCTCCAGTTCATATTTGCCCAATCGTTCCTCCACTTCTCTCTTATACTCTGCCTTTTTCTCATCCTCTTGTAACCTTTCCACTCTCCTTGCAACTACTCCTTCCTCTCGTCTTTCCCTTCTTCTATTCCTCCATTCTAATTGGACATTGATTCTGGCCACCACCAAGTAGTGGTCAGAAAGTCCACTCCCCCAACCTCTATACACTCTTGCATCCTTTACACATCTTCGCATCCTTTCATCCACACACACATAATCAATCATTGCCTTCCTTTCACTCAGTTCACCACCCACCCTTCTCATCACTCGCCATGTATACCTGTGGATCATTTTATGCCTGAAGAGGGTATTGGCTATCACCAACCCCCTCCCAGCACAAATGTCCACTAACGCACTCCCATTCTCATCTATCTCAGCAGGCACACCCCACTCACCAACTATTCCATCCACCTTCACATTACCAACTTTACCATTCATATCACCAATCAAAAACACTCTCTCATTCCTTCCAAACTTTTCCATGCACACTTCCACATTTGTCCAGAACTCTTCTCTCACTCTTCTAGCACGATCTTGCGTTGGCGCATACACACACACAATCCCCCACATTTGTATTCCAACTTTCAACTTTACCCACACAATCCTTGACCCAACTGATCCATACTGTCTTATGCTCTTCTTCCATCTTTTACTCACAACTATACACACTCCTTCCTTTGCCCTCTCATTCTCATCTACTCCTGCACATATACCCCATCCATACTCCCATTCTCTCACACTTTCTCCTCTCCATTTTGTTTCAGTTATTCCACATACATCCACTTTCGCATCCTCAAGCACCTGGACAATCTCTCTCTCTTTCACCTCATCATTCGCTCCTCTTACATTCCATGTACACATTACCAAGTCCTTTGTCCGGTCCTGGGTCGTCAACGTTTGGTCAGTCCTTGTCCGAGGCTTCTTGTTTGTTTCTTTAGTTAGTTGTTTTCCGGGGAGGGGCACTAACCCTCCGCCAACCCTTTTAGTCGCCTTTTACGACAAGCAGGGATACTGGGGGAGTATTCTTGAAACCCCCCCTAATAATCGTGAAGAAGTTTGCTTTTCTTAATACTTTTAATTTAAAACCACTTACATATCTTATCTGTATTTTTGAATGTGTGTCTGTCTATCTGTTTGTCTGCTGTGGAATTTAACGGGAAACTATTTACAGCTACAATACCTCAATACCACCTCGATCAAGGCCATTGGCCTTCGCCTCAATAAGGGTAACTTTTTACGGGGAAGGCACTGGTGTGGTTTAAAGTCGCTAAAGTGGCGCCCGTCCTGGCCAAAATTAGAACTGATCGTCACTACTCAGGCCATCATGGTGCAGTTTGGAGGCTAATTACCCTAGTGTTTGTAACTTTCTCCTACGATCATATCAGTATTACCAAGCGCCGGGTGAATGGGCAAGGTGGATGAGATGGGCGGGCAGGGTTTGGTGAGTGGGTGGGTATGGTGGGACAGGATGGGGCAGCGTGGGTGAGTGACTAGATTGGGAGGATGGGTGGGTCGGTGAGTGCGTGTTGGTGGGTGGGTGGGAAGGGTGGGCAGGATGTGTGTGGGTGGGTGCGAAGTGTGTAAGCAAGGTAACATGGTAGCAAAAATAAAGTCTGTAAAAACGTTACTGTATCATGTGAATGAAGACTTGTTACAAACCCTTCCAGTTCGACAAGAATGAAATATCTATGACATCATGGTAGTGAAATGGTTATATTCTATGTGAGAAAAGGGAGAGAACATATTTACGTGACGAGACGAGGCAGCAGCAAGGATGTGTGTGCCAGAAAATTGTGGGGAGGAAAATAAAGCGATTGCAGTGATGGGAGAACACAATTAGTCATGGGATTTGGTTGCAGGGAGGAAGTGCGTACATGACTACAGTTATGGAGAAAGATGTATGAAAGGTTTGCCTTATTGACGAACATCTAGAACTGATTGCAACAAGAAAGTTTGGTTCTGGGTTTTGAAAGGAGAAAGAAAGTGATGATGCGATAAGAATATTTGTTTCAGTGAAATTTTATCTTCAGATTTGAAGATAACTTTTACAATACACTATCAAGGAGTACAAAGGAGGATAAAGGAAAGTAAGCAAGCAGCAGTAGGCCTCATGGTTCCTTTGGAACTCCTTGTTACAGAGAAGACTATAACTATGATATCTATTTCCATGAACTGAAGATAACGATAACATACAGGAAAAATACAGAATATGTATAATAATTTAAAAGAATATTTGTTCATACTTGTATAATTTGGTTGTTGTTGAGGAACCCAGGCTGGTCTGGCTGAGCAGGCCCATCAGCCACAAGTAGGCACTCGTTCCTGCAGGGCCGTCCCGTGCAGTGAACCGATGTTCTCCTGCGGCAGACAACACCTTGGTACAGCGTTCCATTAGGAAGAGTGTGGGGGTTTGGTTCCTGGATGGATTCCGCATTTGCATCTCCACCCAGTTAACAGAGGCACAAATGGTAGGTTCCATATCACCCCGTTATTTGTTTATGGTCACCACCCAGTGTTATAAATGATTTCTTGGATTACAGGAAACTAGTAGGCTTGTCGTTAAGTGAAGAGTCACCTAAAGAAGAGTTAGGCAGCACTACATCATGTGAGTGGGTGGGGGTCTCCACCACCTACCATTAGCCTTAATTGAAATGTAGAGTAACATATAGGCTCACTAGCTTGTTTTAAAGCTTAAGGAAATTAACTGAAAAAAGATACTTTAAGGCATTGCAGGTTTGACTTCGTCAGAGCGATGACGTCTGCTGTGATACTCCCAACTACCGCATGACAATTCTAGTCAGCTACTCCCAACTACCGCATGACAATTCTAGTCAGCTACTCCCAACTACCGCATGACAATTCTAGTCACCTCGCGACCTGAAGATGCATTTAACTCTTTCATTACTCTGACAGCCATTTTAATATTATTCCTACTAAACCCCATGGTGATGGGGGTGATATATATAACCAAAGCTGCATCAGATCGCGTGGTATTTGCCATTGTTAAATAGAAAAGATGCACAGAGGCTGAAGGAGTTATTAAGATTGTTTCAGAGCTCTGTAAAAGGTATCTTTCCAGAGCTAAGTATACTTATCTGGCGTAGCTAAAATTAAGAAAAGAAATTGCCCAGACGAAGAGGTTAATGCATATTAGTTTTCATATTTACAACGGAATCGAAAGAAATAATTAAGAGCTCAATGAGAAAAGTGAATTATAAGCTTTGAAATATTGAGTACTCAAGTACGAGTTGTGAAGGTTGCAGAGGAAGGTGATTAAGAAAAGAAATTGCCCAGACGAAGAGGTTAATGACTAAAATAAATACCAATTTTCATATTTACAACGGAAACGAAAAAAAAAAAATTAAGAGTTAAATGAGAAAAGTGAAATATAAGCTTTGAAATACTGAATACTCAAGTAGGAGTTGTGAAGGTTGCAGAGGAAGGTGACTGTGGTGCAGATGGGATTCTCGCCGGCAAGGTCAGGAGTTGCAGGGTCAGAGCAATTATACAACGTAGCCTCAGGTGGTGGAATGGTGCTTTTCAGCATTCCTTAAGTGAAAGGTATACTTACACACATACAAATATATATATATATATATATATATATATATATATATATATATATATATATATATATATATATATATATATATACTGTATATAGACAGTGACAGTTATACACGACTACACTGATGTATAGTTAAATGTAGGCTCTGAGTAAGTTGTGAGTATTCTCGATTTTAATGTAAAACCCTGTAGGCCTAACACGGCAGGTACACATACACATAAGGGTTCGTTTGGTAGGGTGGTCATAGGACTGTTGCTGATGGTGATATCGTATGGCTTGAATCCCATCGTACAGTCAAGGGGAGATGATAGTGTGATTCGGAGTGTGCTGTTAGTAGTTTCCGTGTCCTTGCTTCATAAGGCTTTCAGCATTCCTTAAGTAACTGACAAGGAAAACACTCAGACATTGCCCTAGCTTAAGACCTGCTATTGTCGCATTTGCAATATAGGTCCCCACTGCTGGTCTACGTGAGAATAGACTTGGGTAAACTGACCGTGTCCAAAGACCACATGGTCTTGTCATCATCAGTACTTCTTACTTCACGAGTTTCTCCAGTTTCATGAAGTTGTGAGGGAAGAAGCACACAAGTGGGTTAAAGGTGAAGTTGTATTGGGATTAGGAGCAGGGGTGGATAGATACAAGGCAGACGGTGACGCAGACGACACATGTAGTAGACATTGACATGGTAGAGGTTAGAGGGAGGCCAGGATAGATATTACGGTACACACACACACACACACACACACACACACATATATATATATATATATATATTATATTCTTATGAGCAAATTATACGGTGCTGGGTTAGTCAGCTTCTTTCACTCTCTTAACTCTTTATCAGTCACCAGAAGAGTAGGGTGAAACTCACGAAAACTAACTTACTTTCTATAAACTGTAACATACAAAAAGACCAGGATTCATTTACAATAAGGGGGATCCATATAGGCTTACAACATAGATATAAAATTGAGTTATTTCTCTTTTCTAACCATATTACAATAAGTGGAAGCTAGGTACTCACAGCTTGAGGAACTAGAACTTGTTGGGGATACTTCACACACTAGTATCATAATTATGGAGAGGTAAACCAAAAGGGGAAAATGATGCTCAGTCCATGTGTTTTGTAATCTAAGTGAAAGACTGTCTGAGTGTGTCTAATGGGAAATGTGTCCCGAATTTTTCTAGTAATAAAATGAGTGTCTCTCGGTAGTTTCTCGCGCATTATATAGTAGTTTACTCTGCCTCTTTAGACTTATACCAAGCCAGTGTTCTGTTTTAACTATAATCTACAGCCTGTTACACACAAAGGAGGCTTCTGCTACCAATTACAAGCTAACACATTCTAATTCTTAGTCAATTAGGGTTTCTTAAGAAGGTGGAGCTGGTCAGCTATTGGCGAACACTCTCATTAGCTCCTTCAACAGGGTATGTCACACCCACTTTGTCAAGGACAAGGTCGCTTCCGCGTAGTACGTGGAAAATGAGTGAATGTTATGTTGCCCAGAAACAGAGAATACGCAAAAAGATTTGGTGATGTTATCTTGTTATCTACTTCTTTGTGTGGTAAAAGGCCTGTCTTGCAGCTGTGTAAGTAGCGGACAAATAGTGAGGTCATAATTTCTTAACTCGGGTATCACTGACGCTCCTCTAAATGATTCAGTGATCTCGGCCATTCGTCTTATCTCCCTCCTTTATCTTTACCTCTTCCACTTTCATCCATTTTCACACTGCTCCATCTCCCACTCCACAGGGTAACCACACCAGTGACAATATATAGATAGATAGATAGATAGATAGACAGGTAGGTAGATATAGATATATATACAATATAAGAAAATATTCACCCATTAAACGAGTATAAATAGACATTCATATGCACATAACTGAGTACACATTATACAGTACACATCGAAGTACACGAACACTCAAACACACACACACTCACACACACACACACACACACACACACACACACACACACACACACACACACATTCTCTCTCTCTCTCTCTCTCTCTCTCCATGAAGGAAGTCGTATCCCCTGAGGCGTTGCTGAGTAACTGACTTCATATAGTTTTTTGTTGCCCTTAAAGTCTGTGTGGTGAGAGAGAGAGAGAGAGAGAGAGAGAGAGAGAGAGAGAGAGAGAGGGGGGTGGGGGGTAGGCTGGGAGTTTACACATGGGTATGTGTGTGTGTGTTTTGCAGTCGGGAGTAGAAAATGTTCATAATATATTGTTAATGTAATAAGGCACATTGATGAATACGTGGGCTAATGCAGTCTCTTGTCCTGTTTCTTGTATCTATATTCACAATTCTACCATAACGTTTTATTAACCAGATGAAATGGGATGAACCTTGAGCAAATACACGATGATGTTTTTCATATTCGAGCTGGCGAAACATACGGGAACACATGCACAGTAGTTGGTGATGGAGCTAACAGCAAATCTCACTATTAAGCTACAGTAGATCAGCGCACATCGATGGAAAGCTTTGGAAAAGTAACAGGTGTTAAGGGACGATCCTCATAATTCATCATCGTATTGCTGAAAAAAAGCCCCCCACCCCACATCCCATCCCCCTCAAAAATAAGTAAACAAATAAATAAGGAAATAAATAAATAAGAAAAGCCGAATGGAGCTACGGAACTTAGTTATCTCGAAGGCTGTTAAAGCTACAGCGGATCTACGTACAGCTTTGGAATACTTATAGAAAAATGATAGGTATTCTTTTGACTTGCTCTTCTCAGAAATCGCCACCTTATTGCTTAAAAATGCAACAAAAAACAAAAAAAATCGAAATGACTCAAACTACACCACGTCTGTGGCAAGGTACAATAATAACAAAGGAATTGTGCACACTCACATACGTTCCACACGTTTAAGTATGGACGCCTGGAACTTCATGACTCATTACGATAAAGATTTTAAGTTTACCCAGATGATTATAGCCACTTTAAAGAAGTCCTCTGTTAGTGTGTGTGTTTTTTTTTTTTTTTTTTTTTCATTCTAGGTACCTCGTACTGTTGGGGTTACCGTTGTTTTCCTTGTACTGTGCCTTGAAAGCGTATCTGTTCTGTGGTGAATGATACTTTCACAGTGAACGCTGCTGCTATTGGCGTTTTTTCTTAAGGCAAATATTATCCGAAAATACGGTTGAAGTCATATGTAACGTCCTCTTTATGCTGCCTTAATACTAATAGCAGGCGTGCACATGAATAGGAAGCTACTGGGAAATATTTTCATATTTTCATTCACTATCTCTAAATGTAAAGACGTAAAAAGTAACGATGCTTTTTGAAGGCACTGAGCGTATGGAACCCCGGCTGTATTGAGGAAGCAGGGAAGAGAGGTGGCGGAGGGGGGGGAGAGAGACGTGTGTGTGAGTGCACAATATAAAAAAAGATGAAGCCTGTACTGGGGGGAAAAAGTGACGGCACAAGGGCCTAAGGGACACAGGCTGTCTGGAGGACAAAGGTCAAGGTCAGACAGTGGAGTGACGGTGAAGGCGAAGGAAAGGGTGTGGGTGTGTGTGGTGCACCCTACAGCCATGCCTAAGGTTAACACTGCCGCTGCATCCTAAACCACACTCACAGTGAACACTGAGTTACTGTTGTTGCTTACCCTCAGAAGACGAAAATAATTTATTTATTATTACTATTATTATTATTATTATTATTATTATTTATTATTTACTACTACTACTACTATTATTATTAAAGGTGTGTGCGAGATATTCACAGAAGAAATCTGTGCAGCATGTGAGATGGTGTGTGGCGTAAAGAGACGACAAAAGGGGGTGGAAGGAACAGCATGGTGGAATGAAGAGGTGAGACAAGCTTTGGTGCAGAAGAAAGCATATAGTGAGTGGATGGGAAGCAGAGGCTTGGAGAAAGTTGAAAGACGGATGAGAGAGTTATATGTAGAGAGGAAGAGAGAGGTGAAAAGATTAGTAAGCGAGAGTATGAAGAGAATGGGTGAGGAATTTGGAAGGAATTTAAGTGTAAAATAGAGGGAATGTAAGAAAATGTTCTGGAAACAGATAAAGAGAGTTAGACAAGGTAATAAAGAAGTTAGTCGGGGAGAGAAAGATACATATGGTAGATTGTAAGTGGAGAAGGGAGTAAAAGTGAACAGGTGGAGAGAACATTTTTAGGAACTGTTAAACAGAAAAAAAAGTAATGCGAGTATAAGTGGATGGTGAATGGCTGGGAGAATGAGAGAGGATAGAAGATAGGAAGTAATCAGTAGGAAGGAAGTAGTGGAAGCACTGAAGAGTCAAAATGGGGAAAGTCCCAGGAACTGATAGAGTGTGGGGTGAAATGCTGAAGCATGGGGGAGAGACAGTAGTAGAATGGGCATGGAAGATGTGCAGATTGGCCTGAGAGGAAGGTAGAGTCCTAGAGGATTGGAAGTCAGGTATAATTATTCTACTGTTCCAAGGAAAAAGGGAAAGAGAAGTGTGTGATAACCATACGGGCATTTGTTTTTCCAATGTAATAGGAAAAGTACATGCTAGGATACTTATTGATAGAGTTAGGGAAATAACAGAGGAATTAGTTTGAGAAGAACAGGGAGGTTTTAGAAAGGGAAGAGGTTGTGTAGATCAGATAATCATTCTTAGGTCTTTAGTGGAAAATTTTCTGGAGAGGGGAAAGAAGTTGTATGCGGCCTTCATGGATTTGGAGAAAGCTTATGACATGGTGGATAGATAAGGAATGTGGAGAATATTAAGACTATATGGAGTAGATGGGAAGTCGTTAAATTCCGTGAAGAGTATGTATGAAGGGGCTAAGGCTGCAACTGTGGATAGTGAACTGTGTGAATTTTTCTGTTTGAATATTGGATTGAAATAGGGATGTGTCATGTCTCCATGGTTGTTCAGTCTGTATGTGGATGAGTTTATAAAAGATATAAGGTAGGGTAGTGGATGTTGGAGCGGCCCTAATGAGAGAGGGCAGCGTTTGGAAACTCTCTTTACTGGTGTTTGGAGATGATATGGTATTGTTAAGTGAAGACGAAGGAGAACAGCAAGGCTTGGTGAATGAGTTTGGGAAGGTGTGTAAGAAACGTAAGCTAAAGATGAATATAAGGAAGAGTAAAGTTATGGTCCTCGAGAGATATTAAGTCACTGGATGTACAGTGAGGTTGGATGATGGGGCAATGGAAAATATGAGTGCATTTAAGTACTTGGGGAGTGTGATGAGTAAGGATGGAAGTCTGGAGGGTGAAGTGCTTGAAAGGGTACAGCAAGGAAGGAAGGTTGCTGGTTCTTTGAAAGCAGTAATAAGGAACAGACAAGTGTGCATGGAAGTAAAAAAAGTCGCTGCAACAGTATTGTGATACCATTTCTAACGTATGGAAGTGAAGCTTAGTCCTTGTTGGAAGGACACAAGTCGAGAGTGAGAGCAGTGGAAATTAGTTATCTGAGAGGGGTATGTGAAGTTACATGGAGAGACCGACTGACAAAAGAGGAAGTGAAGTTGCGTTGTGGTGTGGA